>NC_092717.1:240851003-241194790 GCF_047496885.1 Scyliorhinus torazame | reverse complement strand
ATGGGGCTGGCCCATCCCAGCTGGGTCCCAGTCTCTGGAATTGGTTTACTCGGAGCTGACGCAGACAATATGGTGCGGCCGTGAGATTCAAAGGGGGGTGTCAGTGACATCCATCGCCGATCGGAGGAGTCCCAGAGGAGTTTTGGGGAAACATCTGTGATAGACTGACAATCGTTGATTTTGACCAATACGACGTCTCTGACACTTTGTTTGTCAATTCGACCTGAACACCAACCCATGGCCCATCCCCCGGACACGGAGGTCCTGGAGTTTTCCCCCCCCCTCCCCCCCCCACCCCCACCAACCGCCCCAGCGAGCACTCAGTAGACAGGCAGGGGGGTCAGACGATGGCATTGAACAAGGAGCACCAACGCTCAACTCTTTGTGGGTTGTAATCACCCCCCCCCCCTGCCCGCATCAGTGACCCACTGATGGTGCCGACACAGTCCCACCACCCTGGAGTAATGTTACACAGATCGCGGGAGGGTGGGACATGCGGGGGGATGGGGGAGGCAGAGGGATGGGGAGAGGGGAGCAGGAAGGGGTTTTTTTGGGGAGAGGGGGAATAACGGACGAGCCTACATCCTGGATGAAGCGGTAAGGATGAGGGCTTCCCTGGTCCTCTGGGCTTGCAGGACTGATGCGCGATCAATTACACTCAAGACAAAGTGATTTCATAACTGAAGGCTTTAATCTACTAGAACTTGTTCCCCAGCAGCTTTGGTACAGAAAGTGAAGGCTGCTGGGAAGACACCATTTCTTATACTCCGCCTGTCAGGGCGGAGCTACGTAATAACAGCCAATGGTAAACTCCTGGGTTTAACCAATGGTCATCAGCCTCTTAGGTACCGCAATACCTGGTACTACCACAAGGACACTCGCCGTTCCCACCTGTCCTCCATCCTCCAGCTGGTACTGCGGCCCTCCCCGGGCTCATCCTCCAGCCCCTCCAGATCTGGCGCCTCCTTGTCCTCCTCCTCGGACGTGGCCACATATTCATCCCCATCCACCTCCAGCATGTCACCCCACTGCTATGCCACGCTGTGGAGGGCATAGCAGACCACCTCAAAGCGGGCCACCCTCTGGGGGGTGTACTGCAGGGCACCACCGGAGTGGTCGAGACATCGGACCGCATTCTGAGGAGTCCGATACACTACTCAATCACAGCCCAGGTGGCCGTCTGGGTCTCGTTGTATCAGCTTTCCGCATCGGTCACCGGCCTCCTCACTGGCGTCATTTCCCAGATTCTCAGCCCTTATCCCCCAAGAGCCGAGAGACCATCCTGGGGTGCTCCTTGAAGAGGCCGGGGATGTCCGACTGCACCAGGATGTAGCTGTCGTGCACACTCCCTGGGAAGCGTGTACACACGTGCATGATCTGCATCTGGTGGTTTCACACGAGCTGTATGATCAGGGAGTGGAACTCCTTCCTGTTGATATAGAGTACTCTCAGACGGCCCGCTGAGCGCAAGGTGACATGTGCAAAATCTATCAGCCCGGGGGCACCCCGTCGATGGCAAAGAATCCTGCTGCCCGGGCACCTTGTTGGGTTTGATCCATTTCAGAGTGTATACAGTTAGCTGTCCAAGCAAACAGGGCAACCGAGACTTCATGGATGCACCTCGTCGCGCTCTCGCTGAAGCGCAACACGCCGACTAAACCGTGTCCGCGTTGTGTCATTTCCTTCATGGAGTGTGGCCGTCGCTGAGCAAGGTCAGCATTTGTTGCCCATCCCTTGAACCGAATGTCTCGCTCGGCCATTTCTGCGGCTTGTGAGATGCCACACAGCTCCCTGCTCGAGCCCTGGAATGATCCTGAGGCGTAGAGGTTCAGGGTGCCATGTCCTCGACGGCCACCGGGAGCGGGCGTCCCCCTCCTCCACCTGGTGCCGCGAGGACATGGCACTGGTCCCCCCCCCCCCCCCCCCCCCGGGGTCCCTCCCTGGCCTGATGGGCGACCTGGTCCTCAGGGTGTGGGGCGGGGCCCTGCACCTGGGCCGCCGCCTGGAGTCTCTGTCGACGCGGGTGTTGGCGCCGCCTCCTCCAGCATCTGGCCCGCCAACAGCGCCACGCGGGCAGGACCCGCGGGATCCAAGATATCGTGTGTACCGTGTAATATCTGTAAGCAATTGGGACAGGGTGTGAGACTGACAACTGCCGATGCCTTCCAGGCTGGCACCCTCCATGTCCCCGTCCCCCCCCACACACCCCCTGCCATCTGCCACTCCCTGCCCATGCACCTCCGGCCACAGTGGGGGCCATTTGTCACCGGACCTCACACCCTGTACCCCAGACACCTGTACGTAACGTTACCTGGACCCGGCGCTGGTTCCCTCCCCGATGCTGCGGTAATGACCCCGGTTCCGGGATCAAGCCCCTGGGTGTTCAGATGTTGCCCGCTGCGTCTATGGTGTTGCTTCCTGCAGTGCCCAAACATCACTGCCTGATTGGGATCTTCGGCAATAACCCGCGCATGCTACATGGCTCGACCACACACAGGGCATCCACGTGGGGAATGTGAGGTGCCCACATAACTACGATTGCCAATTCCCAATTAGTAATTGCCTTCAGCCACGCGGCCAGAGACCTCCACGGTCAGTGGGAGTTGTGGGTGGTCAGCGGGGCAGGCTTGGCTGTGGCTGGAGTTGCGACTGGAACGGGACCAAGCGGACACTGCAGCAACCCCCCCCCCCCACTCCTCACCCGCCCCCTTCCAGCTCAGCACCCCACCCCCAAGCTGAGGCCGTGGGCGGCCACACCATCCCGCTCCGCAACCCCCGATGGCAGCCCACCCCAACTGAAGCTGGTCACCCCGAGGACCCCATACCCCCTCTGAGCACCGGTACTGCAAATCGGGCTCTTAGCCTGAGCGAAGACGGCTACCCTTCTCCTCGGGTCCCCACAGCAGCTCCTTCTCCCGCTTCACGTTTTTAAAAAAGGTGTACTAATCGGCGCCTGCGTGACTGCTTGCTGGGGAGGTGGGTAGATCACGGGGAGCCATTAGATAAGGGGTCGCTCCCTTTAATTGTATGGAGATTGGCCTAAAGAGGAGATTATTGGTTTCTCGGCTCTTTACGGCGGGACCCTGATTGGGAGTGGGAGTGGGCCGATTAGATCACAAACCGACCGGCGCAGTCCTCGTTTTTGGCCTCTCCCGCGATTTATCGGCCTCGCCGCGCTCTCGCTGAAGCGCAACACGCCGATTAAATCGTGTCCGCGTTGTGTCATTTCCTTCATGGGGTGTGGCTGTCGCTGAGCAAGGTCAGCATTTGTTGCCCATCCCTTGAACCGAATGTCTCGCTCGGCCATTTCTGAGGGGCAGTTAAGAGTCAATGATCGCGTGTCGGCCAGACCGGGTAAGGACGGCAGATTTCCCTTCCTTGAACCACAACCAGCATTGCTGAACCGAATGAGTATCATTACTGAGACTAGCATCATTTTTAGGAACACAAAGGTAGTTTTAAGGCATTTATATTTGTATTGATAAACATGAGAAATAAGGTATGGCTTCAAATGGATTTCCTTTGATGTTTCTGTGCCTGGAAGGGGTAAACGTCTAGATTCATATTACGCCCCATATGTAACCGCCCTTCGTGCCGGGAATGAGCCCCCATGAGCTGCTCGCCATTATTGACTGTCTCACCACCTGATTCACCCGACTCGCGCCTCAGCATCTCGCAGCTACCAATGGGGAGCTGCTTTGAAACGCTTCCTCACCACTCACTCGCTGTCGACACACAAACCCGGCAGCACACAGACCGGCTCTTCGCTTTGGCAATGCTGACCCGGCCAGGCTTCTCAAGGCCGTGAATGAGAGACGGGCCACCCTGTCACCCCGAGAGTGTCGGAGGACCAGCAGCAGGGTCTGCAATGCTGCTTAGGAGGCAATGGCAGCGGCAGTGGGCGGAGTAGGAAGGACCAGGAGGACCCCTGTCCAATGTTGGAAGAAGACGAGCTGTAAGGGTAAATTACAACCTCTCTCCTGGCATCAGTCCCACCTGCCTCCCTTCAAATCCCCAAACCTCCCCCGCCCTCCAGTCCAGTGGCCGACAACCCGTACCCTCCCCACATCCGATCTTCAAGTATGTTCCTCAGAACCCCCCGGCACTCACCACCACAACCCCTTCATGTCCAGGTGCGGTGCCCACACATGCCACCAGCTATAGACCCCCTGACCCATCAAGCGTGCGGCTCGCAATGCCCTCTCTTTGTCCCCGCAGAGAAGATAGACGATAACGATATCCTGGCCTACATAGCGAGAGGTTTCGAGTACAGGAGTAGGGATGTCTTGCTACAATTATGCAGGGCCTTGGTGAGGCCACACCTGGAGTATTGTGCGCAGTTTTGGTCTCCTTCTCTGAGGAAGGATGTTCTTGCTCTAGAAAAAGGTTTACCAGGCTGATTCCTGGGATGGCGGGACTGACGTATGAAGAGGGATTGAGTCGGTTATGTTTGAAGAATGAGGGGGGGGTCTCATGGAGACTTATAAAATTCTAACAGGACTAGACAGGGTAGATGCAGGAAGGATGTTCCCGATGGTGGGTGTGTCCAGAACCAGGGGTCACAGTCTGAGGATACGGGTTAGACCATTTCGGACAGAGAGGAGGAGACATTTCTTCACCCAGAGAGTGGTCAGCTGTGGAATTTGTTACCACAGGAAGTAGTTGAGGCCAAAACATAGTGGGGGCGATTCTCCAATATGGAGCCCAAGTGTTCACGCCGTCGTGAGCGCGGTCGCGTTTCACAACGGCGCAAACCGGGCCCGGGTACGACGATTCCAACCAGGGGTTCACGCCGCTCCAGCCTCCTTTCCCGGCGCCAAATGGGCACCACGCCAACCTGCGCATGCGCGGGAGACGTCTTTAGCGCGTCGGCCCCGACTCAACATGGCGTCGGTGTTCAGGGGCCGGCCGCACAGGAAAGTAGGCCCGGGGGGGGAGGGGGGGGGGAGGAGACGCCGGCCTGCCGATCGGTGGCTCCCGATCGCGGGCCAGACCCCATCGGACCCCCCCCCCCCCCCGGTGAAGGAGGCCCCACCAGGCCGCCCTCCGGCCGTTCGTGCAGAGTTCCCGCCGGCAGCGACCAGGGGTGAACGGCGCCGGCGGGACTCTGTCGGATCCGCGCGGCCGCTCGGCCCATCTGGACCGGAGAATCGGCGGCCCTGCCGATTCCAGCGGCCCGCGGCCGGCACTGCGCCAAACACGCCGGCGCAAATGGCGCCGATTCTCCGCACCTCGGAGAATCGCGTGCCGGCGTCGGGGGCGGTTGCGGCAACTCTCCGGCTCGGGGCTCGGAGAATCGCCCCCTGGATGTTTTCAAGAAGCAGTTCGATGTAGCACTTAGGGCAAAGGGGATCAAAGGATATGAGGGGAAAAGCGGAACTAGGTTATTGAGTTGGATGATCAGCCACGATCATAATGAGCGGTGGAGCGGGCTCGAAGGGCCGAATGGCCCCCTCCTGCTCCTATTTTCAATGTTTCGATAATAAGAGGGAAAGGGTGAAGGCGGGAGGTGGGTGGAGCGGCGGGATGCCAGGGACCCAAGCCCTCGCCCCCCTTGAGGAACGGGCTATGTAGATCGCGGGGTTGCGCGCAGAAAGGGAAGTGACTGACAGTGAAGTTGGCCTGTGCCACAGAGGTGAGAATCCGCTACCTCTTCACCCAGATCAGTAGTCACCAATGAGTTGTTAATATCCCAACAAATTATTCTTCCCTTTCCCTGACCACATGTACATCGTCTTGTTGGATCATCAGCTGATGAGGCCGGGTTATCCGGAATGTTTCCCCCCCCTCGCCACCGCAGAGGAAAGCTCCGAGGAGACACCGGGCAATGGGTCACAGCTGTCTCTCACACACTCCACCAGCGCAGAGACACACACCTCGGTGGGTGATATTAGTGGTCAGGCTTCTGGGGAACAAACTGGTGAGCACCTCATAGCTGCTGATGCACATCGGGTGGAGGCAGGAACATCCTCAGTCAGAGATCTGCTGGACCCCAGGTTACAGCTGAGTCCCAGCCAGATGCTGTGTCTCTGGACAGGGTTCTCCCAGAGCAGATACGGATGATAAAACACAGGCGTGAGATTCAGGAGGGGATGTCAGCGACACTGCAGTGAGTGCAGTGAGCCAATTGGAGGAGTTATAAAGGCTACAGGCACAGGAGGTGGTGCCGACCATGTGTGGCACTGAGGCCAACACTGATAGGGTGGCGACTGTAGTGGAGAGCCTGGAGCATGAGTCTTGGCTGGTGGTGCTCAAGGCATGGATCAGTCTGCCGATCATGGCTGAGATCCTCAAAATCATGCCCAGTCGATGAGGGCCGCATCCCAGGCGCAAGTGGACATTGCCAAGGCACTCCATTGCATGGCCAAGTCACTGAGGACTGTCGCTGAGGGCATTGAAACCATCGTGCAGGCAATGGGGAGCCTCCAGGACTTGCAGTGTCAGATGATTCCGAGGCTTCCGGACCTCCCTCCAGCTGCTCCTCCATCTCATGATGCCGCCCAGGGCTCTACGGGAACCTCAGGCGGGGGAAGCGCTGGAGCACATTCCGGGGTCTTCCACCAAGGAGAATATGGTGGTCTCCAGTTCTTCTGCATCCCCCTCTCCTGACACCAGCGCATCTCAAGGGCAGCAGGCAGAAGAAGAGGGCACGATGAAGGCAGTGACACAAATTGGTATGTCGTCCTGGCTCCAGGCCGTCCAGTGAACCACAGGATCCCTACAGTGCAGAAGTCGGCCAGTTGGCCCATCATGTCTGAGCCGACCCTCTGAAAAAGCACCCTTCCTAGGCCCACTCCCCCATTCTATCCCTGTAGTCCCACCTAACCTGCACATCTTTGGACTGCGGGAGGAAACCGGAGCACCCGGAGCAAACTGATGCAGACACGGGGAGAAAGTGCAGACTCCGCACAGACACAAGGTGAGACTTGAACCCGGGTCCCTGGCGCTGTGAGGCAGCAGTGCTAACTACCGTGCCAACGTGCTGAATGATGAAGATCACAGGGTGATGTTTCCGAAGAAGCAGCCGGGGAGTTCTCCCGGGGTCCTGGACGGTGTTTACTTACCGTGTTGGTGAGGTATTCACACAGTGCGGTATTTGTGATGGTGAGGTATTCACACAGTGCGGTATTTGTGTTGGTGAGGTATTCACACAGTGCGGTATTTGTATTGGTGAGGTATTCACACAGTGCGGTACTTGTGTCGGTGCGGTATTCACACAGTGCGGTTTTTGTGTTGGTGAGGTATTCACACAGTGCGGTATTTGTATTGGTGAGGTATTCACACAGTGCGGTATTTGTGTTGGTGAGGTATTCACACAGTGCGGTATTTGTGTTGGTGAGGTATTCACACAGTGCGGTATTTGTGTTGGTGAGGTATTCTCACAGTGCGGTATTTCTGTTAGTGAGGTCTTCACACAGTGCGGTATTTGTGTCGGTGAGGTATTCACACAGTGTGGTATTTGTGTCGGTGAGGTATTCACACAGTGCGGTATGCGTGTCGGTGAGGTATTCCCACAGTGCGGTATTTGTGTCGGTGAGGTATTCACACAGTGCGGTATTTGTGTTAGTGAGGTATTCACACAGTGCGGTATTTGTGTTGGTGAGGTATTCACACAGTGTGGTATTTGTGTTGGTGAGGTATTCACACAGTGCGGTATTTGTGTCGGTGAGGTGTTTACACAGTGCGGTATTTGTATTGGTGAGGTATTCACACAGTGCGGTATTTGTGTCGGTGAGGTGTTTACAGAGTGTGGTATTTGTATTGGTGAGGTATTCACACAGTGCGGTATTTGTGTTGGTGAGGTATTCACACAGTGTGGTATTTGTGTCGGTGAGGTGTTTACACAGTGTGGTATTTGTATTGGTGAGGTATTCACACAGTGTGGTATTTGTGTTGGTGAGGTATTCACACAGTGCGGTATTTGTGTCGGTGAGGTGTTTACACAGTGCGGTATTTGTATTGGTGAGGTATTCACACAGTGCGGTATTTGTGTCGGTGAGGTGTTTACACAGTGTGGTATTTGTGTTGGTGAGGTATTCACACAGTGCGGTATTTGTGTTGGTGAGGTATTCACACAGTGCGGAATTTATATTGGTGAGGTATTCACACAGTGTGGTATTTGTGTTGGTGAGGTATTCACACAGTGCGGTATTTGTGTTGGTGAGGTATTCACACAGTGCGGTATTTGTGTTGGTGAGGTATTCTCACAGTGCGGTATTTCTGTTAGTGAGGTCTTCACACAGTGCGGTATTTGTGTCGGCGAGGTATTCACACAGTGCGGTATTTGTGTTGGTGAGGTATTCACACAGTGCGGTATTTGTGTTAGTGAGGTCTTCACACAGTGCGGTATTTGTGTTGGTGAGGTATTCACACAGTGCGGTATTTGTGTTGGTGAGGTATTCACACAGTGCGGTATTTGTGTTAGTGAGGTATTCTCACAGTGCGGTATTTCTGTTAGTGAGGTATTCACACAGTGTGGTATTTGTGTTGGAGAGGTATTCACAGAGCGTGGTATTTCTGTTAGTGAGGTATTCACACAGTGCGGTATTTGAGTCGGTGAGGTATTCACACAGTGCGGTATGCGTGTTGGTGAGGTATTCCCACAGTGCGGTATTTGTGTCGGTGAGGTATTCACACAGTGCAGTATTTGTGTCGGTGAGGTATTCACACAGTGCGGTATTTGTGTTGGTGAGGCATTCACACAGTGCGGTATTTGTGTTGGTGAAGTATTCACACAGTGCGGTATTTGTGTCGGTGAGGTATTCACACAGTGTGGTATTTGTGTCGGTGAGGTATTCACACAGTGCGGTATTTGTGTCGGTGAGGTCTTCACACAGTGCGGTATTTGTATTTGTGAGGTATTCACACAGTGTGGTATTTGTGTCGGTGAGGTATTCACACAGTGTGGTATTTGTGTCGGTGAGGTATTCACACAGTGCGGTATTTGTGTCGGTGAGGTCTTCACACAGTGCGGTATTTGTATTTGTGAGGTATTCACACAGTGTGGTATTTGTGTCGGTGAGGTATTCACACAGTGTGGTATTTGTGTCGGTGAGGTGTTTACACAGTGCGGTATTTGTATTGGTGAGGTATTCACACAGTGCGGTATTTGTGTTGGTGAGGTATTCACACAGTGCGGTATTTGTGTTGGTGAGGTATTCACACAGTGCGGTATGCGTGTCGGTGAGGTATTCCCACAGTGCGGTATTTGTGTCGGTGAGGTATTCACACAGTGCGGTATTTGTGTTAGTGAGGTATTCACACAGTGCGGTATTTGTGTTGGTGAGGTATTCACACAGTGTGGTATTTGTGTTGGTGAGGTATTCACACAGTGCGGTATTTGTGTCGGTGAGGTGTTTACACAGTGCGGTATTTGTATTGGTGAGGTATTCACACAGTGCGGTATTTGTGTCGGTGAGGTGTTTACAGAGTGTGGTATTTGTATTGGTGAGGTATTCACACAGTGCGGTATTTGTGTTGGTGAGGTATTCACACAGTGTGGTATTTGTGTCGGTGAGGTGTTTACACAGTGTGGTATTTGTATTGGTGAGGTATTCACACAGTGTGGTATTTGTGTTGGTGAGGTATTCACACAGTGCGGTATTTGTGTCGGTGAGGTGTTTACACAGTGCGGTATTTGTATTGGTGAGGTATTCACACAGGGCGGTATTTGTGTCGGTGAGGTGTTTACACAGTGTGGTATTTGTGTTGGTGAGGTATTCACACAGTGCGGTATTTGTGTTGGTGAGGTATTCACACAGTGCGGAATTTATATTGGTGAGGTATTCACACAGTGTGGTATTTGTGTTGGTGAGGTATTCACACAGTGCGGTATTTGTGTTGGTGAGGTATTCACACAGTGCGGTATTTGTGTTGGTGAGGTATTCTCACAGTGCGGTATTTCTGTTAGTGAGGTCTTCACACAGTGCGGTATTTGTGTCAGCGAGGTATTCACACAGTGCGGTATTTGTGTTGGTGAGGTATTCACACAGTGCGGTATTTGTGTTAGTGAGGTCTTCACACAGTGCGGTATTTGTGTTGGTGAGGTATTCACACAGTGCGGTATTTGTGTTGGTGAGGTATTCACACAGTGCGGTATTTGTGTTAGTGAGGTATTCTCACAGTGCGGTATTTCTGTTAGTGAGGTATTCACACAGTGTGGTATTTGTGTTGGAGAGGTATTCACAGAGCGTGGTATTTCTGTTAGTGAGGTATTCACACAGTGCGGTATTTGAGTCGGTGAGGTATTCACACAGTGCGGTATGCGTGTTGGTGAGGTATTCCCACAGTGCGGTATTTGTGTCGGTGAGGTATTCACACAGTGCAGTATTTGTGTCGGTGAGGTATTCACACAGTGCGGTATTTGTGTTGGTGAGGCATTCACACAGTGCGGTATTTGTGTTGGTGAAGTATTCACACAGTGCGGTATTTGTGTCGGTGAGGTATTCACACAGTGTGGTATTTGTGTCGGTGAGGTATTCACACAGTGCGGTATTTGTGTCGGTGAGGTCTTCACACAGTGCGGTATTTGTATTTGTGAGGTATTCACACAGTGTGGTATTTGTGTCGGTGAGGTATTCACACAGTGTGGTATTTGTGTCGGTGAGGTGTTTACACAGTGCGGTATTTGTATTGGTGAGGTATTCACACAGTGCGGTATTTGTATTGGTGAGGTATTCACACAGTGCGGTATTTGTGTCGGTGAGGTATTTACACCGTGCGGTATTTGTGTCGGTGAGGTATTCACACAGTGCGGTATTTGTATTGGTGAGGTATTCACACAATGCGGTATTTGTATTGGTGAGGTATTCACACAGTGCGGTATTTGTATTGGTGAGGTATTCACACAGTGCGGTATTTGTGTTGGTGAGGTATTCACACAGTGTGGTATTTGTGTCGGTGAGGTGTTTACACAGTGCGGTATTTGTATTGGTGAGGTATTCACACAGTGCGGTATTTGTATTGGTGAGGTATTCACACAGTGCGGTATTTGTGTCGGTGAGGTATTTACACAGTGCGGTATTTGTGTCGGTGAGGTATTCACACACTGTGGTATTTCTGTTAGTGAGGTATTCACACAGTGCGGTATTTGTGTCGGTGCGGTATTCACACAGTGTGGTATTTGTGTTGGTGTGGTATTCACACAGTGCGGTATTTGTGTTGGTGAGGTCTTCACACAGTGTGGTATTTGTGTTGGTGAGGTATTCACACAGTGCAGTATTTGTATTAGTGAGGTATTCACACAGTGTGGTATTTGTGTTGGTGAGGTATTCACACAGTGCGGAATTTATATTGGTGAGGTATTCACACAGTGTGGTATTTGTGTTGGTGAGGTATTCACACAGTGCGGTATTTGTGTTGGTGAGGTATTCACACAGTGCGGTATTTGTGTTGGTGAGGTATTCACACAGTGCGGTATTTCTGTTAGTGAGGTCTTCACACAGTGCGGTATTTGTGTCGGTGAGGTATTCACACAGTGCGGTATTTGTGTTGGTGAGGTATTCACACAGTGCGGTATTCGTGTTGGTGAGGTATTCTCACAGTGCGGTATGTCTGTTAGTGAGGTATTCACACAGTGTGGTATTTGTGTTGGTGAGGTATTCACAGAGCGTGGTATTTCTGTTAGTGAGTTATTCACACAGTGCGGTATTTGAGTCGGTGAGGTATTCACACAGTGCGGTATGCGTATCGGTGAGGTATTCCCACAGTGCGGTATTTGTGTCGGTGAGGTATTCACACAGTGCAGTATTTGTGTCGGTGAGGTATTCACACAGTGCGGTATTTGTGTTGGTGAGGCATTCACACAGTGCGGTATTTGTGTTGGTGAAGTATTCACACAGTGCGGTATTTGTGTCGGTGAGGTATTCACACAGTGTGGTATTTGTGTCGGTGAGGTATTCACACAGTGCGGTATTTGTGTCGGTGAGGTCTTCACACAGTGCGGTATTTGTATTTGTGAGGTATTCACACAGTGTGGTATTTGTGTCGGTGAGGTATTCACACAGTGTGGTATTTGTGTCGGTGAGGTGTTTACACAGTGCGGTATTTGTATTGATGAGGTATTCACACAGTGCGGTATTTGTATTGGTGAGGTATTCACACAGTGCGGTATTTGTGTCGGTGAGGTATTTACACAGTGCGGTATTTGTGTCGGTGAGTTATTCACACAGTGCGGTATTTGTATTGGTGAGGTATTCACACAATGCGGTATTTGTGTTGGTGAGGTATTCACACAGTGTGGTATTTTGTCGGTGAGGTGATTACACAGTGCGGTATTTGTATTGTTGAGGTATTCACACAGTGCGGTATTTGTATTGGTGAGGTATTCACACAGTGCGGAATTTATATTGGTGAGGTATTCACACAGTGTGGTATTTGTGTTGGTGAGGTATTCACACAGTGCGGTATTTGTGTTGGTGAGGTATTCACACAGTGCGGTATTTGTGTTGGTGAGGTATTCTCACAGTGCGGTATTTCTGTTAGTGAGGTCTTCACACAGTGCGGTATTTGTGTCGGCGAGGTATTCACACAGTGCGGTATTTGTGTTGGTGAGGTATTCACACAGTGCGGTATTTCTGTTAGTGAGGTCTTCACACAGTGCGGTATTTGTGTTGGTGAGGTATTCACACAGTGCGGTATTTGTGTTGGTGAGGTATTCACACAGTGCGGTGTTTGTGTCGGTGAGGTATTCACACAGTGCAGTATTTGTGTTGGTGAGGTATTCACAGAGCGTGGTATTTCTGTTAGTGAGGTATTCACACAGTGCGGTAGTTGAGTCGGTGAGGTATTCACACAGTGCGGTATGCGTGTTGGTGAGGTATTCCCACAGTGCGGTGTTTGTGTCGGTGAGGTATTCACACAGTGCAGTATTTGTGTCGGTGAGGTATTCACACAGTGCGGTATTTGTGTTGGTGAGGCATTCACACAGTGCGGTATTTGTGTTGGTGAAGTATTCACACAGTGCGGTATTTGTGTCGGTGAGGTATTCACACAGTGTGGTATTTGTGTTGGTGAGGTATTCACAGAGCGTGGTATTTCTGTTAGTGAGGTATTCACACAGTGCGGTATTTGAGTCGGTGAGGTATTCACACAGTGCGGTATGCGTGTTGGTGAGGTATTCCCACAGTGCGGTGTTTGTGTCGGTGAGGTATTCACACAGTGCAGTATTTGTGTCGGTGAGGTATTCACACAGTGCGGTATTTGTGTTGGTGAGGCATTCACACAGTGCGGTATTTGTGTTGGTGAAGTATTCACACAGTGCGGTATTTGTGTCGGTGAGGTATTCACACAGTGTGGTATTTGTGTCGGTGAGGTATTCACACAGTGCGGTATTTGTGTCGGTGAGGTCTTCACACAGTGCGGTATTTGTATTTGTGAGGTATTCACACAGTGTGGTATTTGTGTCGGTGAGGTATTCACACAGTGTGGTATTTGTGTCGGTGAGGTGTTTACACAGTGCGGTATTTGTATTGGTGAGGTATTCACACAGTGCGGTATTTGTATTGGTGAGGTATTCACACAGTGCGGTATTTGTGTCGGTGAGGTATTTACACAGTGCGGTATTTGTGTCGGTGAGGTATTCACACAGTGCTGTATTTGTATTGGTGAGGTATTCACAGAATGCGGTATTTGTGTTGGTGAGGTATTCACACAGTGTGGTATTTGTGTCGGTGAGGTGTTTACACAGTGCGGTATTTGTATTTGTGAGGTATTCACACAGTGCGGTATTTGTATTGGTGAGGTATTCACACAGTGCGGTATTTGTGTCGGTGAGGTATTTACACAGTGTGGTATTTCTGTTAGTGAGGTATTCACACAGTGCGGTATTTGTGTCGGTGCGGTATTCACACAGTGTGGTATTTGTGTTGGTGTGGTATTCACACAGTGCGGTATTTGTGTTGGTGAGGTCTTCACACAGTGTGGTATTTGTGTTGGTGAGGTATTCACACAGTGCAGTATTTGTATTAGTGAGGTATTCACACAGTGTGGTATTTGTGTTGGTGAGGTATTCACACAGTGCGGAATTTATATTGGTGAGGTATTCACACAGTGTGGTATTTGTGTTGGTGAGGTATTCACACAGTTCGGTATTTGTGTTGGTGAGGTATTCACACAGTGCGGTATTTGTGTTGGTGAGGTATTCACACAGTGCGGTATTTCTGTTAGTGAGGTCTTCACACAGTGCGGTATTTGTGTCGGTGAGGTATTCACACAGTGCGGTATTTGTGTTGGTGAGGTATTCACACAGTGCGGTATTCGTGTTGGTGAGGTATTCTCACAGTGCGGTATGTCTGTTAGTGAGGTATTCACACAGTGTGGTATTTGTGTTGGTGAGGTATTCCCAGAGCGTGGTATTTCTGTTAGTGAGGTATTCACACAGTGCGGTATTTGAGTCGGTGAGGTATTCACACAGTGCGGTATGCGTATCGGTGAGGTATTCCCACAGTGCGGTATTTGTGTCGGTGAGGTATTCACACAGTGCAGTATTTGTGTCGGTGAGGTATTCACACAGTGCGGTATTTGTGTTGGTGAGGCATTCACACAGTGCGGTATTTGTGTTGGTGAAGTATTCACACAGTGCGGTATTTGTGTCGGTGAGGTATTCACACAGTGTGGTATTTGTGTCGGTGAGGTATTCACACAGTGCGGTATTTGTGTCGGTGAGGTCTTCACACAGTGCGGTATTTGTATTTGTGAGGTATTCACACAGTGTGGTATTTGTGTCGGTGAGGTATTCACACAGTGTGGTATTTGTGTCGGTGAGGTGTTTACACAGTGCGGTATTTGTATTGATGAGGTATTCACACAGTGCGGTATTTGTATTGGTGAGGTATTCACACAGTGCGGTATTTGTGTCGGTGAGGTATTTACACAGTGCGGTATTTTTGTCGGTGAGTTATTCACACAGTGCGGTATTTGTATTGGTGAGGTATTCACACAATGCGGTATTTGTGTTGGTGAGGTATTCACACAGTGTGGTATTTTGTCGGTGAGGTGTTTACACAGTGCGGTATTTGTATTGGTGAGGTATTCACACAGTGCGGTATTTGTGTCGGTGAGGTATTTACACAGTGCGGTATTTGTGTCGGTGAGGTATTCACACACTGTGGTATTTCTGTTAGTGAGGTATTCACACAGTGCGGTATTTGTGTCGGTGCGGTATTCACACAGTGTGGTATTTGTGTTGGTGTGGTATTCACACAGTGCGGTATTTGTGTTGGTGAGGTCTTCACACAGTGTGGTATTTGTGTTGGTGAGGTATTCACACAGTGCAGTATTTGTATTAGTGAGGTATTCACACAGTGTGGTATTTGTGTTGGTGAGGTATTCACAAAGTGCGGTATTTGTGTTGGTGAGGTCTTCACACAGTGTGGTATTTGTGCTGGTGAGGTATTCACACAGTGCGGCATTTATATTGGTGAGGTATTCACACAGTGAGGTATTTGCGTTGGTGAGGTATTTACATAGTGCGGTATTTGTATTGGTGAAGTATTTACACAGTGCGGTATTTGTGTCGGTGATTTCTTCACACAGTGCGGTATTTGTGTCGGTGAGGTCTTCACACAGTGCGGTATTTGTGTCGGTGAGGTCTTCACACAGTGCGGTATTTATGTTGGTGAGGTATTCACACAGTGCGGTATTTGTATTGGTGAGGTATTCACACAGTGCGGTATTTGTGTTGGTGAGGTATTCACACAGTGCGGTGCTTGTGTTGGTGAGGTATTCACACAGTGTGGTATTTCTGTTAGTGAGGTCTTCACACAGTGCGGAATTTGTGTCGAATAGGTATTCACACAGTGCGGTATTTGTGTCGGTGAGGTCTTCACACAGTGCGGTATTTTTGTCGGTGAGGTCTTCACACAGTGTGATATTTGTGTTGGTGAGGTATTCACACAGTGTGGTATTTGTGTTGGAGAGGTATTCACACAGTGCGGTATTTGTGTTGGAGAGGTATTCACACAGTGCGGTATTTGTGTTGGTGAGGTATTCACACAGTGTGGCATTTCTGTTAGTGAGGTCTTCACACAGTGCGGTATTTGTGTTGGAGAGGTATTCAAACAGTGCGGTATTTGTGTTGGTGAGGTATTCACACAGTGCGGTATTTGTGTCGGTGAGGTATTCACACAGTGCGGTATTTGTGTCGGTGAGGTCTTCACACAGTGTGGTATTTGTGTTGGTGAGGTATTCACACAGTGCGGTATTTGTATTGGTGAGGTATTCACACAGTGCGGTATTTGTGTCGGTGAGGTATTCACACAATGTGGCATTTCTGTTAGTGAGGTCTTCACACAGTGCGGTATTTGTGTTGGTGAGGTATTCACACAGTGTGGCATTTCTGTTAGTGAGGTCTTCACACAGTGTGTTATTTCTGTTAGTGAGGTCTTCACACAGTGTGGTATTTGTGTTGGTGAGGTATTCACACAGTGCGGTATTTGTGTCGGTGAGGTCTTCACACAGTGTGGTATTTGTGTTGGTGAGGTATTCACACAGTGCGGTATTTGTATTGGTGAGGTATTCACACAGTGCGGTATTTGTGTTGGTGAGGTATTCGCACAGTGCGATATTTGTGTTGGTGAGGTATTCACACAGTGCGGTATTTGTGTTGGTGAGGTATTCACACAGTGCGGAATTTGTGTCGATGAGGTATTCTCACAGTGCGGTATTTGTGTCGGTGAGGTCTTCACACAGTGCGGTATTTGTGTCGGTGAGGTCTTCACACAGTGTGGTATTTGTGTTGGTGAGGTATTCACACAGTGCGGTATTTGTATTGGTGAGGTATTCACACAGTGCGGTATTTGTGTCGGTGAGGTATTCACACAGTGTGGCATTTCTGTTAGTGAGGTCTTCACACAATGCGGTATTTGTGTTGGTGAGGTATTCACACAGTGCGGTATTTGTGTCGGTGAGGTCTTCACACAGTGCGGTATTTGTTTCGGTGAGGTATTCACACAGTGCGGTATTTGTATTGGTGAGGTATTCACACAGTGCGGTATTTGTGTCGGTGAGGTATTCACACAGTGTGGCATTTCTGTTAGTGAAGTCTTCACACAGTGTCTCATTTCTGTTAGTGAGGTCTTCACACAGTGTGGTATTTCTGTTAGTGAGGTCTTCACACAGTGTGGTATTTGTGTTGGTGAGGTATTCACACAGTGCGGTATTTGTGTCGGTGAGGTCTTCACACAGTGTGGTATTTGTGTTGGTGAGGTATTCACACAGTGCGGTATTTGTATTGGTTAGGTATTCACACAGTGCGGTATTTGTGTTGGTGAGGTATTCGCACAGTGCGGTATTTGTGTTGGCGAGGTATTCACACAGTGCGGTATTTGTGTTGGTGAGGTATTCACACAGTGTGGTATTTGTGTTGGTGAGGTATTCACACAGTGCGGTATTTGTGTTGGTGAGGTATTTACACAGTGCTGTGTTTGTGTTGGTGAGGTATTCACACAGTGCGGTATTTGTGTTGGTGAGGTATTCACACAGTGCGGTATATCTGCTGGTGAGGTCTTCACACAGTGTGTTATTTCTGTGAGTGAGGTCTTCACACAATGCGGTATTTGTGTTGGTGAGGTATTCACACAGTGCGGTGTTTGTGTTGGTGAGGTATTTATATAGTGCAGTATTAGGGTTGGTGAGGTATTCACACAGTGCGGTATTTGTGTTGGTGAGGTATTCACACAGTGCGGTATTTGTGTCGGTGAGGTATTCATACAGTGTGGTATTTGTGTTGGTGAGGTATTCACACAGTGTGGTATTTCTGTTAGTGAGGTCTTCACACAGTGCAGTATTTGTATCGGTGAGGTGTTCACACATCGCGGTATTTGTGGTGGTGAGGTATTCAAACAGTGCGGTGTTTGTGTGGTGAGGTATTTATACAGTGCGGTATTTGGGTTGGTGAGGGCTTCACACAGTGCGGTATTTGTGTTGGTGAGGTATTCACACAGTGTGGTATTTGTATTGGTGAGGTATTTACACAGTGCGGTATTTGTGTTGGTGAAGTATTTAAACAGTGCGGTATTTGTATTGGTGGCGTATTCACACAGTGCGGAATTTGTATTGGTGAGGTATTCAAACAGTGCGGTATTTGTATTGGTGAGGTATTTACACAGTGCGGTATTTGTATTGGTGAGGTATTCACACAGTGCGGTATTTGTATTGGTGAGGTATTCACACAGTGCGGTATTTGTGTCGGTGAGGTATTCACACAGTGCGGTATTTGTATTGGTGAGGTATTCACACAGTGCGGTATTTGTGTTACTGAGGTATTCACACAGTGAGGTATTTGTGTTGGTGAGGTATTCACACAGTGCGGTATTTGTGTTGCTGAGCTATTCACACAGTGCCGTATTTGTGTTGGTGAGGTATTCACACAGAGTGGTATTTGTGTTGGTGAGGTATTCACACAGTGCGGTATTTGTGCTGGTGAGGTATTCACTCAGTGCGGTATTTGTGCTGGTGAGATCTTCACACAGTTTGGTATTTGTGTCGGTGAGGTCTTCAGACAGTGCGGTATTTGTGTTGGTGAGGTATTCAGACAGTGCGGTATTTGTGTTAGTGATGTATTTACACAGTGCGGCATTTGTGTTGGTGAGGTATTCACACAGTGCGGTATTTGTGTTGGTGAGGTATTCACACAGTGCGATATTTGTGTCGGTGCGGTATTCACACAGTGCGGTATTTGTGTTGGTGAGGTATTCACACAGTGCGGTATTTGCATTGGTGAGGTATTCACACAGTGCGGTATTTGTGTCGGTGAGGTATTTACACAGTGCGGCATTTGTGTTGGTGAGGTATTCACACAGTGCAGTATTTGTGTTGCTGAGGTATTCACACAGTGCGGTATTTGTATTGGTGAGGTATTCACACAGTGCGGTATTTGTGTCGGTGAGGTATTCACACAGTGTGGTATTTGTATTGCTGAGGTATTTACACAGTGCGGTATTTGTGTTGGTGAGGTATTCTCACAGTACGGTATTTGTATTCGTAAGTTATTCACACAGTGCGGTATTTGTATTGGTGAGGTAATCACACAGTGCGGTATTTGGATTGGTGAGGAATCACACAGTGTGGTATTTGTATTGGTGAGGTATTCACACAGTGCGGTATTTGTATTGGTGAGGTATTAACACAGTGCGGTATTTGTGTTGGTGAGGTATTCACACAGTGCGCTATTCGTGTTGGTGAGGTGTTCACACAGTGTGGTATTTGTATTGGTGAGGTATTCTCACAGTACGGTATTTCTGTTAGTGAGTTATTCACACAGTGCGGTATTTGTGTTGGTGAGGTATTCACACAGTGCGGTATTTGTGTTGGTGCGGTATTCACACAGTGCGGAATTTGTGTTGGTGAGGTATTCACACAGTGTGGTATTTGTATTGGTGAGGTATTCTCACAGTACGGTATTTGTATTCGTGAGGTATTTACACAGTGCGGTATTTGTGTTAGTGAGGTATTTACACAGTGCGGTATTTGTATTGGTGAGGTATTCACACAGTGCGGTATTTGTGTCGGTGAGGTCTTCACACAGTGTGGTATTTGTGTCGGTGAGGTATTCACACAGTGTGGTATTTGTGTTGGTGAGGTATTCACACAGTACGGTATTTGTGTCGGTGAGGTATTTACACAGTGCTGTGTTTGTGTTAGTGAGGTATTTACACAGTGCGGTATATGTACTGGTGAGGTATTCACACAGTACGGTATTTGTATTCGTGAGGTATTTACACAGTGCGGTATTTGTGTTAGTGAGGTATTTACACAGTGCTGTATTTGTGTCGTTGATGTCTTCACACAGTGTGGTATTTGTGTTGGTGAGGTATTTACACAGTGCGGTATTTGTATTGGTGAGGTATTCACACAGTACGGTATTTGTATTGGTGAGGTATTCTCACAGTACGGTATTTGTATTCGTCGAGGTATTTACACAGTGCGGCATTTGTGTTAGTGAGGTATTTACACTGTGCGGTATTTGTATTGGTGAGGTATTGACACAGTGCGGTATTTGTGTCGGTGAGGTCTTCACACAGTGTGGTATTTGTGTTGGTGAGGTATTCACACAGTGCGGTATTTGTATTGGTGAGGTATTCACACAGTGCGGTATTTGTATTGGTGAGGTATTCACACAGTGCGGTATTTGATTTTGTGAGGTATTCACACAGTGCGGTATTTGTATTGGTGAGGTATTCTCACAGTACGGTATTTGTATTCGGGAGGTATTTACACAGTGCGGCATTTGTGTTAGTGAGGTATTTACACAGTGCGGTATTTGTATTGGTGAGGTATTGACACAGTGCGGTATTTGTGTCTGTGAGGTCTTCACACAGTGTGGTATTTGTGTTGGTGAGGTATTCACACAGTGCGGTATTTGTGTTAGTCAGGTATTTACATAGTGCGGTATATGTGTTGGTGAGGTATTCACACAGTGCGGTATTTGTGTTTGTGAGGTATTCACACAGTGTGGTATTTGTGTTGGTGAGGTATTCACACAGTGCGGTATTTGTGTCGGTGAGGTCTTCACACAGTGTGGTATTTGTGTTGGTGAGGTATTCACACAGTGCGGTATTTGTATTGGTGAGGTATTCACACAGTGAGGTATTTGTTTTGGTGAGGTATTCGCACAGTGCGATATTTGTGTTGGTGAGGTATACACACAGTGCGGTATTTGTGTTGTTGAGGTATTCACACAGTGCTATGTTTGTGTTGGTGAGGTATTCACACAGTGAGGTATTTGTGTTGGTGAGGTATTCGCACAGTGCGATATTTGTGTTGGTGAGGTATTCGCACAGTACGATATTTGTGTTGGTGAGGTATTCACACAGTGCGGTATTTGTGTCGGTGAGGTCTTCACACAGTGTGGTATTTGTGTTGGTGAGGTATTCACACAGTGCGGCATTTGTGTTAGTGAGGTATTTACATAGTGCGGTATTTGTGTTGGGGAGGTATTCACACAGTGCGGTATTTGATTTTGTGAGGTATTCACACAGTGCGGTATTTGTATTGGTGAGGTATTCTCACAGTACGGTATTTGTATTCGTGAGGTATGTACACAGTGCGGCATTTGTGTTAGTGAAGTATTTACACAGTGCGGTATTTGTATTGGTGAGGTATTCACACAGTGCGGTATTTGTGTCAGTGAGGTCTTCACACAGTGTGGTATTTGTGTTGGTGAGGTATTCACACAGTGCGGTATTTGTGTTAGTGAGGTATTTACATAGTGCGGTATATGTGTTGGTGAGGTATTCACACAGTGCGGTATTTGTGCTTGTGAGGTATTCACACAGTGCGGTATTTGTATTGGTGAGGTATTCACACAGTGCAGTATTTCTATTGGTGAGGTATTCACACAGTGCGGTATTTGTGTTGGTGAGGTATTCACACAGTGCGGTATTTGGATTGGTGAGGTATTCACACAGTGTGGTATTTGTGTTGGTGAGGTATTCACACAGTGCGGTATTTGTGTCGGTGAGGTCTTCACACAGTGTGGTATTTGTGTTGGTGAGGTATTCACACAGTGTGGTATTTGTATTGGTGAGGTATTCACACAGTGCGGTATTTGTGTTGGTGAGGTATTCGCACAGTGCGATATTTGTGTTGGTGAGGTATTCACACAGAGCGGTATTTGTGTTGGTGAGGTATTCACACAGTGTGGTATTTGTATTGGTGAGGTATTCACACAGTGCGGTATTTGTCTTGGTGGCGTATTCACACAGTGCGGTATTTGTGTTGGAGAGGTATTCACACAGTGCGGAATTTATATTGGTGAGGTATTCACACAGTGCGGTACTTGTGTTGGTGAGGTATTCACACAGTGTGGTATTTCTGTTAGTGAGGTCTTCACACAGTGCGGAATTTGTGTCGATGAGGTATTCTCACAGTGCGGTATTTGTGTCGGTGAGGTCTTCACACAGTGCGGTATTTGTGTTTGTGAGGTATTCACACAGTGTGGTATTTGTGTTGGTGAGGTATTCACACAGTGCGGTATTTGTGTCGGTGAGGTCTTCACACAGTGTGGTATTTGTGTTGGTGAGGTATTCACACAGTGCGGTATTTGTATTGGTGAGGTATTCACACAGTGAGGTATTTGTGTTGGTGAGGTATTCGCACAGTGCGATATTTGTGTTGGTGAGGTATACACACAGTGCGGTATTTGTATTGGTGAGGTATTCACACAGTGCGGTATTTGATTTTGTGAGGTATTCACACAGTGCGGTATTTGTATTGGTGAGGTATTCTCACAGTACGGTATTTGTATTCGTGAGGTATTTACACAGTGCGGCATTTGTGTTAGTGAGGTATTTACACAGTGCGGTATTTGTATTGGTGAGGTATTGACACAGTGCGGTATTTGTGTCTGTGAGGTCTTCACACAGTGTGGTATTTGTGTTGGTGAGGTATTCACACAGTGCGGTATTTGTGTTAGTCAGGTATTTACATAGTGCGGTATATGTGTTGGTGAGGTATTCACACAGTGCGGTATTTGTGTTTGTGAGGTATTCACACAGTGTGGTATTTGTGTTGGTGAGGTTTTCACACAGTGCGGTATTTGTGTCGGTGAGGTCTTCACACAGTGTGGTATTTGTGTTGGTGAGGTATGCACACAGTGCGGTATTTGTATTGGTGAGGTATTCACACAGTGAGGTATTTGTTTTGGTGAGGTATTCGCACAGTGCGATATTTGTGTTGGTGAGGTATACACACAGTGCGGTATTTGTGTTGTTGAGGTATTCACACAGTGCTGTGTTTGTGTTGGTGAGGTATTCACACAGTGAGGTATTTGTGTTGGTGAGGTATTCGCACAGTGCGATATTTGTGTTGGTGAGGTATTCGCACAGTGCGATATTTGTGTTGGTGAGGTATTCACACAGTGCGGTATTTGTGTCGGTGAGGTCTTCACACAGTGTGGTATTTGTGTTGGTGAGGTATTCACACAGTGCGGCATTTGTGTTAGTGAGGTATTTACATAGTGCGGTATTTGTGTTGGGGAGGTATTCACACAGTGCGGTATTTGATTTTGTGAGGTATTCACACAGTGCGGTATTTGTATTGGTGAGGTATTCTCACAGTACGGTATTTGTATTTGTGAGGTATTTACAGAGTGCGGCATTTGTGTTAGTGAAGTATTTACACAGTGCGGTATTTGTATTGGTGAGGTATTCACACAGTGCGGTATTTGTGTCGGTGAGGTCTTCACACAGTGTGGTATTTGTGTTGGTGAGGTATTCACACAGTGCGGTATTTGTGTTAGTGAGGTATTTACATAGTGCGGTATATGTGTTGGTGAGGTATTCACACAGTGCGGTATTTGTGCTTGTGAGGTATTCACACAGTGCGGTATTTGTATTGGTGAGGTATTCACACAGTGCAGTATTTCTATTGGTGAGGTATTCACACAGTGCTGTGTTTGTGTTAGTGAGGTATTTACACAGTGCGGTATATGTATTGGTGAGGTATTCACACAGTACGGTATTTGTATTCATGAGGTATTTACACAGTGCGGTATTTGTGTTAGTGAGGTATTTACACAGTGCGGTATTTGTGTCGGTGAGGCCTTCACACAGTGTGGTATTTGTGTTGGTGAGGTATTCACACAGTGCGGCATTTGTGTTAGTGAGGTATTTACATAGTGCGTTATTTGTGTTGGGGAGGTATTCACACAGTGCGGTATTTGATTTTGTGAGGTATTCACACAGTGCGGTATTTGTATTGGTGAGGTATTCTCACAGTACGGTATTTGTATTCGTGAGGTATTTACACAGTGCGCCATTTGTGTAAGTGAGGTATTTACACAGTGCGGTATTTGTATTGGTGAGGTATTCACACAGTGCGGTATTTGTGTCGGTGAGGTCTTCACACAGTGTGGTATTTGTGTTGGTGAGGTATTCACACAGTGCGGTATTTGTCTTGGTGGCGTATTCACACAGTGCGGTATTTGTGTTGGAGAGGTATTCACACAGTGCGGAATTTATATTGGTGAGGTATTCACACAGTGCGGTACTTGTGTTGGTGAGGTATTCACACAGTGTGGTATTTCTGTTAGTGAGGTCTTCACACAGTGCGGAATTTGTGTCGATGAGGTATTCTCACAGTGCGGTATTTGTGTCGGTGAGGTCTTCACACAGTGCGGTATTTGTGTTGGTGAGGTATTCACACAGTGCGGTATTTGTGTCGGTGAGGTCTTCACACAGTGTGGTATTTGTGTTGGTGAGGTATTCACACAGTGCGGTATTTGTATTGGTGAGGTATTCATACAGTGCGGTATTTGTGTCGGTGAGGTATTCACACAGTGTGGCATTTCTGTTAGTGAGGTCTTCACACAATGCGGTATTTGTGTTGGTGAGGTATTCACACAGTGCGGTATTTGTGTCGGTGAGGTCTTCACACAGTGCGGTATTTGTGTCGGTGAGGTTTCACACAGTGCGGTATTTGTATTAGTGAGGTATTCACACAGTGCGGTATTTGTGTCGGTGAGGTATTCACACAGTGTGGCATTTCTGTTTGTGAAGTCTTCACACAGTGTCGCGTTTCTGTTAGTGAGGTCTTCACACAGTGTGGTATTTCTGTTAGTGAGGTCTTCACACAGTGTGGTATTTGTGTTGGTGAGGTATACACACAGTGCGGTATTTGTGTCGGTGAGGTCTTCACACAGTGTGGTATTTGTGTTGGTGAGGTATTCACACAGTGCGGTATTTGTATTGGTTATGTATTCACACAGTGCGGTATTTGTGTTGGTGAGGTATTCGCACAGTGCGGTATTTGTGTTGGTGAGGTATTCGCACAGTGCGGTATTTGTGTTGGTGAGGTATTCCCACAGTGTGGTATTTGTGTTGGTGAGGTATTCACACAGTGCGGTATTTGTGTTGGTGAGGTATTTACACAGTGCTGTGTTTGTGTTGGTGAGGTATTCACACAGTGCGGTATTTGTGTTGGTGAGGTATTCACACATTGCGGTATTTCTGTTAATGAGGTCTTCACACAGTGTGTTATTTCTGTTAGTGAGGTCTTCACACAGTGCGGTATTTGTGTTGGTGAGGTATTCACACAGTGCGGTGTTTGTGTTGGTGAGGTATTTATACAGTGCGGTATTAGGGTTGGTGAGGTATTCACACAGTGCGGTATTTGTGTTGGTGAGGTATTCACACAGTGCGGTATTTGTGTCGGTGAGGTATTCACACAGTGTGGTATTTGGGTTGGTGAGGTATTCACACAGTGTGGTATTTCTGTTAGTGAGGTCTTCACACAGTGCAGTATTTGTATCGGTGAGGTATTCACACATCGCGGTATTTGTGGTGGTGAGGTATTCAAACAGTGCGGTGTTTGTGTGGTGAGGTATTTATACAGTGCGGTATTTGGGTTGGTGAGGTCTTCACACAGTACAGTATTTGTATTGGTGAGGTCTTTACACAGTGTGGTATTTGTGTCGGTGAGGTATTCACACATCGCGGTATTTGTGGTGGTGACGTATTCAAACAGTGCGGTGTTTGTGTGGTGAGGTATTTATACAGTGCGGTATTTGGGTTGGTGAGGTATTCACACAGTGCGGTATTTGTGTCGGTGAGGTATTCACACATCGCGGTATTTGTGTTGGTGAGGTATTCACACAGTGTGGTATTTGTGTTGGTGAAGTATTTACACAGTGCGGTATTTGTATTGGTGGCGTATTCACACAGTGCGGAATTTGTATTAGTGAGGTATTCACACAGTGCGGTATTTGTATTGGTGAGGTATTTACACAGTGCGGTATTTGTATTGGTGAGGTATTCACACAGTGCGCTATTTGTATTGGTGAGGTATTCACACAGTGCGGTATTTGTGTCGGTGAGGTATTCACACAGTGCGGTATTTGTATTGGTGAGGTATTCACACAGTGCGGTATTTGTGTTACTGAGGTATTCACACAGTGAGGTATTTGTGTTGGTGAGGTATTCACACAGTGCGGTATTAGGGTTGGTGAGGTATTCACACAGTGCGGTATTTGTGTTGGTGAGGTATTCACACAGTGCGGTATTTGTGTCGGTGAGGTATTCACACAGTGTGGTATTTGGGTTGGTGAGGTATTCACACAGTGCGGTGTTTGTGTTGGTGAGGTATTTATACAGTGCGGTATTTGGGTTGGTGAGGTCTTCACACAGTACAGTATTTGTATTGGTGAGGTCTTTACACAGTGTGGTATTTGTGTCGGTGAGGTATTCACACATCGCGGTATTTGTGGTGGTGACGTATTCAAACAGTGCGGTGTTTGTGTGGTGAGGTATTTATACAGTGCGGTATTTGGGTTGGTGAGGTATTCACACAGTGCGGTATTTGTGTCGGTGAGGTATTCACACATCGCGGTATTTGTGTTGGTGAGGTATTCACACAGTGTGGTATTTGTGTTGGTGAAGTATTTACACAGTGCGGTATTTGTATTGGTGGCGTATTCACACAGTGCGGAATTTGTATTGGTGATGTATTCACACAGTGCGGTATTTGTATTGGTGAGGTATTTACACAGTGCGGTATTTGTATTGGTGAGTATTCACACAGTGCGGTATTTGTATTGGTGAGGTATTCACACAGTGCGGTATTTGTGTCGGTGAGGTATTCACACAGTGCGGTATTTGTATTGGTGCGGTATTCACACAGTGCGGTATTTGTGTTAGTGAGGTATTTACACAGTGCGGTATTTGTATTGGTGAGGTATTCACACAGTGCGGTATTTGTGTCGGTGAGGTCTTCACACAGTGTGGTATTTGTGTCGGTGAGGTATTCACACAGTGTGGTATTTGTGTTGGTGAGGTATTCACACAGTACGGTATTTGTGTCGGTGAGGTATTTACACAGTGCTGTGTTTGTGTTAGTGAGGTATTTACACAGTGCGGTATATGTATTGGTGAGGTATTCACACAGTACGGTATTTGTATTCATGAGGTATTTACACAGTGCGGTATTTGTGTTAGTGAGGTATTTACACA
Organism: Scyliorhinus torazame; assembly: GCF_047496885.1. Lineage (NCBI taxonomy): Eukaryota > Metazoa > Chordata > Chondrichthyes > Carcharhiniformes > Scyliorhinidae > Scyliorhinus > Scyliorhinus torazame. Next base: position 241,167,845 of record NC_092717.1, on the reverse strand, counting down.
GTGCGGTATTTGTGTCGGTGAGGCCTTCACACAGTGTGGTATTTGTGTTGGTGAGGTATTCACACAGTGCGGCATTTGTGTGAGTGAGGTATTTACATAGTGCGTTATTTGTGTTGGGGAGGTATTCACACAGTGCGGTATTTGATTTTGTGAGGTATTCACACAGTGCGGTATTTGTATTGGTGAGGTATTCTCACAGTACGGTATTTGTATTCGTGAGGTATTTACACAGTGCGCCATTTGTGTAAGTGAGGTATTTACACAGTGCGGTATTTGTATTGGTGAGGTATTCACACAGTGCGGTATTTGTGTCGGTGAGGTCTTCACACAGTGTGGTATTTGTGTTGGTGAGGTATTCACACAGTGCGGTATTTGTCTTGGTGGCGTATTCACACAGTGCGGTATTTGTGTTGGAGAGGTATTCACACAGTGCGGAATTTATATTGGTGAGGTATTCACACAGTGCGGTACTTGTGTTGGTGAGGTATTCACACAGTGTGGTATTTCTGTTAGTGAGGTCTTCACACAGTGCGGAATTTGTGTCGATGAGGTATTCTCACAGTGCGGTATTTGTGTCGGTGAGGTCTTCACACAGTGCGGTATTTGTGTTGGTGAGGTATTCACACAGTGCGGTATTTGTGTCGGTGAGGTCTTCACACAGTGTGGTATTTGTGTTGGTGAGGTATTCACACAGTGCGGTATTTGTATTGGTGAGGTATTCATACAGTGCGGTATTTGTGTCGGTGAGGTATTCACACAGTGTGGCATTTCTGTTAGTGAGGTCTTCACACAATGCGGTATTTGTGTTGGTGAGGTATTCACACAGTGCGGTATTTGTGTCGGTGAGGTCTTCACACAGTGCGGTATTTGTGTCGGTGAGGTTTCACACAGTGCGGTATTTGTATTAGTGAGGTATTCACACAGTGCGGTATTTGTGTCGGTGAGGTATTCACACAGTGTGGCATTTCTGTTTGTGAAGTCTTCACACAGTGTCGCGTTTCTGTTAGTGAGGTCTTCACACAGTGTGGTATTTCTGTTAGTGAGGTCTTCACACAGTGTGGTATTTGTGTTGGTGAGGTATACACACAGTGCGGTATTTGTGTCGGTGAGGTCTTCACACAGTGTGGTATTTGTGTTGGTGAGGTATTCACACAGTGCGGTATTTGTATTGGTTAGGTATTCACACAGTGCGGTATTTGTGTTGGTGAGGTATTCGCACAGTGCGGTATTTGTGTTGGTGAGGTATTCGCACAGTGCGGTATTTGTGTTGGTGAGGTATTCCCACAGTGTGGTATTTGTGTTGGTGAGGTATTCACACAGTGCGGTATTTGTGTTGGTGAGGTATTTACACAGTGCTGTGTTTGTGTTGGTGAGGTATTCACACAGTGCGGTATTTGTGTTGGTGAGGTATTCACACATTGCGGTATTTCTGTTAATGAGGTCTTCACACAGTGTGTTATTTCTGTTAGTGAGGTCTTCACACAGTGCGGTATTTGTGTTGGTGAGGTATTCACACAGTGCGGTGTTTGTGTTGGTGAGGTATTTATACAGTGCGGTATTAGGGTTGGTGAGGTATTCACACAGTGCGGTATTTGTGTTGGTGAGGTATTCACACAGTGCGGTATTTGTGTCGGTGAGGTATTCACACAGTGTGGTATTTGGGTTGGTGAGGTATTCACACAGTGTGGTATTTCTGTTAGTGAGGTCTTCACACAGTGCAGTATTTGTATCGGTGAGGTATTCACACATCGCGGTATTTGTGGTGGTGAGGTATTCAAACAGTGCGGTGTTTGTGTGGTGAGGTATTTATACAGTGCGGTATTTGGGTTGGTGAGGTCTTCACACAGTACAGTATTTGTATTGGTGAGGTCTTTACACAGTGTGGTATTTGTGTCGGTGAGGTATTCACACATCGCGGTATTTGTGGTGGTGACGTATTCAAACAGTGCGGTGTTTGTGTGGTGAGGTATTTATACAGTGCGGTATTTGGGTTGGTGAGGTATTCACACAGTGCGGTATTTGTGTCGGTGAGGTATTCACACATCGCGGTATTTGTGTTGGTGAGGTATTCACACAGTGTGGTATTTGTGTTGGTGAAGTATTTACACAGTGCGGTATTTGTATTGGTGGCGTATTCACACAGTGCGGAATTTGTATTAGTGAGGTATTCACACAGTGCGGTATTTGTATTGGTGAGGTATTTACACAGTGCGGTATTTGTATTGGTGAGGTATTCACACAGTGCGCTATTTGTATTGGTGAGGTATTCACACAGTGCGGTATTTGTGTCGGTGAGGTATTCACACAGTGCGGTATTTGTATTGGTGAGGTATTCACACAGTGCGGTATTTGTGTTACTGAGGTATTCACACAGTGAGGTATTTGTGTTGGTGAGGTATTCACACAGTGCGGTATTAGGGTTGGTGAGGTATTCACACAGTGCGGTATTTGTGTTGGTGAGGTATTCACACAGTGCGGTATTTGTGTCGGTGAGGTATTCACACAGTGTGGTATTTGGGTTGGTGAGGTATTCACACAGTGCGGTGTTTGTGTTGGTGAGGTATTTATACAGTGCGGTATTTGGGTTGGTGAGGTCTTCACACAGTACAGTATTTGTATTGGTGAGGTCTTTACACAGTGTGGTATTTGTGTCGGTGAGGTATTCACACATCGCGGTATTTGTGGTGGTGACGTATTCAAACAGTGCGGTGTTTGTGTGGTGAGGTATTTATACAGTGCGGTATTTGGGTTGGTGAGGTATTCACACAGTGCGGTATTTGTGTCGGTGAGGTATTCACACATCGCGGTATTTGTGTTGGTGAGGTATTCACACAGTGTGGTATTTGTGTTGGTGAAGTATTTACACAGTGCGGTATTTGTATTGGTGGCGTATTCACACAGTGCGGAATTTGTATTGGTGAGGTATTCACACAGTGCGGTATTTGTATTGGTGAGGTATTTACACAGTGCGGTATTTGTATTGGTGAGGTATTCACACAGTGCGGTATTTGTATTGGTGAGGTATTCACACAGTGCGGTATTTGTGTCGGTGAGGTATTCACACAGTGCGGTATTTGTATTGGTGCGGTATTCACACAGTGCGGTATTTGTGTTACTGAGGTATTCACACAGTGAGGTATTTGTGTTGGTGAGGTATTCACACAGTGCGGTATTTGTGTTGCTGAGGTATTCACACAGTGCAGTATTTGTGTTGGTGAGGTATTCACACAGTGTGGTATTTGTGTTGGTGAGGTATTCACACAGTGCGGTATTTGTGCTGGTGAGGTATTCACTCAGTGCGGTATTTGTGCTGGTGAGGTCTTCACACAGTTTGGTATTTGTGTCGGTGAGGTCTTCAGACAGTGCGGTATTTGTGTTGGTGAGGTATTCAGACAGTGCGGTTTTTGTGTTAGTGATGTATTTACACAGTGCGGCATTTGTGTTGGTGAGGTATTCACACAGTGCGGTATTTGTGTTGCTGAGGTATTCACACAGTGCGGTATTTGTGTCGGTGCGGTATTCACACAGTGCGGTATTTGTGTTGGTGAGGTATTCACACAGTGCGGTATTTGTATTGGTGAGGTATTCACACAGTGCGGTATTTGTGTCGGTGAGGTATTTACACAGTGCGGCATTTGTGTTGGTGAGGTATTCACACAGTGCAGTATTTGTGTTGCTGAGGTATCCACACAGTGCGGTATTTATATTGGTGAGGTATTCACACAGTGCGGTATTTGAGTCGGTGAGGTATTCACACAGTGTGGTATTTGTATTGCTGAGGTATTTACACAGTGCGGTATTTGTGTTGGTGAGGTATTCTCACAGTATGGTATTTGTATTCGTGAGGTATTCACACAGTGCGGTATTTGTATTGGTTAGGTATTCACACAGTGCGGTATTTGTATTGGTGAGGAATCACACAGTGTGGTATTTGTATTGGTGAGGTATTCACACAGTGCGGTATTTGTATTGGTGAGGTATTAACACAGTGCGGTATTTGTGTTGGTGAGGTATTCACACAGTGCGCTATTCGTGTTGGTGAGGTGTTCACACAGTGTGGTATTTGTATTGGTGAGGTATTCTCACAGTACGGTATTTCTGTTAGTGAGTTATTCACACAGTGCGGTATTTGTGTTGGTGAGGTATTCACACAGTGCGGTATTTGTGTTGGTGAGGTATTCACACAGTGCGGAATTTGTGTTGGTGAGTTATTCACACAGTGTGGTATTTGTATTGGTGAGGTATTCTCACAGTACGGTATTTGTATTCGTGAGGTATTTACACAGTGCGGTATTTGTGTTAGTGAGGTATTAACACAGTGCGGTATTTGTATTGGTGAGGTATTCTCACAGTGCGGTATTTGTGTCGGTGAGGTCTTCACACAGTGTGGTATTTGTGTCGGTGAGGTATTCACACAGTGTGGTATTTGTGTTGGTGAGGTATTCACACAGTACGGTATTTGTGTCGGTGAGGTATTTACACAGTGCTGTGTTTGTGTTAGTGAGGTATTTACACAGTGCGGTATATGTATTGGTGAGGTATTCACACAGTACGGTATTTGTATTCGTGAGGTATTTACACAGTGCGGTATTTGTGTTAGTGAGGTATTTACACAGTGCGGTATTTGTGTCGGTGAGGTATTTACATAGTGCGTTATTTGTGTTGGGGAGGTATTCACACAGTGCGGTATTTGATTTTGTGAGGTATTCACACAGTGCGGTATTTGTATTGGTGAGGTATTCTCACAGTACGGTATTTGTATTCGTGATGTGCGCCATTTGTGTTAGTGAGGTATTTACACAGTGCGGTATTTGTATTGGTGAGGTATTCACACAGTGCGGTATTTGTGTCGGTGAGATCTTCACACAGTGTGGTATTTGTGTTGGTGAGGTATTCACACAGTGCGGTATTTGTCTTGGTGGCGTATTCACACAGTGCGGTATTTGTGTTGGAGAGGTATTCACACAGTGCGGAATTTATATTGGTGAGGTATTCACACAGTGCGGTATTTGTGTCGGTGAGGTATTCACACAGTGTGGCATTTCTGTTAGTGAGGTCTTCACACAATGCGGTATTTGTGTTGGTGAGGTATTCACACAGTGCGGTATTTGTGTCGGTGAGGTCTTCACACAGTGCGGTATTTGTGTCGGTGAGGTTTCACACAGTGCGGTATTTGTATTGGTGAGGTATTCACACAGTGCGGTATTTGTGTCGGTGAGGTGTTCACACAGTGTGGCATTTCTGTTAGTGAAGTCTTCACACAGTGTCGCGTTTCTGTTAGTGAGGTCTTCACACAGTGTGGTATTTCTGTTAGTGAGGTCTTCACACAGTGTGGTATTTGTGTTGGTGAGGTATACACACAGTGCGGTATTTGTGTCGGTGAGGTCTTCACACAGTGTGGTATTTGTGTTGGTGAGGTATTCACACAGTGCGGTATTTGTGTCGGTGAGGTATTCACACATCGCGGTATTTGTGTTGGTGAGGTATTCACACAGTGTGGTATTTGTGTTGGTGAAGTATTTACACAGTGCGGTATTTGTATTGGTGGCGTATTCACACAGTGCGGAATTTGTATTGGTGAGGTATTCACACAGTGCGGTATTTGTATTGGTGAGGTATTTACACAGTGCGGTATTTGTATTGGTGAGGTATTCACACAGTGCGGTATTTGTATTGGTGAGGTATTCACACAGTGCGGTATTTGTGTCGGTGAGGTATTCACACAGTGCGGTATTTGTATTGGTGCGGTATTCACACAGTGCGGTATTTGTGTTACTGAGGTATTCACACAGTGAGGTATTTGTGTTGGTGAGGTATTCACACAGTGCGGTATTTGTGTTGCTGAGGTATTCACACAGTGCAGTATTTGTGTTGGTGAGGTATTCACACAGTGTGGTATTTGTGTTGGTGAGGTATTCACACAGTGCGGTATTTGTGCTGGTGAGGTATTCACTCAGTGCGGTATTTGTGCTGGTGAGGTCTTCACACAGTTTGGTATTTGTGTCGGTGAGGTCTTCAGACAGTGCGGTATTTGTGTTGGTGAGGTATTCAGACAGTGCGGTTTTTGTGTTAGTGATGTATTTACACAGTGCGGCATTTGTGTTGGTGAGGTATTCACACAGTACGGTATTTGTGTTGCTGAGGTATTCACACAGTGCGGTATTTGTGTCGGTGCGGTATTCACACAGTGCGGTATTTGTGTTGGTGAGGTATTCACACAGTGCGGTATTTGTATTGGTGAGGTATTCACACAGTCCGGTATTTGTGTCGGTGAGGTATTTACACAGTGCGGCATTTGTGTTGGTGAGGTATTCACACAGTGCAGTATTTGTGTTGCTGAGGTATCCACACAGTGCGGTATTTATATTGGTGAGGTATTCACACAGTGCGGTATTTGAGTCGGTGAGGTATTCACACAGTGTGGTATTTGTATTGCTGAGGTATTTACACAGTGCGGTATTTGTGTTGGTGAGGTATTCTCACAGTACGGTATTTGTATTCGTGAGGTATTCACACAGTGCGGTATTTGTATTGGTTAGGTATTCACACAGTGCGGTATTTGTATTGGTGAGGAATCACACAGCGTGGTATTTGTATTGGTGAGGTATTCACACAGTGCGGTATTTGTATTGGTGAGGTATTAACACAGTGCGGTATTTGTGTTGGTGAGGTATTCACACAGTGCGCTATTCGTGTTGGTGAGGTGTTCACACAGTGTGGTATTTGTATTGGTGAGGTATTCTCACAGTACGGTATTTCTGTTAGTGAGTTATTCACACAGTGCGGTATTTGTGTTGGTGAGGTATTCACACAGTGCGGTATTTGTGTTGGTGAGGTATTCACACAGTGCGGAATTTGTGTTGGTGAGTTATTCACACAGTGTGGTATTTGTATTGGTGAGGTATTCTCACAGTACGGTATTTGTATTCGTGAGGTATTTACACAGTGCGGTATTTGTGTTAGTGAGGTATTAACACAGTGCGGTATTTGTATTGGTGAGGTATTCTCACAGTGCGGTATTTGTGTCGGTGAGGTCTTCACACAGTGTGGTATTTGTGTCGGTGAGGTATTCACACAGTGTGGTATTTGTGTTGGTGAGGTATTCACACAGTACGGTATTTGTGTCGGTGAGGTATTTACACAGTGCTGTGTTTGTGTTAGTGAGGTATTTACACAGTGCGGTAAATGTATTGGTGAGGTATTCACACAGTACGGTATTTGTATTCGTGAGGTATTTACACAGTGCGGTATTTGTGTTAGTGAGGTATTTACACAGTGCGGTATTTGTGTCGGTGAGGTATTTACATAGTGCGTTATTTGTGTTGGGGAGGTATTCACACAGTGCGGTATTTGATTTTGTGAGGTATTCACACAGTGCGGTATTTGTATTGGTGAGGTATTCTCACAGTACGGTATTTGTATTCGTGAGGTGCGCCATTTGTGTTAGTGAGGTATTTACACAGTGCGGTATTTGTATTGGTGAGGTATTCACACAGTGCGGTATTTGTGTCGGTGAGATCTTCACACAGTGTGGTATTTGTGTTGGTGAGGTATTCACACAGTGCGGTATTTGTCTTGGTGGCGTATTCACACAGTGCGGTATTTGTGTTGGAGAGGTATTCACACAGTGCGGAATTTATATTGGTGAGGTATTCACACAGTGCGGTATTTGTGTCGGTGAGGTATTCACACAGTGTGGCATTTCTGTTAGTGAGGTCTTCACACAATGCGGTATTTGTGTTGGTGAGGTATTCACACAGTGCGGTATTTGTGTCGGTGAGGTCTTCACACAGTGCGGTATTTGTGTCGGTGAGGTTTCACACAGTGCGGTATTTGTATTGGTGAGGTATTCACACAGTGCGGTATTTGTGTCGGTGAGGTGTTCACACAGTGTGGCATTTCTGTTAGTGAAGTCTTCACACAGTGTCGCGTTTCTGTTAGTGAGGTCTTCACACAGTGTGGTATTTCTGTTAGTGAGGTCTTCACACAGTGTGGTATTTGTGTTGGTGTGGTATACACACAGTGCGGTATTTGTGTCGGTGAGGTCTTCACACAGTGTGGTATTTGTGTTGGTGAGGTATTCACACAGTGCGGTATTTGTATTGGTTAGGTATTCACACAGTGCGGTATTTGTGTTGGTGAGGTATTCGCACAGTGCGGTATTTGTGTTGGTGAGGTATTCGCACAGTGCGGTATTTGTGTTGGTGAGGTATTCACACAGTGTGGTATTTGTGTTGGTGAGGTATTCACACAGTGCGGTATTTGTGTTGGTGAGGTATTTACACAGTGCTGTGTTTGTGTTGGTGAGGTATTCACACAGTGCGGTATTTGTGTTGGTGAGGTATTCACACATTGCGGTATTTCTGTTAATGAGGTCTTCACACAGTGTGTTATTTCTGTTCGTGAGGTCTTCTCACTGTGCGGTATTTGTGTTGGTGAGGTATTCACACAGTGCGGTGTTTGTGTTGGTGAGGTATTTATACAGTGCGGTATTAGGGTTGGTGAGGTATTCACACAATGCGGTATTTGTGTTGGTGAGGTATTCACACAGTGCGGTATTTGTGTCGGTGAGGTATTCACACAGTGTGGTATTTGGGTTGGTGAGGTATTCACACAGTGTGGTATTTCTGTTAGTGAGGTCTTCACACAGTGCAGTATTTGTATCGGTGAGGTATTCACACATCGCGGTATTTGTGGTGGTGAGGTATTCAAACAGTGCGGTGTTTGTGTGGTGAGGTATTTATACAGTGCGGTATTTGGGTTGGTGAGGTCTTCACACAGTACAGTATTTGTATTGGTGAGGTCTTTACACAGTGTGGTATTTGTGTCGGTGAGGTATTCACACATCGCGGTATTTGTGGTGGTGACGTATTCAAACAGTGCGGTGTTTGTGTGGTGAGGTATTTATACAGTGCGGTATTTGGGTTGGTGAGGTATTCACACAGTGCGGTATTTGTGTCGGTGAGGTATTCACACATCGCGGTATTTGTGTTGGTGAGGTATTCACAGAGTGTGGTATTTGTGTTGGTGAAGTATTTACACAGTGCGGTATTTGTATTGGTGGCGTATTCACACAGTGCGGAATTTGTATTGGTGAGGTATTCACACAGTGCGGTATTTGTATTGGTGAGGTATTTACACAGTGCGGTATTTGTATTGGTGAGGTATTCACACAGTACGGTATTTGTATTGGTGAGGTATTCACACAGTGCGGTATTTGTGTCGGTGAGGTATTCACACAGTGCGGTATTTGTATTGGTGAGGTATTCACACAGTGCGGTATTTGTGTTACTGAGGTATTCACACAGTGAGGTATTTGTGTTGGTGAGGTATTCACACAGTGCGGTATTTGTTTTGCTGAGGTATTCACACAGTGCAGTATTTGTGTTGGTGAGGTATTCACACAGTGTGGTATTTGTGTTGGTGAGGTATTCACACAGTGCGGTATTTGTGCTGGTGAGGTATTCACTCAGTGCGGTATTTGTGCTGGTGAGGTCTTCACACAGTTTGGTATTTGTGTCGGTGAGGTCTTCAGACAGTGCGGTATTTGTGTTGGTGAGGTATTCAGACAGTGCGGTATTTGTGTTAGTGATGTATTTACACAGTGCGGCATTTGTGTTGGTGAGGTATTCACACAGTGCGGTATTTGTGTTGGTGAGGTATTCACACAGTGCGGTATTTGTGTCGGTGCGGTATTCACACAGTGCGGTATTTGTGTTGGTGAGGTATTCACACAGTGCGGTATTTGTATTGGTGAGGTATTCACACAGTGCGGTATTTGTGTCGATGAGGTATTTACACAGTGCGGCATTTGTGTTGGTGAGGTATTCACACAGTGCAGTATTTGTGTTGCTGAGGTATCCACACAGTGCGGTATTTGTATTGGTGAGATATTCACACAGTGCGGTATTTGAGTCGGTGAGGTATTCACACAGTGTGGTATTTGTATTGCTGAGGTATTTACACAGTGCGGTATTTGTGTTGGTGAGGTATTCTCACAGTACGGTATTTGTATTCGTGAGGTATTCACACAGTGCGGTATTTGTATTGGTGAGGTATTCACACAGTGCGGTATTTGTATTGGTGAGGAATCACACAGTGTGGTATTTGTATTGGTGAGGTATTCACACAGTGCGGTATTTGTATTGGTGAGGTATTAACACAGTGCGGTATTTGTGTTGGTGAGGTATTCACACAGTGCGCTATTCGTGTTGGTGAGGTGTTCACACAGTGTGGTATTTGTATTGGTGAGGTATTCTCACAGTACGGTATTTCTGTTAGTGAGTTATTCACACAGTGCGGTATTTGTGTTGGTGAGGTATTCACACAGTGCGGTATTTGTGTTGGTGAGGTATTCACACAGTGCGGAATTTGTGTTGGTGAGGTATTCACACAGTGTGGTATTTGTATTGGTGAGGTATTGTCACAGTACGGTATTTGTATTCGTGAGGTATTTACACAGTGCGGTATTTGTGTTAGTGAGGTATTTACACAGTGCGGTATTTGTATTGGTGAGGTATTCACACAGTGCGGTATTTGTGTCGGTGAGGTCTTCACACAGTGTGGTATTTGTGTCGGTGAGGTATTCACACAGTGTGGTATTTGTGTTGGTGAGGTATTCACACAGTACGGTATTTGTGTCGGTGAGGTATTTACACAGTGCTGTGTTTGTGTTAGTGAGGTATTTACACAGTGCGGTATATGTATTGGTGAGGTATTCACACAGTACGGTATTTGTATTCGTGAGGTATTTACACAGTGCGGTATTTGTGTTAGTGAGGTATTTACACAGTGCGGTATTTGTGCCGGTGAGGTCTTCACACAGTGTGGTATTTGTGTTGGTGAGGTATTCACACAGTGCGGCATTTGTGTTAGTGAGGTATTTACATAGTGCGTTATTTGTGTTGGGGAGGTATTCACACAGTGCGGTATTTGATTTTGTGAGGTATTCACACAGTGCGGTATTTGTATTGGTGAGGTATTCTCACAGTACGGTATTTGTATTCGTGAGGTATTTACACAGTGCGCCATTTGTGTTAGTGAGGTATTTACACAGTGCGGTATTTGTATTGGTGAGGTATTCACACAGTGCGGTATTTGTGTCGGTGAGGTCTTCACACAGTGTGGTATTTGTGTTGGTGAGGTATTCACACAGTGCGGTATTTGTCTTGGTGGCGTATTCACACAGTGCGGTATTTGTGTTGGAGAGGTATTCACACAGTGCGGAATTTATATTGGTGAGGTATTCACACAGTGCGGTACTTGTGTTGGTGAGGTATTCACACAGTGTGGTATTTCTGTTAGTGAGGTCTTCACACAGTGCGGAATTTGTGTCGGTGAGGTATTCTCACAGTGCGGTATTTGTGTCGGTGAGGTCTTCACACAGTGCGGTATTTGTGTTGGTGAGGTATTCACACAGTGCGGTATTTGTGTCGGTGAGGTCTTCACACAGTGTGGTATTTGTGTTGGTGATGTATTCACACAGTGCGGTATTTGTATTGGTGAGGTATTCACACAGTGCGGTATTTGTGTCGGTGAGGTATTCACACAGTGTGGCATTTCTGTTAGTGAGGTCTTCACACAATGCGGTATTTGTGTTGGTGAGGTATTCACACAGTGCGGTATTTGTGTCGGTGAGGTCTTCACACAGTGCGGTATTTGTGTCGGTGAGGTTTCACACAGTGCGGTATTTGTATTGGTGAGGTATTCACACAGTGCGGTATTTGTGTTGGTGAGGTATTCACACAGTGTGGCATTTCTGTTAGTGAAGTCTTCACACAGTGTCGCGTTTCTGTTAGTGAGGTCTTCACACAGTGTGGTATTTCTGTTAGTGAGGTCTTCACACAGTGTGGTATTTGTGTTGGTGAGGTATACACACAGTGCGGTATTTGTGTCGGTGAGGTCTTCACACAGTGTGGTATTTGTGTTGGTGAGGTATTCACACAGTGCGGTATTTGTATTGGTTAGGTATTCACACAGTGCGGTATTTGTGTTGGTGAGGTATTCGCACAGTGCGGTATTTGTGTTGGTGAGGTATTCGCACAGTGCGGTATTTGTGTTGGTGAGGTATTCACACAGTGTGGTATTTGTGTTGGTGAGGTATTCACACAGTGCGGTATTTGTGTTGGTGAGGTATTTACACAGTGCTGTGTTTGTGTTGGTGAGGTATTCACACAGTGCGGTATTTGTGTTGGTGAGGTATTCACACATTGCGGTATTTCTGTTAATGAGGTCTTCACACAGTGTGTTATTTCTGTTAGTGAGGTCTTCACACAGTGCGGTATTTGTGTTGGTGAGGTATTCACACAGTGCGGTGTTTGTGTTGGTGAGGCATTTATACAGTGCGGTATTAGGGTTGGTGAGGTATTCACACAGTGCGGTATTTGTGTTGGTGAGGTATTCACACAGTGCGGTATTTGTGTCGGTGAGGTATTCACACAGTGTGGTATTTGGGTTGGTGAGGTATTCACACAGTGTGGTATTTCTGTTAGTGAGGTCTTCACACAGTGCAGTATTTGTATCGGTGAGGTATTCACACATCGCGGTATTTGTGGTGGTGAGGTATTCAAACAGTGCGGTGTTTGTGTGGTGAGGTATTTATACAGTGCGGTATTTGGGTTGGTGAGGTCTTCACACAGTACAGTATTTGTATTGGTGAGGTCTTTACACAGTGTGGTATTTGTGTCGGTGAGGTATTCACACATCGCGGTATTTGTGGTGGTGACGTATTCAAACAGTGCGGTGTTTGTGTGGTGAGGTATTTATACAGTGCGGTATTTGGGTTGGTGAGGTATTCACACAGTGCGGTATTTGTGTCGGTGAGGTATTCACACATCGCGGTATTTGTGTTGGTGAGGTATTCACACAGTGTGGTATTTGTGTTGGTGAAGTATTTACACAGTGCGGTATTTGTATTGGTGGCGTATTCACACAGTGCGGAATTTGTATTGGTGAGGTATTCACACAGTGCGGTATTTGTATTGGTGAGGTATTTACACAGTGCGGTATTTGTATTGGTGAGGTATTCACACAGTGCGGTATTTGTATTGGTGAGGTATTCACACAGTGCGGTATTTGTGTCGGTGAGGTATTCACACAGTGCGGTATTTGTATTGGTGAGGTATTCACACAGTGCGGTATTTGTGTTACTGAGGTATTCACACAGTGAGGTATTTGTGTTGGTGAGGTATTCACACAGTGCGGTATTTGTGTTGCTGAGGTATTCACACAGTGCAGTATTTGTGTTGGTGAGGTATTCACACAGTGTGGTATTTGTGTTGGTGAGGTATTCACACAGTGCGGTATTTGTGCTGGTGAGGTATTCACTCAGTGCGGTATTTGTGCTGGTGAGGTCTTCACACAGTTTGGTATTTGTGTCGGTGAGGTCTTCAGACAGTGCGGTATTTGTGTTGGTGAGGTATTCAGACAGTGCGGTATTTGTGTTAGTGATGTATTTACACAGTGCGGCATTTGTGTTGGTGAGGTATTCACACAGTGCGGTATTTGTGTTGGTGAGGTATTCACACAGTGCGGTATTTGTGTCGGTGCTTAATTCACACAGTGCGGTATTTGTGTTGGTGAGGTATTCACACAGTGCGGTATTTGTATTGGTGAGGTATTCACACAGTGCGGTATTTGTGTCGATGAGGTATTTACACAGTGCGGCATTTGTGTTGGTGAGGTATTCACACAGTGCAGTATTTGTGTTGCTGAGGTATCCACACAGTGCGGTATTTGTATTGGTGAGATATTCACACAGTGCGGTATTTGAGTCGGTGAGGTATTCACACAGTGTGGTATTTGTATTGCTGAGGTATTTACACAGTGCGGTATTTGTGTTGGTGAGGTATTCTCACAGTACGGTATTTGTATTCGTGAGGTATTCACACAGTGCGGTATTTGTATTGGTGAGGTATTCACACAGTGCGGTATTTGTATTGGTGAGGAATCACACAGTGTGGTATTTGTATTGGTGAGGTATTCACACAGTGCGGTATTTGTATTGGTGAGGTATTAACACAGTGCGGTATTTGTGTTGGTGAGGTATTCACACAGTGCGCTATTCGTGTTGGTGAGGTGTTCACACAGTGTGGTATTTGTATTGGTGAGGTATTCTCACAGTACGGTATTTCTGTTAGTGAGTTATTCACACAGTGCGGTATTTGTGTTGGTGAGGTATTCACACAGTGCGGTATTTGTGTTGGTGAGGTATTCACACAGTGCGGAATTTGTGTTGGTGAGGTATTCACACAGTGTGGTATTTGTATTGGTGAGGTATTGTCACAGTACGGTATTTGTATTCGTGAGGTATTTACACAGTGCGGTATTTGTGTTAGTGAGGTATTTACACAGTGCGGTATTTGTATTGGTGAGGTATTCACACAGTGCGGTATTTGTGTCGGTGAGGTCTTCACACAGTGTGGTATTTGTGTCGGTGAGGTATTCACACAGTGTGGTATTTGTGTTGGTGAGGTATTCACACAGTACGGTATTTGTGTCGGTGAGGTATTTACACAGTGCTGTGTTTGTGTTAGTGAGGTATTTACACAGTGCGGTATATGTATTGGTGAGGTATTCACACAGTACGGTATTTGTATTCGTGAGGTATTTACACAGTGCGGTATTTGTGTTAGTGAGGTATTTACACAGTGCGGTATTTGTGCCGGTGAGGTCTTCACACAGTGTGGTATTTGTGTTGGTGAGGTATTCACACAGTGCGGCATTTGTGTTAGTGAGGTATTTACATAGTGCGTTATTTGTGTTGGGGAGGTATTCACACAGTGCGGTATTTGATTTTGTGAGGTATTCACACAGTGCGGTATTTGTATTGGTGAGGTATTCTCACAGTACGGTATTTGTATTCGTGAGGTATTTACACAGTGCGCCATTTGTGTTAGTGAGGTATTTACACAGTGCGGTATTTGTATTGGTGAGGTATTCACACAGTGCGGTATTTGTGTCGGTGAGGTCTTCACACAGTGTGGTATTTGTGTTGGTGAGGTATTCACACAGTGCGGTATTTGTCTTGGTGGCGTATTCACACAGTGCGGTATTTGTGTTGGAGAGGTATTCACACAGTGCGGAATTTATATTGGTGAGGTATTCACACAGTGCGGTACTTGTGTTGGTGAGGTATTCACACAGTGTGGTATTTCTGTTAGTGAGGTCTTCACACAGTGCGGAATTTGTGTCGGTGAGGTATTCTCACAGTGCGGTATTTGTGTCGGTGAGGTCTTCACACAGTGCGGTATTTGTGTTGGTGAGGTATTCACACAGTGCGGTATTTGTGTCGGTGAGGTCTTCACACAGTGTGGTATTTGTGTTGGTGATGTATTCACACAGTGCGGTATTTGTATTGGTGAGGTATTCACACAGTGCGGTATTTGTGTCGGTGAGGTATTCACACAGTGTGGCATTTCTGTTAGTGAGGTCTTCACACAATGCGGTATTTGTGTTGGTGAGGTATTCACACAGTGCGGTATTTGTGTCGGTGAGGTCTTCACACAGTGCGGTATTTGTGTCGGTGAGGTTTCACACAGTGCGGTATTTGTATTGGTGAGGTATTCACACAGTGCGGTATTTGTGTTGGTGAGGTATTCACACAGTGTGGCATTTCTGTTAGTGAAGTCTTCACACAGTGTCGCGTTTCTGTTAGTGAGGTCTTCACACAGTGTGGTATTTCTGTTAGTGAGGTCTTCACACAGTGTGGTATTTGTGTTGGTGAGGTATACACACAGTGCGGTATTTGTGTCGGTGAGGTCTTCACACAGTGTGGTATTTGTGTTGGTGAGGTATTCACACAGTGCGGTATTTGTATTGGTTAGGTATTCACACAGTGCGGTATTTGTGTTGGTGAGGTATTCGCACAGTGCGGTATTTGTGTTGGTGAGGTATTCGCACAGTGCGGTATTTGTGTTGGTGAGGTATTCACACAGTGTGGTATTTGTGTTGGTGAGGTATTCACACAGTGCGGTATTTGTGTTGGTGAGGTATTTACACAGTGCTGTGTTTGTGTTGGTGAGGTATTCACACAGTGCGGTATTTGTGTTGGTGAGGTATTCACACATTGCGGTATTTCTGTTAATGAGGTCTTCACACAGTGTGTTATTTCTGTTAGTGAGGTCTTCACACAGTGCGGTATTTGTGTTGGTGAGGTATTCACACAGTGCGGTGTTTGTGTTGGTGAGGTATTTATACAGTGCGGTATTAGGGTTGGTGAGGTATTCACACAGTGCGGTATTTGTGTTGGTGAGGTATTCACACAGTGCGGTATTTGTGTCGGTGAGGTATTCACACAGTGTGGTATTTGGGTTGGTGAGGTATTCACACAGTGTGGTATTTCTGTTAGTGAGGTCTTCACACAGTGCAGTATTTGTATCGGTGAGGTATTCACACATCGCGGTATTTGTGGTGGTGAGGTATTCAAACAGTGCGGTGTTTGTGTGGTGAGGTATTTATACAGTGCGGTATTTGGGTTGGTGAGGTCTTCACACAGTACAGTATTTGTATTGGTGAGGTCTTTACACAGTGTGGTATTTGTGTCGGTGAGGTATTCACACATCGCGGTATTTGTGGTGGTGACGTATTCAAACAGTGCGGTGTTTGTGTGGTGAGGTATTTATACAGTGCGGTATTTGGGTTGGTGAGGTATTCACACAGTGCGGTATTTGTGTCGGTGAGGTATTCACACATCGCGGTATTTGTGTTGGTGAGGTATTCACACAGTGTGGTATTTGTGTTGGTGAAGTATTTACACAGTGCGGTATTTGTATTGGTGGCGTATTCACACAGTGCGGAATTTGTATTGGTGAGGTATTCACACAGTGCGGTATTTGTATTGGTGAGGTATTTACACAGTGCGGTATTTGTATTGGTGAGGTATTCACACAGTGCGGTATTTGTATTGGTGAGGTATTCACACAGTGCGGTATTTGTGTCGGTGAGGTATTCACACAGTGCGGTATTTGTATTGGTGAGGTATTCACACAGTGCGGTATTTGTGTTACTGAGGTATTCACACAGTGAGGTATTTGTGTTGGTGAGGTATTCACACAGTGCGGTATTTGTGTTGCTGAGGTATTCACACAGTGCAGTATTTGTGTTGGTGAGGTATTCACACAGTGTGGTATTTGTGTTGGTGAGGTATTCACACAGTGCGGTATTTGTGCTGGTGAGGTATTCACTCAGTGCGGTATTTGTGCTGGTGAGGTCTTCACACAGTTTGGTATTTGTGTCGGTGAGGTCTTCAGACAGTGCGGTATTTGTGTTGGTGAGGTATTCAGACAGTGCGGTATTTGTGTTAGTGATGTATTTACACAGTGCGGCATTTGTGTTGGTGAGGTATTCACACAGTGCGGTATTTGTGTTGGTGAGGTATTCACACAGTGCGGTATTTGTGTCGGTGCGGTATTCACACAGTGCAGTATTTGTGTTGGTGAGGTATTCACACAGTGCGGTATTTGTATTGGTGAGGTATTCACACAGTGCGGTATTTGTGTCGGTGAGGTATTTACACAGTGCGGCATTTGTGTCGGTGAGGTATTCACACAGTGCAGTATTTGTGTTGCTGAGGTATCCACACAGTGCGGTATTTGTATTGGTGAGGTATTCACACAGTGCGGTATTTGAGTCGGTGAGGTATTCACACAGTGTGGTATTTGTATTGCTGAGGTATTTACACAGTGCGGTATTTGTGTTGGTGAGGTATTCTCACAGTACGGTATTTGTATTCGTGAGGTATTCACACAGTGCGGTATTTGTATTGGTGAGGTATTCACACAGTGCGGTATTTGTATTGGTGAGGAATCACACAGTGTGGTATTTGTATTGGTGAGGTATTCACACAGTGCGGTATTTGTATTGGTGAGGTATTAACACAGTGCGGTATTTGTGTTGGTGAGGTATTCACACAGTGCGCTATTCGTGTTGGTGAGGTGTTCACACAGTGTGGTATTTGTATTGGTGAGGTATTCTCACAGTACGGTATTTCTGTTAGTGAGTTATTCACACAGTGCGGTATTTGTGTTGGTGAGGTATTCACACAGTGCGGTATTTGTGTTGGTGAGGTATTCACACAGTGCGGAATTTGTGTTGGTGAGGTATTCACACAGTGTGGTATTTGTATTGGTGAGGTATTCTCACAGTACGGTATTTGTATTCGTGAGGTATTTACACAGTGCGGTATTTGTGTTAGTGAGGTATTTACACAGTGCGGTATTTGTATTGGTGAGGTATTCACACAGTGCGGTATTTGTGTCGGTGAGGTCTTCACACAGTGTGGTATTTGTGTCGGTGAGGTATTCACACAGTGTGGTATTTGTGTTGGTGAAGTATTCACACAGTACGGTATTTGTGTCGGTGAGGTATTTACACAGTGCTGTGTTTATGTTAGTGAGGTATTTACACAGTGCGGTATATGTATTGGTGAGGTATTCACACAGTACGGCATTTGTATTCGTGAGGTATTTACACAGTGCGGTATTTGTGTTAGTGAGGTATTTACACAGTGCGGTATTTGTGTCGGTGAGGTCTTCACACAGTGTGGTATTTGTGTTAGTGAGGTATTCACACAGTGCGGCATTTGTGTTAGTGAGGTATTTACATAGTGCGTTATTTGTGTTGGGGAGGTATTCACACAGTGCGGTATTTGATTTTGTGAGGTATTCACACTGTGCGGTATTTGTATTGGTGAGGTATTCTCATAGTACGGTATTTGTATTCGTGAGGTATTTACACAGTGCGCCATTTGTGTTAGTGAGGTATTTACACAGTGTGGTATTTGTATTGGTGAGGTATTCACACAGTGCGGTATTTGTGTCGGTGAGGTCTTCACACAGTGTGGTATTTGTGTTGGTGAGGTATTTACATAGTGCGGTATATGTGTTGGTGAGTTATTCACACAGTGCGGTATTTGTGTTTGTGAGGTATTCACACAGTGCGGTATTTGTATTGGTGAGGTATTCACACAGTGCAGTATTTGTATTGCTGAGGTATTCACACAGTGCGGTATTTGTGTTGGTGAGGTATTCACACAGTGCGGTATTTTTATTGGTGAGGTATTCACACAGTGCGGTATTTGTATTGATGAGGTATTCACACAGTGCGGTATTTGTATTGGTGAGGTATTCACGCAGTGCGGTATTTGTTTTGGTGAGGTATTCACACAGTGCGGTATTTGGGTTGGTGAGGTATTCACACAGTGCGGTATTTGTGTCGGTGAGGTATTCACACAGTGTGGTATTTGTATAGGTGAGTTATTCACACAGTGCGGAATTTGTGTTGGTGAGGTATTCACACAGTGCGGTATTTCTATTGGTGAGGTATTCACACAGTGTGGTATTTGTATTGGAGAGGTATTCACACAGTGCGGTATTTGTGTTGGTGAGGTATTCACACAGTGAGGTATGCGTGTCGGTGAGGTATTCACACAGTGCGGAATTTGTGTTGGTGAGGTATTCACACAGTGCAGTATGCGTGTCGGTGAGGTATTCACACAGTGTGGTATTTGTATTGGTGAGGTATTCACACAGTGCGGAATTTGTGTTGGTGAGGTATTCACACAGTGCGGTATTTGTATTGGTGAGGTATTCACACAGTGCGGTATTTGTATTGGTGAGGTATTCACACAGTGCGGAATTTGTGTTGGTGAGGTATTCACACAGAGCGGTATGCGTGTCGATGATGTATTCACACAGTGTGGTATTTGTATTGGTGCGGTATTCACACAGTGCGTTCTTTGTGTTGGTGAGGTATTCACACAGTGCGGTATGCGTGTCGGTGAGGTATTCACACAGTGCGGAATTTGTGTTGTTGAGGTATTCACACAGTGCGGTATGCGTGTCGCTGAGGTATTCACACAGTGCGGCATTTGTGTCGGTGAGGTATTTACACAGTGCGGTATTTGTATTGGTGAGGTATTCACAGAGTGCGGTATTTGTGTCGGTGAGGTGTTTACTCAGTGCTGTATTTGTATTGGTTGATGTATTCACACAGTGCAGTATTTGTATTGGTGAGGTATTCACACAGTGCGGTATTTGTGTTGGTGAGGAATTTACACAGTGCGCTATTTGTGTTGGTGAGGTATTCACACAGTGCAGTATTTGTGTTGGTGAGGTATGCACACAGTGCAGTATTTCTATTGGTGAGGTATTCACACAGTGCGGTATTTGTGTTGGTGAGGTATTTACACAGTGCGCTATTTGTGTTGGTGAGGTATTCACACAGTGCGGTATTTGTGTTGGTGAGGTGTTTACACAGTGCGGTATTTGTATTGGTGAGGTATTTACACAGTGTGGTATTTGTATTGGTGAGGTATTCACACAGTGCGGTATTTGTATTAGTGAGGTATTCACACATTGTGGTATTTGTATTGGTGAGGTATTTACACAGAGCGGTATTTGTATTGGTGATGTCTTCACACAGTGTGGTATTTGTGTTGGTGAGGTATTCACACAGTGCGGTATTTGTGTTGGTGAGGTATTCGCACAGTGCGGTATTTGTGTTGGTGAGGTATTCACACAGTGCGGTATTTCTGTTAGTGAAGTCTTCACACAGTGTGTTATTTCTGTTAGTGAGGTCATCACACAGTGCGGTATTTGTGTTGGTGAGGTATTCACACAGTGCGGTGTTTGTGTTGGTGAGGTATTTATACAGTGCGGTATTAGGGTTGGTGAGGTATTCACACAGTGCGGTATTTGTGTTGGTGAGGTATTCACACAGTGCGGTATTTGTGTCGGTGAGGTATTCACACAGTGTGGTATTTGTGTTGGTGAGGTATTCACACAGTGTGGTATTTCTGTTAGTGAGGTCTTCACACAGTGCAGTATTTGTATCGGTGAGGTATTCACACATCGCGGTATTTGTGGTGGTGAGGTATTCAAACAGTGCGGTGTTTGTGTGGTGAGGTATTTATACAGTGCGGTATTTGGGTTGGTGAGGTCTTCACACAGTACAGTATTTGTATTGGTGAGGTCTTTACACAGTGTGGTATTTGTGTCGGTGAGGTATTCACACATCGCGGTATTTGTGGTGGTGAGGTATTCAAACAGTGCGGTGTTTGTGTGGTGAGGTATTTATACAGTGCGGTATTTGGGTTGGTGAGGTCTTCACACAGTGCGGTATTTGTGTCGGTGAGGTATTCACACATCGCGGTATTTGTGTTGGTGGGGTATTCACACAGTGTGGTATTTGTGTTGGTGAAGTATTTACACAGTGCGGTATTTGTATTGGTGGCGTATTCACACAGTGCGGAATTTGTATTGGTGAGGTATTCACACAGTGCGGTATTTGTATTGGTGAGGTATTCACACAGTGCGGTATTTGTGTCGGTGAGGTATTCACACAGTGCGGTATTTGTATTGGTGAGGTATTCACACAGTGCGGTATTTGTGTTACTGAGGTATTCACACAGTGAGGTATTTGTGTTGGTGAGGTATTCACACAGTGCGGTATTTGTGTTGCTGAGGTATTCACACAGTGCAGTATTTGTGTTGGTGAGGTATTCACACAGTGTGGTATTTGTGTTGGTGAGGTATTCACACAGTTTGGTATTTGTGTCGGTGAGGTCTTCAGACAGTGCGGTATTTGTGTCGGTGAGGTATTCACACAGTGTGGTATGCGTGTCGGTGAGGTATTCACACAGTGCGGAATTTGTGTTGGTGAGGTATTCACACAGTGCAGTATGCGTGTCGGTGAGGTATTCACACAGTGTGGTATTTGTATTGGTGAGGTATTCACGCAGTGCGGAATTTGTGTTGGTGAGGTATTCACACAGTGCGGTATTTGTGTCGGTGAGGTATTCACACAGTGCGGTATTTGTATTAGTGAGGTATTCACACATTGTGGTATTTGTATTGGTGAGGTATTTACACAGAGCGGTATTTGTATTGGTGATGTCTTCACACAGTGTGGTATTTGTGTTGGTGAGGTATTCACACAGTGCGGTATTTGTGTTGGTGAGGTATTCGCACAGTGCGGTATTTGTGTTGGTGAGGTATTCACACAGTGCGGTATTTCTGTTAGTGAAGTCTTCACACAGTGTGTTATTTCTGTTAGTGAGGTCATCACACAGTGCGGTATTTGTGTTGGTGAGGTATTCACACAGTGCGGTGTTTGTGTTGGTGAGGTATTTATACAGTGCGGTATTAGGGTTGGT
The DNA here is from genome assembly GCF_047496885.1 of Scyliorhinus torazame. Taxonomy (NCBI): domain Eukaryota; kingdom Metazoa; phylum Chordata; class Chondrichthyes; order Carcharhiniformes; family Scyliorhinidae; genus Scyliorhinus; species Scyliorhinus torazame. The sequence continues at coordinate 241,145,692 of NC_092717.1, read as the reverse complement.
GAGGTATTCACACAGTGCGGTATTTGTGTTGGTGAGGTATTCACACAGTGCGGTATTTGTGTCGGTGAGGTATTCACACAGTGTGGTATTTGTGTTGGTGAGGTATTCACACAGTGTGGTATTTCTGTTAGTGAGGTCTTCACACAGTGCAGTATTTGTATCGGTGAGGTATTCACACATCGCGGTATTTGTGGTGGTGAGGTATTCAAACAGTGCGGTGTTTGTGTGGTGAGGTATTTATACAGTGCGGTATTTGGGTTGGTGAGGTCTTCACACAGTACAGTATTTGTATTGGTGAGGTCTTTACACAGTGTGGTATTTGTGTCGGTGAGGTATTCACACATCGCGGTATTTGTGGTGGTGAGGTATTCAAACAGTGCGGTGTTTGTGTGGTGAGGTATTTATACAGTGCGGTATTTGGGTTGGTGAGGTCTTCACACAGTGCGGTATTTGTGTCGGTGAGGTATTCACACATCGCGGTATTTGTGTTGGTGGGGTATTCACACAGTGTGGTATTTGTGTTGGTGAAGTATTTACACAGTGCGGTATTTGTATTGGTGGCGTATTCACACAGTGCGGAATTTGTATTGGTGAGGTATTCACACAGTGCGGTATTTGTATTGGTGAGGTATTCACACAGTGCGGTATTTGTGTCGGTGAGGTATTCACACAGTGCGGTATTTGTATTGGTGAGGTATTCACACAGTGCGGTATTTGTGTTACTGAGGTATTCACACAGTGAGGTATTTGTGTTGGTGAGGTATTCACACAGTGCGGTATTTGTGTTGCTGAGGTATTCACACAGTGCAGTATTTGTGTTGGTGAGGTATTCACACAGTGTGGTATTTGTGTTGGTGAGGTATTCACACAGTTTGGTATTTGTGTCGGTGAGGTCTTCAGACAGTGCGGTATTTGTGTCGGTGAGGTATTCACACAGTGTGGTATGCGTGTCGGTGAGGTATTCACACAGTGCGGAATTTGTGTTGGTGAGGTATTCACACAGTGCAGTATGCGTGTCGGTGAGGTATTCACACAGTGTGGTATTTGTATTGGTGAGGTATTCACGCAGTGCGGAATTTGTGTTGGTGAGGTATTCACACAGTGCGGTATTTGTGTCGGTGAGGTGTTCACACAGTGCGGTATTTGTATTGGTGAGGTATTCACACAGTGCGGTATTTGTGTTACTGAGGTATTCACACAGTGAGGTATTTGTGTTGGTGAGGTATTCACACAGTGCGGTATTTGGGTTGGTGAGGTATTCACACAGTGCGGTATTTGTGTCGGTGAGGTATTCACACAGTGTGGTATTTGTATTGGTGAGTTATTCACACAGTGCGGAATTTGTGTTGGTGAGGTATTCACACAGTGCGGTATTTCTATTGGTGAGGTATTCACAGAGTGTGGTATTTGTATTGGTGAGGTACTCACACAGTGCGGTATTTGTGTTGGTGAGGTATTCACACAGTGAGGTATGCGTGTCGGTGAGGTATTCACACAGTGCGGAATTTGTGTTGGTGAGGTATTCACACAGTGCAGTATGCGTGTCGGTGAGGTATTCACACAGTGTGATATTTGTATTGGTGAGGTATTCACGCAGTGCGGAATTTGTGTTGGTGAGGTATTCACACAGTGCGGTATTTGTATTGGTGAGGTATTCACACAGTGCGGTATTTGTATTGGTGAGGTATTCACACAGTGCGGAATTTGTGTTGGTGAGGTATTCACACAGAGCGGTATGCGTGTCGATGAGGTATTCACACAGTGTGGTATTTGTATTGGTGCGGTATTCACACAGTGCAGTCTTTGTGTTGGTGAGGTATTCACACAGTGCGGTATGCGTGTCGGTGAGGTATTCACACAGTGCGGAATTTGTGTTGTTGAGGTATTCACACAGTGCGGTATGCGTGTCGGTGACGTATTCACACAGTGCGGCATTTGTGTCGGTGAGGTATTTACACAGTGCGGTATTTGTATTGGTGAGGTATTCACACAGTGCGGTATTTGTGTCGGTGAGGTGTTTACTCAGTGCTGTATTTGTATTGGTTGATGTATTCACACAGTGCAGTATTTGTATTGGTGAGGTATTCACACAGTGCGGTATTTGTATTGGTGAGGTATTCACACAGTGCGGTATTTGTGTCTTTGAGGTCTTCACACAGTGTGGTATTTGTGTCGGTGAGGTATTCACACAGTGTGGTATTTGTGTTGGTGAGGTATTCACACAGTACGGTATTTGTGTCGGTGAGGTATTTACACAGTGCTGTGTTTGTGTTAGTGAGGTATTTACACAGTGCGGTATTTGTATTGGTGAGGTATTCACACAGTGCGGTATTTGTGTCGGTGAGGTCTTCACACAGTGTGGTATTTGTGTTGGTGAGGTATTCACACAGTGCGGTATTTGTGTTAGTGAGGTATTTACATAGTGCGGTATATGTGTTGGTGAGGTATTCACACAGTGCGGTATTTGTGTTGGTGAGGTATTCACACAGTGCGGTATTTGTATTGGTGAGGTATTCACACAGTGCGGTATTTGTATTGATGAGGTATTCACACAGTGCGGTATTTGTATTGGTGAGGTATTCACGCAGTGCGGTATTTGTGTTGGTGAGGTATTCACACAGTGCGGTATTTGGGTTGGTGAGGTATTCACACAGTGCGGTATTTGTGTCGGTGAGGTATTCACATAGTGTGGTATTTGTATTGGTGAGTTATTCACACAGTGCGGAATTTGTGTTGGTGAGGTATTCACACAGTGCGGTATTTCTATTGGTGAGGTATTCACACAGTGTGGTATTTGTATGGGTGAGGTATTCACACAGTGCGGTATTTGTGTTGGTGAGGTATTCACACAGTGAGGTATGCGTGTCGGTGAGGTATTCACACAGTGCGGAATTTGTGTTGGTGAGGTATTCACACAGTGCAGTATGCGTGTCGGTGAGGTATTCACACAGTGTGGTATTTGTATTGGTGAGGTATTCACGCAGTGCGGAATTTGTGTTGGTGAGGTATTCACACAGTGCGGTATTTGTATTGGTGAGGTATTCACACAGTGCGGAATTTGTGTTGGTGAGGTATTCACACAGAGCGGTATGCGTGTCGATGAGGTATTCATACAGTGTGGTATTTGTATTGGTGCGGTATTCACACAGTGCAGTCTTTGTGTTGGTGAGGTATTCACACAGTGCGGTATGCGTGTCGGTGAGGTATTCACACAGTGCGGAATTTGTGTTGTTGAGGTATTCACACAGTGCGGTATGCGTGTCGCTGAGGTATTCACATAGTGAGGCATTTGAGTCGGTGAGGTATTTACACAGTGCGTTATTTCTATTGGTGAGGTATTCACACAGTGCGGTATTTGTGTCGGTGAGGTGTTTACTCAGTGCAGTATTTGTATTGGTTGATGTATTCACACAGTGCAGTATTTGTATTGGTGAGGTATTCACACAGTGCGGTATTTGTGTTGGTGAGGAATCTACACAGTGCGCTATTTGTGTTGGTGAGGTATTCACACAGTGCAGTATTTGTGTTGGTGAGGTATGCACACAGTGCAGTATTTCTATTGGTGAGGTATTCACACAGTGCGGTATTTGTGTTGGTGAGGTATTTACACAGTGCGCTATTTGTGTTGGTGAGGTATTCACACAGTGCGGTATTTGTGTTGGTGAGGTGTTTACACAGTGCGGTATTTGTATTGGTGAGGTATTTACACAGTGTGGTATTTGTATTGGTGAGGTATTCACACAGTGCGGTATTTGTATTAGTGAGGTATTCACACATTGTGGTATTTGTATTGGTGAGGTATTTACACAGAGCGGTAATTGTATTGGTGAGGTCTTCACACAGTGTGGTATTTGTGTTGGTGAGGTATTCACACAGTGCGGTATTTGTATTGGTTAGGTATTCACACAGTGCGGTATTTGTGTTGGTGAGGTATTCGCACAGTGCGGTATTTGTGTTAGTGAGGTCTTCACACAGTGTGTTATTTCTGTTAGTGAGGTCATCACACAGTGCGGTATTTGTGTTGGTGAGGTATTCACACAGTGCGGTGTTTGTGTTGGTGAGGTATTTATACAGTGCGGTATTAGGGTTGGTGAGGTATTCACACAGTGCGGTATTTGTGTTGGTGAGGTATTCACACAGTGCGGTATTTGTGTCGGTGAGGTATTCACACAGTGTGGTATTTGTGTTGGTGAGGTATTCACACAGTGTGGTATTTCTGTTAGTGAGGTCTTCACACAGTGCAGTATTTGTATCGGTGAGGTATTCACACATCGCGGTATTTGTGGTGGTGAGGTATTCAAACAGTGCGGTGTTTGTGTGGTGAGGTATTTATACAGTGCGGTATTTGGGTTGGTGAGGTCTTCACACAGTACAGTATTTGTATTGGTGAGGTCTTTACACAGTGTGATATTTGTGTCGGTGAGGTATTCACACATCGCGGTATTTGTGGTGGTGAGGTATACAAACAGTGCGGTGTTTGTGTGGTGAGGTATTTATACAGTGCGGTATTTGGGTTGGTGAGGTATTCACACATCGCGGTATTTGTGTTGGTGGGGTATTCACACAGTGTGGTATTTGTGTTGGTGAAGTATTTACACAGTGCGGTATTTGTATTGGTGGCGTATTCACACAGTGCGGAATTTGTATTGGTGAGGTATTCACACAGTGCGGTATTTGTATTGGTGAGGTATTTACACAGTGCGGTATTTGTATTGGTGAGGTATTCACACAGTGCGGTATTTGTATTGGTGAGGTATTCACACAGTGCGGTATTTGTGTCGGTGATGTATTCACACAGTGCGGTATTTGTATTGGTGAGGTATTCACACAGTGCGGTATTAGTGTTACTGAGGTATTCACACAGTGAGGTATTTGTGTTGGTGAGGTATTCACACAGTGCGGTATTTGTGTTGCTGAGGTATTCACACAGTGCAGTATTTGTGTCGGTGAGGTCTTCAGACAGTGCGGTATTTGTGTCGGTGAGGTATTTACACAGTGTGGTATGCGTGTCGGTGAGGTATTCACACAGTGCGGAATTTGTGTTGGTGAGGTATTCACACAGTGCAGTATGCGTGTCGGTGAGGTGTTCACACAGTGCGGTATTTGTATTGGTGAGGTATTCACACAGTGCGGTATTTGTGTTACTGAGGTATTCACACAGTGAGGTATTTCTATTGGTGAGGTATTCACACAGTGTGGTATTTGTATTGGTGAGGTACTCACACAGTGCGGTATTTGTGTTGGTGAGGTATTCACACAGTGAGGTATGCGTGTCGGTGAGGTATTCACGCAGTGCGGAATTTGTGTTGGTGAGGTATTCACACAGTGCGGTATTTGTGTCGGTGAGGTGTTCACACAGTGCGGTATTTGTATTGGTGAGGTATTCACACAGTGCGGTATTTGTGTTACTGAGGTATTCACACAGTGAGGTATTTGTGTTGGTGAGGTATTCACACAGTGCGGTATTTGGGTTGGTGAGGTATTCACACAGTGCGGTATTTGTGTCGGTGATGTATTCACACAGTGTGGTATTTGTATTGGTGAGTTATTCACACAGTGCGGAATTTGTGTTGGTGAGGTATTCACACAGTGCGGTATTTCTATTGGTGAGGTATTCACACAGTGTGGTATTTGTATTGGTGAGGTACTCACACAGTGCGGTATTTGTGTTGGTGAGGTATTCACACAGTGAGGTATGCGTGTCGGTGAGGTATTCACACAGTGCGGAATTTGTGTTGGTGAGGTATTCACACAGTGCAGTATGCGTGTCGGTGAAGTATTCACACAGTGTGGTATTTGTATTGGTGAGGTATTCACGCAGTGCGGAATTTGTGTTGGTGAGGTATTCACACAGTGCGGTATTTGTATTGGTGAGGTATTCACACAGTGCGGTATTTGTATTGGTGAGGTATTCACACAGTGCGGTATGCGTGTCGGTGAGGTATTCACACAGTGCGGAATTTGTGTTGTTGAGGTATTCACACAGTGCGGTATGCGTGTCGCTGAGGTATTCACACAGTGCGGCATTTGTGTCGGTGAGGTATTTACACATTGCGGTATTTGTATTGGTGAGGTATTCACACAGTGCGGTATTTGTGTCGGTGAGGTGTTTACTCAGTGCTGTATTTGTATTGGTTGATGTATTCACACAGTGCAGTATTTGTATTGGTGAGGTATTCACACAGTGCGGTATTTGTGTTGGTGAGGAATTTACACAGTGCGCTATTTGTGTTGGTGAGGTATTCACACAGTGCGGTATTTGTGTTGGTGAGGTATTCACACAGTGCAGTATTTCTATTGGTGAGGTATTCACACAGTGCGGTATTTGTGTTGGTGAGGTATTTACACAGTGCGCTATTTGTGTTGGTGAGGTATTCACACAGTGCGGTATTTGTGTTGGTGAGGTGTTTACACAGTGCGGTATTTGTATTGGTGAGGTATTTACACAGTGTGGTATTTGTATTGGTGAGGTATTCACACAGTGCGGTATTTGTATTAGTGAGGTATTCACACATTGTGGTATTTGTATTGGTGAGGTATTTACACAGAGCGGTATTTGTATTGGTGAGGTCTTCACACAGTGTGGTATTTGTGTTGGTGAGGTATTCACACAGTGCGGTATTTGTATTGGTTAGGTATTCACACAGTGCGGTATTTGTGTTGGTGAGGTATTCGCACAGTGCGGTATTTGTGTTGGTGAGGTATTCACACAGTGCGGTATTTCTGTTAGTGAGGTCTTCACACAGTGTGTTATTTCTGTCAGTGAGGTCTTCAAACAGTGCGGTATTTGTGTTGGTGAGGTATTCACACAGTGCGGTGTTTGTGTTGGTGAGGTATTTATACAGTGCGGTATTAGGGTTGGTGAGGTATTCACACAGTGCGGTATTTGTGTTGGTGAGGTATTCACACAGTGCGGTATTTGTGTCGGTGAGGTATTCACACAGTGTGGTATTTGTGTTGGTGAGGTATTCACACAGTGTGGTATTTCTGTTAGTGAGGTCTTCACACAGTGCAGTATTTGTATCGGTGAGGTATTCACACATCGCGGTATTTGTGGTGGTGAGGTATTCAAACAGTGCGGTGTTTGTGTGGTGAGGTATTTATACAGTGCGGTATTTGGGTTGGTGAGGTCTTCAGACAGTACAGTATTTGTATTGGTGAGGTCTTTACACAGTGTGGTATTTGTGTCGGTGAGGTATTCACACATCGCGGTATTTGTGGTGGTGAGGTATTCAAACAGTGCGGTGTTTGTGTGGTGAGGTATTTATACAGTGCGGTATTTGGGTTGGTGAGGTATTCACACAGTGCGGTATTTGTGTCGGTGAGGTATTCACACATCGCGGTATTTGTGTTGGTGAGGTATTCACACAGTGTGGTATTTGTGTTGGTGAAGTATTTACACAGTGCGATATTTGTATTGGTGGCGTATTCACACAGTGCGGAATTTATATTGGTGAGGTATTCACACAGTGCGGTATTTGTGTTGGTGAGGTATTCACACAGTGTGGTATTTGTATTGGTGAGGTATTTACACAGTGCGGTATTTGTATTGTTGAGGTATTCACACAGTGCGGTATTTGTATTGGTGAGGTATTCCCACAGTGCGGTATTTGTGTCGGTGAGGTATTCACACAGTGCGGTATTTGTATTGGTCAGGTATTCACACAGTGCGGTATTTGTGTTACTGAGGTATTCACACAGTGAGGTATTTGTGTTGGTGAGGTATTCACACAGTGCAGTATTTGTGTTGCTGAGGTATTCACACAGCGCAGTATTTGTGTTGGTGAGGTATTCACACAGTGTGGTATTTGTGTTGGTGAGGTATTCACACAGTGCGGTATTTGTGCTGGTGAGGTATTCACTCAGTGCGGTATTTGTGCTGGTGAGGTTTTCACACAGTTTGGTATTTGTGTCGGTGAGGTCTTCAGACAGTGCGGTATTTGTGTTGGTGAGGTATTCAGACAGTGCGGTATTTGTGTTAGTGATGTATTTACACAGTGCGGCATTTGTGTTGGTGAGGTATTCACACAGTGCGGTATTTGTGTTGGTGAGGTATTCACACAGTGCGGTATTTGTGTCGGTGCGGTATTCACACAGTGCGGTATTTGTGTTGGTGAGGTATTCACACAGTGCGGTATTTGTATTGGTGAGGTATTCACACAGTGCTGTATTTGTGTCGGTGAGGTATTTATACAGTGCGGCATTTGTGTTGGTGAGGTATTCACACAGTGCAGTATTTGTGTTGCTGAGGTATTCACACAGTGCGGTATTTGTATTGGTGAGGTATTCACACAGTGCGGTATTTGTGTCGGTGAGGTATTCACACAGTGTGGTATTTGTATTGCTGAGGTATTTACACAGTGTGGTATTTGTGTTGGTGAGGTATTCTCACAGTACGGTATTTGTATTTGTGAGGTATTCACACAGTGCGGTATTTGTATTGGTGAGGTATTCACACAGTGCGGTATTTGTATTGGTGAGGAATCACACAGTGTGGTATTTGTATTGGTGAGGTATTCACACAGTGCGGTATTTGTATTGGTGAGGTATTAACACAGTGCGGTATTTGCGTTGGTGAGGTATTCACACTGTGCGCTATTCGTGTTGGTGAGGTGTTCACACAGTGTGGTATTTGTATTGGTGAGGTATTCTCACAGTACGGTATTTCTGTTAGTGAGTTATTCACACAGTGCGGTATTTGTGTTGGTGAGGTATTCACACAGTGCGGTATTTGTGTTGGTGAGGTATGCACACAGTGCAGTATTTCTATTGGTGAGGTATTCACACAGTGCGGTATTTGTGTTGGTGAGGTATTTACACAGTGCGCTATTTGTGTTGGTGAGGTATTCACACAGTGCGGTATTTGTGTTGGTGAGGTGTTTACACAGTGCGGTATTTGTATTGGTGAGGTATTTACACAGTGTGGTATTTGTATTGGTGAGGTATTCACACAGTGCGGTATTAGTATTAGTGAGGTATTCACACATTGTGGTATTTGTATTGGTGAGGTATTTACACAGAGCGGTAATTGTATTGGTGAGGTCTTCACACAGTGTGGTATTTGTGTTGGTGAGGTATTCACACAGTGCGGTATTTGTATTGGTTAGGTATTCACACAGTGCGGTATTTGTGTTGGTGAGGTATTCGCACAGTGCGGTATTTGTGTTAGTGAGGTCTTCACACAGTGTGTTATTTCTGTTAGTGAGGTCATCACACAGTGCGGTATTTGTGTTGGTGAGGTATTCACACAGTGCGGTGTTTGTGTTGGTGAGGTATTTATACAGTGCGGTATTAGGGTTGGTGAGGTATTCACACAGTGCGGTATTTGTGTTGGTGAGGTATTCACACAGTGCGGTATTTGTGTCGGTGAGGTATTCACACAGTGTGGTATTTGTGTTGGTGAGGTATTCACACAGTGTGGTATTTCTGTTAGTGAGGTCTTCACACAGTGCAGTATTTGTATCGGTGAGGTATTCACACATCGCGGTATTTGTGGTGGTGAGGTATTCAAACAGTGCGGTGTTTGTGTGGTGAGGTATTTATACAGTGCGGTATTTGGGTTGGTGAGGTCTTCACACAGTACAGTATTTGTATTGGTGAGGTCTTTACACAGTGTGATATTTGTGTCGGTGAGGTATTCACACATCGCGGTATTTGTGGTGGTGAGGTATACAAACAGTGCGGTGTTTGTGTGGTGAGGTATTTATACAGTGCGGTATTTGGGTTGGTGAGGTATTCACACATCGCGGTATTTGTGTTGGTGGGGTATTCACACAGTGTGGTATTTGTGTTGGTGAAGTATTTACACAGTGCGGTATTTGTATTGGTGGCGTATTCACACAGTGCGGAATTTGTATTGGTGAGGTATTCACACAGTGCGGTATTTGTATTGGTGAGGTATTTACACAGTGCGGTATTTGTATTGGTGAGGTATTCACACAGTGCGGTATTTGTATTGGTGAGGTATTCACACAGTGCGGTATTTGTGTCGGTGATGTATTCACACAGTGCGGTATTTGTATTGGTGAGGTATTCACACAGTGCGGTATTAGTGTTACTGAGGTATTCACACAGTGAGGTATTTGTGTTGGTGAGGTATTCACACAGTGCGGTATTTGTGTTGCTGAGGTATTCACACAGTGCAGTATTTGTGTCGGTGAGGTCTTCAGACAGTGCGGTATTTGTGTCGGTGAGGTATTTACACAGTGTGGTATGCGTGTCGGTGAGGTATTCACACAGTGCGGAATTTGTGTTGGTGAGGTATTCACACAGTGCAGTATGCGTGTCGGTGAGGTGTTCACACAGTGCGGTATTTGTATTGGTGAGGTATTCACACAGTGCGGTATTTGTGTTACTGAGGTATTCACACAGTGAGGTATTTCTATTGGTGAGGTATTCACACAGTGTGGTATTTGTATTGGTGAGGTACTCACACAGTGCGGTATTTGTGTTGGTGAGGTATTCACACAGTGAGGTATGCGTGTCGGTGAGGTATTCACGCAGTGCGGAATTTGTGTTGGTGAGGTATTCACACAGTGCGGTATTTGTGTCGGTGAGGTGTTCACACAGTGCGGTATTTGTATTGGTGAGGTATTCACACAGTGCGGTATTTGTGTTACTGAGGTATTCACACAGTGAGGTATTTGTGTTGGTGAGGTATTCACACAGTGCGGTATTTGGGTTGGTGAGGTATTCACACAGTGCGGTATTTGTGTCGGTGATGTATTCACACAGTGTGGTATTTGTATTGGTGAGTTATTCACACAGTGCGGAATTTGTGTTGGTGAGGTATTCACACAGTGCGGTATTTCTATTGGTGAGGTATTCACACAGTGTGGTATTTGTATTGGTGAGGTACTCACACAGTGCGGTATTTGTGTTGGTGAGGTATTCACACAGTGAGGTATGCGTGTCGGTGAGGTATTCACACAGTGCGGAATTTGTGTTGGTGAGGTATTCACACAGTGCAGTATGCGTGTCGGTGAAGTATTCACACAGTGTGGTATTTGTATTGGTGAGGTATTCACGCAGTGCGGAATTTGTGTTGGTGAGGTATTCACACAGTGCGGTATTTGTATTGGTGAGGTATTCACACAGTGCGGTATTTGTATTGGTGAGGTATTCACACAGTGCGGAATTTGTGTTGGTGAGGTATTCACACAGAGCGGTATGCGTGTCGATGAGGTATTCACACAGTGTGGTATTTGTATTGGTGCGGTATTCACACAGTGCAGTGTTTGTGTTGGTGAGGTATTCACACAGTGCGGTATGCGTGTCGGTGAGGTATTCACACAGTGCGGAATTTGTGTTGTTGAGGTATTCACACAGTGCGGTATGCGTGTCGCTGAGGTATTCACACAGTGCGGCATTTGTGTCGGTGAGGTATTTACACATTGCGGTATTTGTATTGGTGAGGTATTCACACAGTGCGGTATTTGTGTCGGTGAGGTGTTTACTCAGTGCTGTATATGTATTGGTTGATGTATTCACACAGTGCAGTATTTGTATTGGTGAGGTATTCACACAGTGCGGTATTTGTGTTGGTGAGGAATTTACACAGTGCGCTATTTGTGTTGGTGAGGTATTCACACAGTGCGGTATTTGTGTTGGTGAGGTATTCACACAGTGCAGTATTTCTATTGGTGAGGTATTCACACAGTGCGGTATTTGTGTTGGTGAGGTATTTACACAGTGCGCTATTTGTGTTGGTGAGGTATTCACACAGTGCGGTATTTGTGTTGGTGAGGTGTTTACACAGTGCGGTATTTGTATTGGTGAGGTATTTACACAGTGTGGTATTTGTATTGGTGAGGTATTCACACAGTGCGGTATTTGTATTAGTGAGGTATTCACACATTGTGGTATTTGTATTGGTGAGGTATTTACACAGAGCGGTATTTGTATTGGTGAGGTCTTCACACAGTGTGGTATTTGTGTTGGTGAGGTATTCACACAGTGCGGTATTTGTATTGGTTAGGTATTCACACAGTGCGGTATTTGTGTTGGTGAGGTATTCGCACAGTGCGGTATTTGTGTTGGTGAGGTATTCACACAGTGCGGTATTTCTGTTAGTGAGGTCTTCACACAGTGTGTTATTTCTGTCAGTGAGGTCTTCAAACAGTGCGGTATTTGTGTTGGTGAGGTATTCACACAGTGCGGTGTTTGTGTTGGTGAGGTATTTATACAGTGCGGTATTAGGGTTGGTGAGGTATTCACACAGTGCGGTATTTGTGTTGGTGAGGTATTCACACAGTGCGGTATTTGTGTCGGTGAGGTATTCACACAGTGTGGTATTTGTGTTGGTGAGGTATTCACACAGTGTGGTATTTCTGTTAGTGAGGTCTTCACACAGTGCAGTATTTGTATCGGTGAGGTATTCACACATCGCGGTATTTGTGGTGGTGAGGTATTCAAACAGTGCGGTGTTTGTGTGGTGAGGTATTTATACAGTGCGGTATTTGGGTTGGTGAGGTCTTCAGACAGTACAGTATTTGTATTGGTGAGGTCTTTACACAGTGTGGTATTTGTGTCGGTGAGGTATTCACACATCGCGGTATTTGTGGTGGTGAGGTATTCAAACAGTGCGGTGTTTGTGTGGTGAGGTATTTATACAGTGCGGTATTTGGGTTGGTGAGGTATTCACACAGTGCGGTATTTGTGTCGGTGAGGTATTCACACATCGCGGTATTTGTGTTGGTGAGGTATTCACACAGTGTGGTATTTGTGTTGGTGAAGTATTTACACAGTGCGGTATTTGTATTGGTGGCGTATTCACACAGTGCGGAATTTATATTGGTGAGGTATTCACACAGTGCGGTATTTGTGTTGGTGAGGTATTCACACAGTGTGGTATTTGTATTGGTGAGGTATTTACACAGTGCGGTATTTGTATTGTTGAGGTATTCACACAGTGCGGTATTTGTATTGGTGAGGTATTCCCACAGTGCGGTATTTGTGTCGGTGAGGTATTCACACAGTGCGGTATTTGTATTGGTCAGGTATTCACACAGTGCGGTATTTGTGTTACTGAGGTATTCACACAGTGAGGTATTTGTGTTGGTGAGGTATTCACACAGTGCAGTATTTGTGTTGCTGAGGTATTCACACAGCGCAGTATTTGTGTTGGTGAGGTATTCACACAGTGTGGTATTTGTGTTGGTGAGGTATTCACACAGTGCGGTATTTGTGCTGGTGAGGTATTCACTCAGTGCGGTATTTGTGCTGGTGAGGTTTTCACACAGTTTGGTATTTGTGTCGGTGAGGTCTTCAGACAGTGCGGTATTTGTGTTGGTGAGGTATTCAGACAGTGCGGTATTTGTGTTAGTGATGTATTTACACAGTGCGGCATTTGTGTTGGTGAGGTATTCACACAGTGCGGTATTTGTGTTGGTGAGGTATTCACACAGTGCGGTATTTGTGTCGGTGCGGTATTCACACAGTGCGGTATTTGTGTTGGTGAGGTATTCACACAGTGCGGTATTTGTATTGGTGAGGTATTCACACAGTGCTGTATTTGTATCGGTGAGGTATTTATACAGTGCGGCATTTGTGTTGGTGAGGTATTCACACAGTGCAGTATTTGTGTTGCTGAGGTATTCACACAGTGCGTTATTTGTATTGGTGAGGTATTCACACAGTGCGGTATTTGTGTCGGTGAGGTATTCACACAGTGTGGTATTTGTATTGCTGAGGTATTTACACAGTGTGGTATTTGTGTTGGTGAGGTATTCTCACAGTACGGTATTTGTATTCGTGAGGTATTCACACAGTGCGGTATTTGTATTGGTGAGGTATTCACACAGTGCGGTATTTGTATTGGTGAGGAATCACACAGTGTGGTATTTGTATTGGTGAGGTATTCACACAGTGCGGTATTTGTATTGGTGAGGTATTAACACAGTGCGGTATTTGCGTTGGTGAGGTATTCACACTGTGCGCTATTCGTGTTGGTGAGGTGTTCACACAGTGTGGTATTTGTATTGGTGAGGTATTCTCACAGTACGGTATTTCTGTTAGTGAGTTATTCACACAGTGCGGTATTTGTGTTGGTGAGGTATTCACACAGTGCGGTATTTGTGTTGGTGAGGTATTCACACAGTGCGGAATTTGTGTTGGTGAGGTATTCACACAGTGTGGTATTTGTATTGGTGAGGTATTCTCACAGTACGGTATTTGTATTCGTGAGGTATTTACACAGTGCGGTATTTGTGTTAGTGAGGTATTTACACAGTGCGGTATTTGTATTGGTGAGGTATTCACACAGTGCGGTATTTGTGTTGGTGAGGTATTCACACAGTGAGGTATGCGTGTCGGTGAGGTATTCACAAAGTGCGGAATTTGTGTTGGTGAGGTATTCACACAGTGCAGTATGCGTGTCGGTGAGGTATTCACACAGTGTGGTATTTGTATTGGTGAGGTATTCACGCAGTGCGGAATTTGTGTTGGTGAGGTATTCACACAGTGCGGTATTTGTATTGGTGAGGTATTCACACAGTGCGGTATTTGTATTGGTGAGGTATTCACACAGTGCGGAATTTGTGTTGGTGAGGTATTCACACAGAGCGGTATGCGTGTCGATGAGGTATTCACACAGTGTGGTATTTGTATTGGTGCGGTATTCACACAGTGCAGTCTTTGTGTTGGTGAGGTATTCACACAGTGCGGTATGCGTGTCGGTGAGGTATTCATACAGTGCGGAATTTGTGTTGTTGATGTATTCACACAGTGCGGTATGCGTGTCGGTGAGGTATTCACACAGTGCGGCATTTGTGTCGGTGAGGTATTTACACAGTGCGGTATTTGTATTGGTGAGGTATTCACACAGTGCGGTATTTGTGTCGGTGAGGTGTTTACTCAGTGCTGTATTTGTATTGGTTGATGTATTCACACAGTGCAGTATTTGTATTGGTGAGGTATTCACACAGTGCGGTATTTCTATTGGTGAGGTATTCACACAGTGCGGTATTTGTGTTGGTGAGGTATTTACACAATGCGCTATTTGTGTTGGTGAGGTATTCACACAGTGCGGTATTTGTGTTGGTGAGGTGTTTACACAGTGCGGTATTTGTATTGGTGAGGTATTTACACAGTGTGGTATTTGAATTGGTGAGGTATTCACACAGTGCGGTATTTGTATTAGTGAGGTATTCACACATTGTGGTATTTGTATTGGTGAGGTATTTACACAGAGCGGTATTTGTATTGGTGAGGTATTCACACAGTGTGGTATTTGTGTCGGTGAGGTATTCACACAGTGCGGCATTTGTGTTAGTGAGGTATTCACACACTGCGGTATTTGTATTGGTGAGGTATTCACACAGTGCGGTATTTGTGTCGGTGAGGTCTTCACACAGTGTGGTATTTGTGTCGGTGAGGTATTCACACAGTGTGGTATTTGTGTTGGTGAGGTATTCACACAGTACGGTATTTGTGTCGGTGAGGTATTGACACAGTGCTGTGTTTGTGTTAGTGAGGTATTTACACAGTGCGGTATATGTATTGGTGAGGTATTCACACAGTACGGTATTTGTATTCGTGAGGTATTTACACAGTGCGGTATTTGTGTTAGTGAGGTATTCACACAGTGCGGTATTTGTGTCGGTGAGGTCTTCACACAGTGTGGTATTTGTGTTGGTGAGGTATTCACACAGTGCGGCATTTGTGTTAGTGATGTATTTACATAGTGCGGTATTTGTGTTGGGGAGGTATTCACACAGTGCGGTATTTGATTTTGTGAGGTATTCACACAGTGCTGTATTTGTATTGGTGAGGTATTCTCACAGTACGGTATTTGTATTCGTGAGGTATTTACACAGTGCGGCATTTGTGTTAGTGAGGTATTTACACAGTGCGGTATTTGTATTGGTGAGGTATTCACACAGTGCGGTATTTGTGTCGGTGAGGTCTTCACACAGTGTGGTATTTGTGTTGGTGAGGTATTCACACAGTGCGGTATTTGTGTTAGTGAGGTATTTACATAGTGCGGTATATGTGTTGGTGAGGTATTCACACAGTGCGGTATTTGTGTTTGTGAGGTATTCACACAGTGCGGTATTTGTATTGGTGAGGTATTCACACAGTGCAGTATTTGTATTGCTGAGGTATTCACACAGTGCGGTATTTGTGTTGGTGAGGTATTCACACAGTGCGGTATTTGTATTGGTGAGGTATTCACACAGTGCGGTATTTGTATTGAAGAGGTATTCACACAGTGCGGTATTTGTATTGGTGAGGTATTCACACAGTGCGGTATTTGGGTTGGTGAGGTATTCACACAGTGCGGTATTTGTGTCGGTGAGGTATTCACACAGTGTGGTATTTGTATTGGTGAGTTATTCACACAGTGCGGAATTTGTGTTGGTGAGGTATTCACACAGTGCGGTATTTCTATTGGTGAGGTATTCACACAGTGTGGTATTTGTATTGGTGAGGTATTCACACAGTCCGGTATTTGTGTTGGTGAGGTATTCACACAGTGAGGTATGCGTGTCGGTGAGGTATTCACAAAGTGCGGAATTTGTGTTGGTGAGGTATTCACACAGTGCAGTATGCGTGTCGGTGAGGTATTCACACAGTGTGGTATTTGTATTGGTGAGGTATTCACGCAGTGCGGAATTTGTGTTGGTGAGGTATTCACACAGTGCGGTATTTGTATTGGTGAGGTATTCACACAGTGCGGTATTTGTATTGGTGAGGTATTCACACAGTGCGGAATTTGTGTTGGTGAGGTATTCACACAGAGCGGTATGCGTGTCGATGAGGTATTCACACAGTGTGGTATTTGTATTGGTGCGGTATTCACACAGTGCAGTCTTTGTGTTGGTGAGGTATTCTCACAGTACGGTATTTGTATTCGTGAGGTATTTACACAGTGCGGCATTTGTGTTAGTGAGGTATTTACACAGTGCGGTATTTGTATTGGTGAGGTATTCACACAGTGCGGTATTTGTGTCGGTGAGGTCTTCACACAGTGTGGTATTTGTGTTGGTGAGGTATTCACACAGTGCGGTATTTGTGTTAGTGAGGTATTTACATAGTGCGGTATATGTGTTGGTGAGGTATTCACACAGTGCGGTATTTGTGTTTGTGAGGTATTCACACAGTGCGGTATTTGTATTGGTGAGGTATTCACACAGTGCAGTATTTGTATTGCTGAGGTATTCACACAGTGCGGTATTTGTGTTGGTGAGGTATTCACACAGTGCGGTATTTGTATTGGTGAGGTATTCACACAGTGCGGTATTTGTATTGAAGAGGTATTCACACAGTGCGGTATTTGTATTGGTGAGGTATTCACACAGTGCGGTATTTGGGTTGGTGAGGTATTCACACAGTGCGGTATTTGTGTCGGTGAGGTATTCACACAGTGTGGTATTTGTATTGGTGAGTTATTCACACAGTGCGGAATTTGTGTTGGTGAGGTATTCACACAGTGCGGTATTTCTATTGCTGAGGTATTCACACAGTGTGGTATTTGTATTGGTGAGGTATTCACACAGTGCGGTATTTGTGTTGGTGAGGTATTCACACAGTGAGGTATGCGTGTCGGTGAGGTATTCACAAAGTGCGGAATTTGTGTTGGTGAGGTATTCTCACAGTGCAGTATGCGTGTCGGTGAGGTATTCACACAGTGTGGTATTTGTATTGGTGAGGTATTCACGCAGTGCGGAATTTGTGTTGGTGAGGTATTCACACAGTGCGGTATTTGTATTGGTGAGGTATTCACACAGTGCGGTATTTGTATTGGTGAGGTGTTCACACAGTGCGGAATTTGTGTTGGTGAGGTATTCACACAGAGCGGTATGCGTGTCGATGAGGTATTCACACAGTGTGGTATTTGTATTGGTGCGGTATTCACACAGTGCAGTCTTTGTGTTGGTGAGGTATTCACACAGTGCGGTATGCGTGTCGGTGAGGTATTCACACAGTGCGGAATTTGTGTTGTTGATGTATTCACACAGTGCGGTATGCGTGTCGGTGAGGTATTCACACAGTGCGGCATTTGTGTCGGTGAGGTATTTACACAGTGCGGTATTTGTATTGGTGAGGTATTCACACAGTGCGGTATTTGTGTCGGTGAGGTGTTTACTCAGTGCTGTATTTGTATTGGTTGATGTATTCACACAGTGCAGTATTTGTATTGGTGAGGTATTCACACAGTGCGGTATTTGTGTTGGTGAGGAATTTACACAGTGCGCTATTTGTGTTGGTGAGGTATTCACACAGTGCGGTATTTGTGTTGGTGAGGTATTCACACAGTGCAGTATTTCTATTGGTGAGGTATTCACACAGTGCGGTATTTGTGTTGGTGAGGTATTTACACAATGCGCTATTTGTGTTGGTGAGGTATTCACACAGTGCGGTATATGTGTTGGTGAGGTGTTTACACAGTGCGGTATTTGTATTGGTGAGGTATTTACACAGTGTGGTATTTGTATTGGTGAGGTATTCACACAGTGCGGTATTTGTATTAGTGAGGTATTCACACATTGTGGTATTTGTATTGGTGAGGTATTTACACAGAGCGGTATTTGTATTGGTGAGGTATTCACACAGTGTGGTATTTGTGTCGGTGAGGTATTCACACAGTGCGGCATTTGTGTTAGTGAGGTATTCACACACTGCGGTATTTGTATTGGTGAGGTATTCACACAGTGCGGTATTTGTATTTGTGAGGTATTCACAGTGTGGTATTTGTATTGGTGAGGTATTCACACAGTGCGGTATTTGTGTTAGTGAGGTCTTCACACAGTGTGGTATTTGTATAGGTGAGGAATTCACACAGTGCGGTATTTGTGTTGGTGAGGTATTCACACAGTGCGGTATGCGTGTCGGTGAGGTATTCTCACAGTACGGTATTTGTATTTGTGAGGTATTCACACAGTGTGGTATTTGTATTGGTGAGGTATTCACACAGTGTGGTATTTGTATTGGTGAGGTATTCACACAGTGTGGTATTTGTATAGGTGAGGTATTCACAGAGTGTGGTATTTGTATTGGTGAGGTATTCACACAGTGTGGTATTTGTATTGGTGAGGTATTCACACAGTGCGGTATTTGTATTGGTGAGGTATTCACACAGTGTGGTATTTGTATAGGTGAGGTATTCACACAGTGTGGTATTTGTATTGGTGAGGCATTCACACAGTGTGGTATTTGTATTGGTGAGGTATTCACACAGAGTGGTATTTGTATAGGTGAGGTATTCACACAGTGTGGTATTTGTATTGGTGAGGTATTCACACAGTGTGGTATTTGTATTGGTGAGGTATTCACACAGTGCGGTATTTGTGTCGGTGAGGTATTCACACAGTGTGGTATTTGTGTCGGTGAGGTATTCACACAGTGCGGTATTTGTGTTAGTGAGGTATTCACACAGTGTGGTATTTGTATCGGTGAGGTATTCACACAGTGCGGTATTTGTGTTGGTGAGGTATTCACACAGCGCGTTATGCGTGTCGGTGAGGTATTCTCACAGTGCGGTATTTGTATTGGTGAGGTATTCACACAGTGCGGTATTTGTATTGGTGAGGTATGCACACACTGACGTATTTGTGTTGGTGGGGTATTCACACAGTGCAGTATTTGTGTTGGTGAGGTATTCACACAGTGCGGTATTTGTGTTGGTGAGGTATTCACACAGTGCGGTATTTGTGTTGGTGAGGTATTCACACAGTGCGGTATTTGTGTTGGTGAGGTATTCACACAGTGTGGTATTTGTGTTGGTGAGGTATTCATACAGTGCGGTATTTGTGTCGGTGAGGTATTCACACAGTGTGGTATTTGTATTGGTGAGGTATTCACACAGTGCGGTATTTGTGTTGGTGAGGTATTCACACAGTGCGGTATTTGTGTTGGTGAGGTATTCACACAGTGCGGTATTTGTGTCGGTGAGGTATTCACACAGTGTGGTATTTGTATTTGTGAGGTATTCATACAGTGCGGTATTTGTGTCGGTGAGGTATTCACACAGTGTGGTATTTGTATTGGTGAGGTATTCACACAGTGCGGTATTTGTGTCGGTGAGGTATTCACACAGTGTGGTATTTGTGTTGGTGAGGTATTCACACAGTGCGGTATTTGTATTGGTGAGGTATTCACACAGTGCGTTATTTGTGTTCGTGAGGTTTTTACACAGTGCGAATTTGTGTCGGTGAGGTATTCACACAGTGCGGTATTTGTATTGGTGAGGTATTCACAGAGTGCGGCATTTGTGTCGGTGAGGTATTCACTCAGTGCGGTATTCGTGTCGATGAGGTGTTTACACAGTGCGTTATTTGTGTCGGTGAGGTATTTACACAGTGCGGTATTTGTGTCGGTGAGGTATTCACACAGTGCGGTATTTGTGTCGGTGAGGTATTTACACAGCGCGGTATTTGTATTTGTGAGGTATTCACACAGTGCGGCATTTGTATTGGTGAGATATTCACACAGTGCGGTATTTGTGTTGGTGAGGTATTCACACAGTGCGGTATTTGTGTTAGTGAGGTATTCACACAGTGCGGTATTTGTATTGGTGAGGTCTTCACACAGTGCGGTATTTGTATTGGTGAGGTATTCACACAGTGCGGTATTTGTTTTGGTGAGGTATTCACACAGTGTGGTATTTGTGTTAGTGAGGTATTCACACAGTGCGGCATTTGTGTTGGTGAGGTATTCACACAGTGCGGTATTTGTATTGGTGAGGTATTCACAGAGTGCGGTATTTGTATTGGTGAGGTATTCACACAGTGCGGTATTTGTGTTGGTCCCGTATTCACACAGCGTGGTATTTGTGTTGGTGAGGTATTCACACAGTGCGGTATTTGTATTGGTGAGGAATTCACACAGTGCGGCATTTGTGTTGGTGAGGTTTTTACACAGTGCGGTATTTGTGTTGGTGCGGTATTCACACAGTGCGGTATTTGTGTTGGTGAGGTCATCACACAGTGTGGTATTTGTGTTGGTGAGGTATTCACACAGTGCGGTGTTTGTGTTGGTGAGGTATTTATACAGTGCGGTATTAGGGTTGGTGAGGTATTCACACAGTGCGGTATTTGTGTTGGTGAGGTATTCACACAGTGCGGTATTTGTATTGGTGAGATATTCACACAGTGCGGTATTTGTGTTGGTGAGGTATTCACACAGTGCGGTATTTGTGTTAGTGAGGTATTCACACAGTGCGGTATTCTGTTAGTGAAGTCTTCACACAGTGTGTTATTTCTGTTAGTGAGGTCATCACACAGTGCGGTATTTGTGTTGGTGAGGTATTCACACAGTGCGGTGTTTGTGTTGGTGAGGTATTTATACAGTGCGGTATTAGGGTTGGTGAGGTATTCACACAGTGCGGTATTTGTATTGGTGAGGTATTCACACAGTGCGGTATTTGTGTCGGTGAGGTATTCACACAGTGCGGTATTTGTGTTGGTCCCGTATTCACACAGCGTGGTATTTGTGTTGGTGAGGTATTCACACAGTGCGGTATTTGTATTGGTGAGGAATTCACACAGTGCGGCATTTGTGGTGGTGAGGTATTCAAACAGTGCGGTATTTGTGTTGGTGCGGTATTCACACAGTGCGGTATTTGTGTTGGTGAGGTATTCACACAGTGCGGTATTTGTGTTGGTGAAGTATTCACACAGTGCGGTATTTGTATTGGTGAGGTATTCACACAGTGCGGTGTTTGTATTGGTGAGGTATTCACACAGTGCGGTATTTGTATTGGTGAGGTATTCACACAGTGCGTTATTTGTGTTCGTGAGGTTTTTACACAGTGCGAATTTGTGTCGGTGAGGTATTCACACAGTGCGGTATTTGTATTGGTGAGGTATTCACAGAGTGCGGCATTTGTGTCGGTGAGGTATTCACACAGTGCGGTATTCGTGTCGATGAGGTGTTTACACAGTGCGTTATTTGTGTCGGTGAGGTATTTACACAGTGCGGTATTTGTGTCGGTGAGGTATTCACACAGTGCGGTATTTGTGTCGGTGAGGTATTTACACAGCGCGGTATTTGTGTCGGTGAGGTATTCACACAGTGCGGTATTTGTATTGGTGAGGTATTCACACAGTGCGGTATTTGTTTTGGTGAGGTATTCACACAGTGTGGTATTTGTGTTAGTGAGGTATTCACACAGTGCGGCATTTGTGTTGGTGAGGTATTCACACAGTGCGGTATTTGTATTGGTGAGGTATTCACACAGTGCGGTATTTGTGTTGGTCCCGTATTCACACAGCGTGGTATTTGTGTTGGTGAGGTATTCACACAGTGCGGTATTTGTATTGGTGATGAATTCACACAGTGCGGCATTTGTGTTGGTGAGGTTTTTACACAGTGCGGTATTTGTGTTGGTGCGGTATTCACACAGTGCGGTATTTGTGTTGGTGAGGTATTCACACAGTGCGGTATTTGTGTCGGTGAGGTATTCACACAGTGTGGTATTTGTGTCGGTGAGGTATTCACACAGTGCGGTATTTGTGTTAGTGAGGTATTCACACAGTGTGGTATTTGTATCGGTGAGGTATTCACACAGTGCGGTATTTGTGTTGGTGAGGTATTCACACAGCGCGTTATGCGTGTCGGTGAGGTATTCTCACAGTGCGGTATTTGTATTGGTGAGGTATTCACACAGTGCGGTATTTGTATTGGTGAGGTATGCACACACTGACGTATTTGTGTTGGTGGGGTATTCACACAGTGCAGTATTTGTGTTGGTGAGGTATTCACACAGTGCGGTATTTGTGTTGGTGAGGTATTCACACAGTGCGGTATTTGTGTTGGTGAGGTATTCACACAGTGCGGTATTTGTGTTGGTGAGGTATTCACACAGTGTGGTATTTGTGTTGGTGAGGTATTCATACAGTGCGGTATTTGTGTCGGTGAGGTATTCACACAGTGTGGTATTTGTATTGGTGAGGTATTCACACAGTGCGGTATTTGTGTTGGTGAGGTATTCACACAGTGCGGTATTTGTGTTGGTGAGGTATTCACACAGTGCGGTATTTGTGTCGGTGAGGTATTCACACAGTGTGGTATTTGTATTTGTGAGGTATTCATACAGTGCGGTATTTGTGTCGGTGAGGTATTCACACAGTGTGGTATTTGTATTGGTGAGGTATTCACACAGTGCGGTATTTGTGTCGGTGAGGTATTCACACAGTGTGGTATTTGTGTTGGTGAGGTATTCACACAGTGCGGTATTTGTATTGGTGAGGTATTCACACAGTGCGTTATTTGTGTTCGTGAGGTTTTTACACAGTGCGAATTTGTGTCGGTGAGGTATTCACACAGTGCGGTATTTGTATTGGTGAGGTATTCACAGAGTGCGGCATTTGTGTCGGTGAGGTATTCACTCAGTGCGGTATTCGTGTCGATGAGGTGTTTACACAGTGCGTTATTTGTGTCGGTGAGGTATTTACACAGTGCGGTATTTGTGTCGGTGAGGTATTCACACAGTGCGGTATTTGTGTCGGTGAGGTATTTACACAGCGCGGTATTTGTATTTGTGAGGTATTCACACAGTGCGGCATTTGTATTGGTGAGATATTCACACAGTGCGGTATTTGTGTTGGTGAGGTATTCACACAGTGCGGTATTTGTGTTAGTGAGGTATTCACACAGTGCGGTATTTGTATTGGTGAGGTCTTCACACAGTGCGGTATTTGTATTGGTGAGGTATTCACACAGTGCGGTATTTGTTTTGGTGAGGTATTCACACAGTGTGGTATTTGTGTTAGTGAGGTATTCACACAGTGCGGCATTTGTGTTGGTGAGGTATTCACACAGTGCGGTATTTGTATTGGTGAGGTATTCACAGAGTGCGGTATTTGTATTGGTGAGGTATTCACACAGTGCGGTATTTGTGTTGGTCCCGTATTCACACAGCGTGGTATTTGTGTTGGTGAGGTATTCACACAGTGCGGTATTTGTATTGGTGAGGAATTCACACAGTGCGGCATTTGTGTTGGTGAGGTTTTTACACAGTGCGGTATTTGTGTTGGTGCGGTATTCACACAGTGCGGTATTTGTGTTGGTGAGGTCATCACACAGTGTGGTATTTGTGTTGGTGAGGTATTCACACAGTGCGGTGTTTGTGTTGGTGAGGTATTTATACAGTGCGGTATTAGGGTTGGTGAGGTATTCACACAGTGCGGTATTTGTGTTGGTGAGGTATTCACACAGTGCGGTATTTGTATTGGTGAGATATTCACACAGTGCGGTATTTGTGTTGGTGAGGTATTCACACAGTGCGGTATTTGTGTTAGTGAGGTATTCACACAGTGCGGTATTCTGTTAGTGAAGTCTTCACACAGTGTGTTATTTCTGTTAGTGAGGTCATCACACAGTGCGGTATTTGTGTTGGTGAGGTATTCACACAGTGCGGTGTTTGTGTTGGTGAGGTATTTATACAGTGCGGTATTAGGGTTGGTGAGGTATTCACACAGTGCGGTATTTGTATTGGTGAGGTATTCACACAGTGCGGTATTTGTGTCGGTGAGGTATTCACACAGTGCGGTATTTGTGTTGGTCCCGTATTCACACAGCGTGGTATTTGTGTTGGTGAGGTATTCACACAGTGCGGTATTTGTATTGGTGAGGAATTCACACAGTGCGGCATTTGTGGTGGTGAGGTATTCAAACAGTGCGGTATTTGTGTTGGTGCGGTATTCACACAGTGCGGTATTTGTGTTGGTGAGGTATTCACACAGTGCGGTATTTGTGTTGGTGAAGTATTCACACAGTGCGGTATTTGTATTGGTGAGGTATTCACACAGTGCGGTGTTTGTATTGGTGAGGTATTCACACAGTGCGGTATTTGTATTGGTGAGGTATTCACACAGTGCGTTATTTGTGTTCGTGAGGTTTTTACACAGTGCGAATTTGTGTCGGTGAGGTATTCACACAGTGCGGTATTTGTATTGGTGAGGTATTCACAGAGTGCGGCATTTGTGTCGGTGAGGTATTCACACAGTGCGGTATTCGTGTCGATGAGGTGTTTACACAGTGCGTTATTTGTGTCGGTGAGGTATTTACACAGTGCGGTATTTGTGTCGGTGAGGTATTCACACAGTGCGGTATTTGTGTCGGTGAGGTATTTACACAGCGCGGTATTTGTGTCGGTGAGGTATTCACACAGTGCGGTATTTGTATTGGTGAGGTATTCACACAGTGCGGTATTTGTTTTGGTGAGGTATTCACACAGTGTGGTATTTGTGTTAGTGAGGTATTCACACAGTGCGGCATTTGTGTTGGTGAGGTATTCACACAGTGCGGTATTTGTATTGGTGAGGTATTCACACAGTGCGGTATTTGTGTTGGTCCCGTATTCACACAGCGTGGTATTTGTGTTGGTGAGGTATTCACACAGTGCGGTATTTGTATTGGTGATGAATTCACACAGTGCGGCATTTGTGTTGGTGAGGTTTTTACACAGTGCGGTATTTGTGTTGGTGCGGTATTCACACAGTGCGGTATTTGTGTTGGTGAGGTATTCACACAGTGCGGTATTTGTGTTGGTGAAGTATTCACACAGTGCAGTATTTGTATTGGTGAGGTATTCACACAGTGCGGTATTTGTATTGGTGAGGTATTCACACAGTGCGGTATTTGTATTGGTGAGGTATTCACACAGTGCGTTATTTGTGTTCGTGAGGTATTCACACAGTGTGGTATTTGTATTGGTGAGGTATTCACACAGTGCGGTATTTGTCTTGGTGGCGTATTCACACAGTGCGGTATTTGTGTTGGAGAGGTATTCACACAGTGCGGAATTTATATTGATGAGGTATTCACACAGTGCGGTACTTGTGTTGGTGAGGTATTCACACAGTGTGGTATTTCTGTTAGTGAGGTCTTCACACAGTGCGGAATTTGTGTCGATGAGGTATTCTCACAGTGCGGTATTTGTGTCGGTGAGGTCTTCACACAGTGCGGTATTTGTGTTGGTGAGGTATTCACACAGTGCGGTATTTGTGTCGGTGAGGTATTCACACAGTGCGGTATTTGTGTCGGTGAGGTATTCACACAGTGCGGTATTTGTGTCGGTGAGGTATTCACACAGTGCGGTATTTGTGTCGGTGAGGTATTTACACAGTGCAGTATTTGTGTCGGGGAGGTATTCACACAGTGTGATATTTGTGTCGGTGAGGTATTTACACAGTGCGGTATGCGTGTCGGTGAGGTATTACACAGTGCGTTATTTGTGTCGGGGAGGTATTCACACAGTGCGTTATTTGTGTCGGGGAGGTATTCACACAGTGCGTTATTTGTGTCGGTGAGGTATTCTCACAGTGTGATATTTGTGTCGGTGAGGTATTTACACAGTGCAGTATTTGTATTTGTGAGGTATTCACACTGTGTGGTATTTGTGTCGGTGAGGTATTTACACAGTGCGGTATGCGTGTCGGTGAGGTATTACACAGTGCGGTATTTGTTTTGGTGTGGTGTTTACACAGCGCCGTATATTTATTGATGAGTTATTCACAGTTTGATATTTGTGTTGGTGAGGTTTTCTTACAGTGCGGTATTCTTGACAGAAAGGTGTGGATTTCTATGAATTTTCGCGCCGCTGGATGTTCCAAAGTGTTTTTCTTGCCATCCTTTGAAATGTTGCTTTTGTCTTTTTTGTGTCTCAGCTGTCACATTACAAAAAGCAAACTTTAAAAACAGCAATGTGCTCAATGATCTGAGGTAAAGGAACAATCTGTATTCAGTGATCATTCGCTTTCAATTCCAGATTTATTTACTGAATTAAATGCCAACTGCCGCGGATAACTTTGAAACCACACTCCCAAGGCGTTTAGCCTGGGCTCTGGACTACTCGTCAAAAGGCAATGCCACTACAGCAGCACATTGTTCACATAGTATAACATAACATTTTTGGTTTTAGGAATAAAAGTTTGAATTTATTGAATGTAACAGAAGCAGGCTTGGAGTTTATTACACCTACATGGTAGGCGTCATGTTGACTTACGATATTAAGGAAGATAAATCCTCAAAGCAGCAAATGGGCTCACTTTGCTGAAGAACCCGAGACGTGGGGCGGAATTAAAGGCCTCGCCTCAACACCAAGTCGGGCGCGACGAGGCCATTGAATCTTACAAGAGGCCTCTCTCTCTTTCTCACGAGATTTACAATGCTCGTAGAGCCTCGCGAGATTTAACTAAATCTCATGTGCAGTCGCCACCTGGGTCTTGCCTTCATTTGGCGTGATCCAGATTTGCATATTTAAATGCACCCTTAGGCTCATTTAAATATGCATTCACGGGATTCCCCCTGTCCCCAGGACCTAACGGCCACGCCTGTGAGACCTCCCCAGGGTGCCGTTTAGTACTGGTTTCCACAGACGGGGGACCATAAGACATTGGAGCAGATTTGGGCCACTCGGCCCATCAAGTCTGCTCCGCCATTCAATCATGGCTGATACTTTCTCATCCCGTTTCTCCTGCCTTCTCCCCATCAAACGGTCGGCACAACATCGTGGGCTGAAGGGCCTGTACTGTACTGTTCTATGTTCTATGTAACCCCTGATCCCCTTATTAATCAAGAACCTGTCTATCGCTGTCTTAAAGACACTCAGTGATTTGGCCTTCACAGTCTACTGTGGCAAAGTGTTCCACAGATTCACCACCCTCTGGCTGAAGAAATTCCTCCTCATCTCTGTTTTAAAGGATCGTCCCTTTAGTCTGAGATTGCATCCTCTGGTTCCAGTTTTTCCTACAAGTAGAAACATCCTCTCCACGTCCACTCTATCCAGGCCTCGCAGTATCCTGTAAGTTTAAATAAGATCCCCCCTCATCCTTCTGAACTCCAACGAGTACAGACCCAGAGTCCTCAACCGTTCCTCATACGACAAGCTCTTCACTCCAGGGATCATTCTTGTGAACCTCCTCTGGACCCTTTCCAAGGCCAGCACATCCTTCCTTAGATACGGGGCCCAAAACTACTCACATTACTCCAAATGGGGTCTGACCAGAGCCTTATACAGCCTCAAAAGTACATCCCTGCTCTTGTATTCTAGCCCCCTCGACATGAATGCTAACATTGCATTTGCCTTCCTAACTGCCGACTGAACTTGCACGTTAACCTTAAGAGAATCATGAACAAGGACTCCCAAGTCCCTTTGTGCTTCTGATTTCCTTAGCCTCTCCCCTGACCTGGGGTGGGGTCTCCCTTGCCAGTAGAGACCCCTCGGTGGTCAGGGACAGGGCAGAGTGGCACCCTGGCACTCTCTCCGGCACCTTGGTGCTTTGGCACTCTCAGACTGGCACCCTGGAAGTGCCACCTTGGCACTGCAGTGTGCCAGGGAGGCACTGCCAGGCTGGCAAAGGCACTGCCAGGGTGCCAGGCTAGCAGTGTCAAGATCCCAGGTGCCAAGTTGGCACTTACAGGTGGCAGTCCCAGGGAGCTTTATCAGGTGGCCGGATGGGCGAGGGGTGTTCCTTGGGGCCTCCCCGAGTTTGGGAGGGAGGCGGGGGTTGAAAACTGGAGGTGGGCTTAAATGGAGGGAGGGGGAGGGGGGGGGGGCTGATCAGGTCCCCTGCTCCTATTTCTTATGTTCTTGTGAAAACTTTGATTCAATTGAATAATGAACTTTCCCAGAATCTTTCCTCGTTCTTTCTCCAGCTCAGTATCCACTTTTGCACCTTGTAATGGGCTACAAGCTGTTTCCCATTAATCGGAGAGAACAGTGGAGATACACATTGTTGCCGATTCCAATTGGCTGAAAAGAAGTCTAGACAGATTCTATCAGAGGAGCTGGACTATGACTCTGTTTGCTGCTACGTACCAGATTATTTTTAGGCTTTGACCAATGCAAAGTAAGTGAGAGGTGAAATTTGAATTCAATGAAAGACTGGAATGCAAAGTCTGATGATGATTATTGAACCATTTAAAAAAAATAAAAAATTTAGAATACCCAATCCATTTTTTCCAATTAAGGGGCAATTGAGCGTGGCCAATCCACCTAACCTGCCCTTCTTTGGGTTATGGGAGGAAACCGGAGCGCCCGGAGGAAACCCACGCAAACACGGGGAAAAAGTGCAAACTCCACACAGACAGTCACCCGAGGCCGGAATTGAACCCGGGGTCCCTGGAGCTGTTAATAAGCAGCAGTGCTAACCACTGTGCCACCGTGCTGCCCTCTTAGTTAGGCCACACTTAGAATATAGTGTTCAATTCTGGTCACCACATTACCAAAAGGATGTGGAGGCTTTGGAGGTGGTACAGAAGAGGCTTACCAGGATGTTGCCTTGTATGAAGGGTAGTACCTATGAGGAGAGGTTGGATAAACTTGGTTTGTTAAGAACAAAGAACAAAGAAAAGTACAGCACAGGAACAGGCCCTTCGGCGCTCCAAACCCGTGCCAACCATGCTGCCCGACTAAACTACAATCTTCTACACTTCCTGGGTCCGTATCCCTCTACTCCCATCCTATTCATGTATTTGTCAAGATGCCCCTTAAATGTCACATTCGTCCCTGCTTCCACCACCTCCTCCGGCAGCGAGTTCCAGGCATCCACTACCCTCTGTGTAAAAAACCCCTCTGTGTTCCCACTCATAAGACGGAGGTTGAGGGGCGACCTGCCAGAAGTTTACAAAGTTTTGAGAGGCGTAGACAGAGTGCTTAGTCAGACGTGTTTTCCCAGGGTGGAAGAGTCAATGACGAGGGGACATATGTGTAGTGATCTCTGTATATGGATATACATAAAGGGTTAATGTGTAGTCAGTACAGCCAGATGATCACTAGAGGGCAACACTAACAGGGGGTATAAATACAGGCTCAGTCTGTTTTCCCACTCTCTTCGAGTGTGTTGTGACTAGAGAACAGAAGTGTAGAGCTAGCTCAGAGTGCAAGTATAATATTCATAGTTTAATCTAATTCCATCTTGTTTAATTTAATAGCTACTAAAAGTATTAAAGAATCAAACTCACAAGTTAATTGATTAGTTACTCAATAAATTATTTGTTATCACTGGACGACTTTGAGTATTCATCATGGTCAAAGTTAAGAACTTCTCGGCATAAACAAATGAGTAACACATATTACTTCAAGTAATGTAACAATAGGTTTAAGGTGAAAGGGGCAACGTTTAGAGGAGATGTGCGAGGTAAGTGTTTTGCACAGAGGGTAGTGGGTGCCTCTCTCCGATTAATGGGTGCCTGGAACTCGCTGCCGGAGGAGGCGGTGGAAGCTGGTACGATCGTGACGTTTAAAGGGCGTCCTGACAAATACATGAATAGGATGGGAATAGAGGGATACGGACCCCGGAAGTGTAGACTATTTCAGTTTAGACGGGCAGCATGGTCGGCGCAGGCTTGGAGGTCTGAAGAGCCTGTTCCTGTGCTGCACTTTTCTTTGTTCTTTGTTCAATTGCATTAAAGGGGCAAAATAAATGCAAGCTGTTGTTGTTGTTAATAATCTGAGACAGTGAGTTGGGGAGGGATGGAATGACTGGCAGGGAAACGAAGGGAATCCTACCTCCTATCAAATACTCCCAAGACAACATTATCTTAAAAAGTAGCTGCGTTCCTTCACCATTAATGTTATTTGCACGAACCTACCCTGCATGTTGTAGATTGTCTGGCGTACAGTTTCCATTATAATTGGTTTTGCCAGTGAACACATTGAGAATGTGGAACAAATCATGATAAAGCTTTATTGAAATTACTGCCGTAAAACTGTCCAGCTACCTCGTTTGCTGAGTAGTGCGTTTTTCATTCAGACTTTAACCTTTTTTCTGAAACCAATCTGTAAGGAACAATTGTCCTGATAATTATTAAAATATAATTGAACTGACCACATAATTTCCTCATGTATTCATTAAATTAGCCTAATAAGCAATTCTAAATGTACCTCAGCAATGTACTATTTTCAAACACATCAGTTCCATTAGGAATCCATTAGCACTTTAACACAATTCTGCTTTTTCATTTAACTGTGTATTACAATTTCATTAAGACCATCTCTTTCACTGGTTATTCTATTGCAAGTCATCACAAACTGATTATTGTCGACACACTACACTAACTTCATAACTTAAGCGAGATAGAACCTTTGCGCAATTTGCACTGGGGAGAAAAAGCACAAAAAAAAGTCTAATAATCATTTGCGTTCCACAAGGGTGAAACACAAAACGTTCGCTTGGCATTACACTGTAAGCAATTTGAGTTGATGTTTTTTCCGATGTTACAAGGCAGCAGCGTTTAATGAAACAAACTCAGAGAGGTTTGAAGCTTTTATTCAATTTCGCCAACAGAAATCCGCACTTATCCAAACGTCTATTGGCTCCTAATAATAATCTTCTTTATTGTCACAAGTCGGCTGACATGAACACTGCAATGAAGTTACTGTGAAAAGCCCCTGGTCGCCACATTCCGGGGCCTGCTCAGGTACACAGAGGGAGAATTCAGGAGGTCCAAATTACCTAACTTTCGGGATTTGTGGGAGGAAATTGGAGCGTTCGGAGGAAACCCGCGCAGACACAGGGAGAAAGTTCAAACTCCACACAGACAGTGACCCAAGCCGGAAGCGAACCTGGGACCCTGGCGCTGTGAAGCAACAGTGTTAACCAATATGCCACCACCCCGCCCTCATCACGAGGGCAGCTTCGTGCAAAACACTCGCCTGCTCCTGCTCCTAAAACGTCAACCCTGGCCTCGCCTTGCTCCTAATTCGCATATTCATATGTATGTTCGTATGTTTGCGAGCTTGCAAATTGGCGAGGCACATAAGTGTTGGAAACGTGCGCTCGCACCAACCTTGTGGACGGAGTGCTTCCTCAGCCAGCTCCAGGCTACCAACAATTTTCATCAAAAATATTACTGTGCAAAGAGTTTTCTGTTTGATGATCGTTTCAAAGGCCGAGAGGCTTCTGGCCTTGAGAGCACACGAAGGAACCCCCGTTCTACATTTATCTACATTATTGAAAGAGCTTTTCATGACAACTACTTTGATTTTCTTGCCAGCCAACTTAAACTGGTGTCTTCTGATTCTCTGTCCTTCCAACTAATGACTGGGAATAGGTAGGATAGTAGAAGGAAGGTTGTTTCCACCGGCGGGTGAATCTAGAACGAGGGGGTCATGGCTTCAAGATAATGGGGAGCAAATTTAAGACTGAATTGAGGAGGAACTTCTTCAGCCAAAGGGTTGTGAATCTGTGGAATTCCCTGCCTGGTGAAGCAGTTGAAGACGACCTTGTTGAATGTTTTTGAGGTAAAGATAGATTTTTGAACAGTAAAGGAATAAAAGGTTATGGTGAGCGGGCGGGTAAGTGGAGCTGAGTCCACAAAAAGCTGAGCTATGATCTTATTGAATGGTGGAGCAGGCTCGAGGGGCCAGGTGGCCTACTCCTGCTCCTAGTTTGTACGTTCTTATGATTTTGACACCTCAGTCTGGGCTTGAGGTTAATCTTTATCCCTCATCTAACCGGATACTCTGGTCATTGGCACATTCCTCCTTTAGGAACCCTCCTGTGCGTAGATTAGCGGCCACGTTTCCTAGAGTAAGCGGGCTAATGTAAAATCCCATCTGGTTCCCTAATGCCCTTTCGGGAAGGAAATCTGCCAGCCTTACCCAGTCTGGCCTACATGTGACTCCAGAGCCAAAGCAATATGATTAACTCTTAAATGTCCACTGAAATATACTGACAAGCCACTCGGCTGAACCTACACCACACAGACTGCAACCGGACAATGGGAACATTTCCTTTGTTCCCATTTCTTTTATTTTTATTTTTAATATTTTGGTCCATGGACCCAGCATTGGCCTTTAAGCAGAAGACTCAACATTGAGAAACAACCTGCTTGTCAGGACATTGTGTTCCCAGGTTTTTTATTTTGGCGACAAGAAGCCACACTCCTCGGCGTCGAGTGGATCTGAGGAACCAGCTTTGGAGGGAGTTGGTTTGATGGGTTAACTGGCAAGCGGTGGGTTGGCCAGGAACAGTGTTCTGTCTGGCAACGGTCAGTGATTTCTTCCTGCAAGATGCTTTCTGAAAGAACTGGGTAGAAGTGTTTAGATCTTGGAAGTGAAAGGGGTGCTCTCGCTCTCTCTCTTGCTTGCTGAAGTGAACAAACTGCTCTATTGTTCTGAAAGCAGTGAGTGCCGGGCACACCCTTTACTGTGAACCTGAAATGATGCTGAGTCTGCAGAGAAGGTAGACAACCTTGCCAGAGAAAACCTTGAAGGAAGAAGTACCAAAACGAAAGCCTGAACTTCAGAAAGACATTGACTGGGAGTCATCCCAGTGCATCAAAGCTCCTAATCCTTTATTTTTGTTAATATTTGCTTTTCCTTTCCCTCTGCGTTGTTTGTCTGTGTGTGTGTGTGTGTGTGTGTGTGTGTGTGTAGAAAGTGGAGCGAGTTAGAAAGGGAGGATTGGGAAAAGGGTATTAGATAGTCAGTTACATTTTCTGCCCATCTAATTATAAATCCGTACATAATAAAAGGTTACTTGTGTTAAAGTTACAAACCTGGTAACTGCAGTTTATTGGCTCAACCAAGGACCTCGGGAATTTTAAATTAAATGTAATTTTGTCTGTGTTGCGACTCTAGGTCAAGCGGGGCTGGGAATTGACTGCACACCAGCCTAGCATGTCGTAATAAGACAGAGTTGGGATAAGGGGGATATTTTCAGGACCTGTAACTAATGGAGTGCCACAGGGAACAGTGCTGGGGCCACAATTATTCACATATATATGAATGACTTGAACGAAGGAAACAAATGCATTATTGCCAGGTTTGCGGATGACACAACAATAGGTGGGAATGCAAGTGGGGAAGATTGCGCAAAGAATCTACAGAGGGAGAGAGATAGGTTGCGGGAGTGGGCAAAAACTTGGCAGTCGGAAAATGTGAAGTTATGCACTTTGGCAGGAAGAATAAAGGAGCTGAATATTATTTAAATGGAGAGAGACGGCAGAAAGCCGCAGCTCAGAGGGATTTGTGGGTCCTCGTGCATAAATCACAAAAAACTAGCATGTAAGTTCAGCAGGTAATTGGGGCGGGAAATGGAATGTTGGCCTATATTTCAAAGGGAATGGAGTATAAAAATAGGGACACCCTGCTAAAGCTATATAATGCACTAGTTAGACCACACCCGGAATTCTGTGAACAGTTTTGGTCTCCTTATCTAAGGAAAGATATACTGGCATTGGAGGCAGTGCAGAGAAGGTTCACTGGGTTGATCCTGGGTAGGGAGGGAGTTTCTTATGAGGAGAGGTTGAGTAGGTTGGGCCTGTGCTCATTGGAGTTTAGAAGAATGAGAGGCAACCTCATTGAGACATATAGGGCGTGATCGAACGGCTTCATCGTGCCTGACTCGGTGACGTGACGAGGCTGTTCAATCTCGTGAGAGGCCTCTTGCGGGATTTGTGATGCTCGGGAAGCATTGAGAGACCTGGTGATCTAGATCCCCCCCCCTTGTTGGGCAAGATCCAGATTAACATATTTAAGTGAGCCATTATGCTCATTTAAATATGGCCGGCACCCAATTCTCCCGAGGCCTGGGAATAAACGGCCATGCCCGGGAGACGGCGCCATGGCGAGTTTCGCACCGGTCAGTGGGGGGGGGGGTCTCCCTGGCCATTGGAAGCCCCTGGGTGATCAGGCTCTGGGTGGTACCCTGGCACTACTGCCGACACCCTGGCTCCTTGGCACTGCCGGCCACGCACCTTGGCACTGCCACCTGACACTGCCAGGGTGCGTGCATGGCACTGCGAGGGTGACAGGCGGCCCATGCCAGGGTTTGGGCCCGGGGGTTCCCTGCCCTTAAGAGGTGGGGTGAGGGAGTCTCAAGGACACCCTCAGTAGTGAGGTGGGGCAGTGGGGAAGGTCCAGACACCCTGGTGGGGAGTCCAAGGGGCGCCTTGATCTCTTTCTGCACTGAGGAACTGAACTTGCTTGTTTTCAAACCCCTCTTTGGCCTTGCCTCGCCCCCTCACTATCTCTGTAACTGCCTCCAGCCCTACAACCCTCCAAAATCTCTCCACTCCTCTAATTCTGCGCCTCTGAGCATCCCCAATCTTATTTTTTTCATGGCAGGTGGTTGTACTTTCAGCCTCTTGAACTTTCAACTCTGGAATTCCCCCCCAAACCTCTCCGCCACTCTCTCTCTCATCCGTTAAGATGCTCATTAAACTCTACCTCTTCATCCAAGCTTTAGGTTAGTGCCCTACTGCATGGCTTGGTGTTGAATCTTGTTTGAAAATGCTCCTGTGACGCACCTTGGGGCAACTTACATTGTGAAAGGTGATATACAAATTCAACATTCAGTTGGCGGCCCGGTAGCACAGTGGTTAGCACTATTGCTTCACAGCTCCAGGGACCCGGGTTCGATTCCCGGCGTGGGTCACGGTCTGTGCGGAGTCTGTACGTTCTCCCCGTGTCTGCGTGGTTTTCCTCCGGGTGCTCCGGTTTCCTCCCACAGTCCAAAGATGTGCAGGTTAGGTGGATTGGCCGTGATACATTGTCCCTAAGCGTCCAACAGATGTGCAGGTTAAGCGGATTGGCCCTGATCAACACAAGGGGGCCTAGGTGGAGTGCTCGTTTAGAGGGTTGGTGCAGACTCGGTGGGCTGAATGGCCTCCTTCAGCACTGTCGAGATTCTATGGATGCCACGGATAAGGGGCGGATCATTTGGGACTGAGACAGGGAGAGTTGAGGATCTTTGGAATTCTCCACCCCCGAGGATCGTTAATGCCCCATCGTTGAATAGATTTCAGACTGTAGGGCAGAGAGATTTTTGGTCGCAGGGAATTAAGTGAGACGGGGAGCGGGCGGGAAAATGGTATTGAAGCCCGAGATAGGCCATGTATTGAGTGCGAGGGCAGCCTCGATGGGACGAGTGGTCTACTCCTGCTCCTGGGTCTCGTCCAACCTGAGGCCCCCTCATCCCTGGGACCGTCCTTGCAAACCAGGAAAAGAAAAATGGAGGGTTGGGAGAGCGAGGGTCAGGACGCAGTCGGGGTGCCCGAGTGTAATCCACCCCTGCGGAACAAATAAGTGGCAACGCTTCTGTTTCGTATGAAAAGTTTGATTTAAGCCCAGCCATTCAAGAACCATGTTGCCATAGTAATGCCAGATTGAGGCTGGAATAGATGGTGAGCTCGGGCATATTGTGGTCATTTAAGCATTTCATGGTCGCGTGTGATGTATGAGGATTCTATTTTGGTGCTCAGTGAATGGGGGGGTGTAGGAGGTGCTTCACTGGAATGCATATCTGATGCCATCACGCTTTGCCCTTTCAAAAGGATTAATTAGGATGGTGCTGAGTGTGAAAATGAAATGTGACATTTTTAATGCTATTTAACTATATTAAGCATGCACTGGTTGCTGTTAAAGAACTATTTATTGTTTCTTGATTCACTGAATTAGTTAGTCCAAACAGCCACAGATTGAGCAAGGACTCCATAAAGATTAATAAATTTAAATTAATTATATATGTGTGCATTTACTTAAAGAAACAGCGAATCCATTTTAAACGTTTGCACTCACAAACCTCGGCATTTTATTTTCCAGATCGTCAATGAAGGTTGCCTTTGCAGAATTAGCATTTTTGCACCAACTTACAACTTCCGGCACGGTAGCACAGTGGTTAGCACAGTTGCTTCACAGCTCCAGGGTCCCAGGGTCAATTCCTGGCTTGGGTCACTTGGTCGATGCGGAGACTGCGCGTTCTCCCCGTGTCTCCGTGGGTTTCCTCCGGGTGCTCCGGTTTCCTCCCACAGTCCAAAGATGTGCAGGGTAGGTGGATTGGTCACGCTAAATTGCCCTTTGTGTCCAAAAAGATTAGGTTGGGTTGCAGGGATAGGGAGGAGCTTAATTAGGGTGCTCGTTCCAGGGGCTGGTGCAGACTCGATGGGCCGAATGGCCTCCTTCTGCACTGTAAATTCTAGAACATAGAACATACAGTGCAAAAAGAAGCCATTCGGCCCATCAAGTCTGCACCCACCCACTTAAGCTCTCACTTCCACCCTATCCCCGTAACCCAATAACCCCTCCTAACCTTTTTGGGCACTAAGGGCAATTTATCATGGCCAATCCACCTAACCTGCACGTCTTTGGACTGTGGGAGGAAACCGGAACACCCGTTGGAAACCCACACAGACACGGGGAAAACTTGCAGACAGTGACCCAACAGGGAATCGAACCTGGAACCCTGGCGCTGTGAAGCAATAGCACTATCCACTTGTGCTACCGTGCTGCCCTAAATTCTATGATTCTATATAGCATTCTTATTGTAGTAAAGTATCCCAAAGTTCTTCAAGGCTTAACAAAATATCACAACCAGCTACTTAGGGAGATCTTAGGTCGGATGACCAAAAGCTTTCTCAACAGAGTAAGTTTTAAGGTGTGTTTTAAGGGAGGTAAGAGGGAGAGAGATCGAGGAGTGGGGAGGCTTTTTCAGAGCCTATGGCCCAGGCACGTTGAAGGCAAGGGCGCATGTGGTAAATTGGTTAAAATTGTGTTGGGAAGGGAAGGGTCAAAATTGTCTCGTGTGGAGGCAATGAAAACATAATGTAAAGTCGCCTTAGTCCCAGATGGCTTGTTTTCCCCTTTGAGGGGGAGAGCTGCGCGGTGGCGATATAACCCAAGGGTCACTACACGTCAGGCGAGGGACAAGGTTGAACAAAGAACACAGAACAAAGAAATGTACAGCACAGGAACAGGCCCTTCAGCCCTCCAAGCCCGTGCCGACCATGCTGCCCGACTAAATTACAATCTTCTACACTTCCTGGGTCCGTATCCCTCTATTCCCATCCTATTCATGTATTTGTCAAGATGCCCCTTAAATGTCACTATTGTCCCTGCTTCCACCACCTCCTCCGGTAGCGAGTTCCAGGCACCCACTATCCTCTGTGTAAAAAACTTGCCTCGTACATCTACTCTAAACCTTGCCCCTCTCACCTTAAACCTATGCCCCCTAGTAATTGACCCCTCTACCCTGGGGAAAAGCTTCTGACTATCCACTCTGTCTATGCCCCTCATAATTTTGTAGACCTCTATCAGGTCTCCCCTCAACCTCCTTCGTTCCAGTGAGAACAAACCGAGTTTATTCAACCGCTCCTCATAGCTAATGCCCTCCATACCATGCAACATTCTGGTAAATCTCTTCTGCACCCTCTCTAAAGCCTCCACATCCTTCTGGTAGTGTGGCGACCAGAATTGAACACTATACTCCAAGTGTGGCCTAACTAAGGTTCTATATAGCTGCAACATGACTTGCCAATTCTTATACTCAATGCCCCGGCCAATGAAGGCAAGCATGCCGTATGCCTTCTTGACTACCTTCTCCACCTGTGTTGCCCCTTTCAATGACCTGTGGACCTGTACTCCTAGATCTCTTTGACTTTCAATACTCTTGAGGGTTCTACCAAAATGCATTACCTCACATTTGTCCGGATTAAACTCCATCTGCCATCTCTCCGCCCAAGTCTCCAAACAATCTAAATCCTGCTGTATCCTCCGACAGTCCTCATCGCTATCCGCAATTCCACCAACCTTTGTGTCGTCTGCAAACTTACTAATCAGACCAGTTACATTTTCCTCCAAATCATTTATATATACTGCAAACAGCAAAGGTCCCAGCACTGATCCCTGTGGAACACCACTGATCACAGCCCTCCAATGAGAAAAGCATCCTTCCATTGCTACTCTCTGCCTTCTATGGCCTAGCCAGTTCTGTATCCACCTTGCCAGCTCACCCCTGATCCCGTGTGACTTCACCTTTTGTACTAGCCTACCATGAGGGACCTTGTCAAAGGCCTTACTGAAGTCCATATAGACAACATCCACTGCCCTACCTGCATCAATCATCTTAGTGACCTCCTCGAAAAACTCTATCAAGTTAGTGAGACACGACCTCCCCTTCACAAAACCGTGCTGCCTCTCACTAATACGTCCATTTGCTTCCAAATGGGAGTAGATCCTGTCTCGAAGAATTCTCTCCAGTAATTTCCCTACCACTGAAATAAGGCTCACCGGCCTGTAGTTCCCGGGATTATCCTTGCTACCCTTCTTAAACAGAGGAACAACATTGGCTATTCTCCAGTCCTCCGGGACATCCCCTGAAGACAGCGACGATCCAAAGATTTCTGTCAAGGCCTCAGCAATTTCCTCTCCAGCCTCCTTTAGTATTCTGGGGTAGATCCCATCAGGCCCTGGGGACTTATCTACCTTAATATTTTTTAAGACCCCAACAACTCGTCTTTTTGGATCTCAATGTGACCCAGGCTATCTACATACCCTTCTCCAGACTCAACATCTACCAATTTCTTCTCTTTGGTGAATACTGATGCAAAGTATTCATTTAGTACCTCGCCCATTTCCTCTGGCTCCACACATAGATTCCCTTGCCTATCCTTCAGTAGGCCAGCCCTTTCCCTGGCTACCCTCTTACTTTTTATGTACGTGTAAAAAGCCTTGGGATTTTCCTTAACCCTATTTGCCAATGACTTTCCGTGACCCCTTCTAGCCCTCCTGACTCCTTGCTTAAGTTCCTTAAAGTCATGAATAACCTCAGCGGGTATGGGAATTGAACCCACGCTGTTGGCTTCGCTCCACATCATGATCCGGCTGTCCAGCCAATGGAGCTAAACCTGAACAAACACTAAAGTGCACATTGGCTGCACACCATATCAGTTTACCAGAGGGAACTAACTGTTCATGAATTGGCCCCACCACCAAACCCATGGAGGCCATCTTCTAGGTATTGTGGGTGACCATTCGAATCTGGGGATAGGCCCCTTCTTCTGAGATTAGTCAGCGATGCGTGGCCTATTCCACTCAGGGTTCTTCAGGATGTCCAACTGAAGGTTAGCACTTTAAATGTTTAAGGTTTTCCATCATGCCGGATGGCCAGTGGTACACCCCCATAGGCTGCGCCCCCAGCACCCTGACCTCCCCCCCCACCTCCCCCACCTCCCCATTGCATGTCATTCCAACCCCCATCCCGCGAATGGTTGCCAACTCTAATTTGGAGCATTTCTGGAGGGTTACGTCGTTTGTCCGCCTGACTGCTCCCCCCCGCCCCCCCCCCCCCCCCCCCCCCGGCAGCCTCCCGCCATTTGCTGCCTGACCCGTCCACCCGAGCAATGACACGCCTTCTAGGCCAGGTGTTTCATTACCTGATCGGTTGATTCTTGATTGACGGCCATACAGCATCCGCCAAATACCAGTCTTTTTGCCACCCGTGGGTGGAGGTGCCCAAAGAAACTGGACTGTGATGGATGAGTGCAGCTCCAACAACACTCAGGTTTGACACCATTGAGCAGAGAGCAAGTTTTAATTTTGCTACCTCTTATCTTGAGACTCTGACCTCCCGTTCTAGAATACCCCACAAGAGGAACTCTGGAGAGTATAGGCCTAAACTGTTCAATCTCTCTTCACCCCTCATCTCTGGAATCAACATAGTGAACCCCCTCTGAACTGCCTGCGATGCCACTACATCTTTCCTCAAATAAAGAGACCAAACCTGGACACAATACTCCAGGTGCGGTCTTACCAATGCCTTGTGAAATTGCAACAACACCTTTGTACTCTATTCCTTTAGCTATAAATGCCAACATTCCATTCGCTTTGTTTATAATCTGCTGTATCTGCATGCTAATTTTCTGTGATTCATGCACAAGGACCCCCAGATCTCTCTGCAATGTAGCACCCCGAAGTCTCCACCCATTTAGGGAATAAGATGCCTTCCCACTTTTCCGACCAATATGCATGACCTCGTACCTACACTGATGATTGGAGTTCCACATCATAGTGGCAATGCTCCCTCAAATCTTCTGTTCGATGGGAAAAAGGAAGACCTTTGTGTGTAGATGCTTGAGTGAGCAAGTGGACGCTCACCTTGCTGGATGCCAGCTGTGGCTCAGCAAGGTGCCCAATAACACTTGCTTCTGTGTCGGGAGGTTGTGGGTCTGAATCCCACTCCACGGACCTGTGCCTGAATTCTAGACTGACGCTCACAATGCAGCACTGATGGAGTGCTGTGGCGTCGAAGTTGAGGGCTGAAAGTTTCCAGCCGTTCCCGCCGTTGGGCTCTTCAAGTCCCGCTGGCAGTGACCTCCCACCCGGGGCGACAGACAATGGAAAAACACATCCAATGGCGGCCCACCGTTGCTGCCACAAAACAACTGAACCCATCGCAGCTTAATCTAAAATTCTCAGGAGGGCAGCTTTGCAAATAAGCATGGAGTTCCCCTCAATTGTCCCGGGGCCAATATTTATCCCTCAATCCACACCGCTGGAAAAAAAAGCACGGAATTATCTGGAGTTTGTCCTGTTGCTGTCTATGGGAGCTTGCGGTGTACAAAATGGCTGCCACCTTCCCAACATTACAAGAGTGACTACACTTCAAAATGTGCTTTGTTGATGGCAAAGCAGCTGGGGCTCCCTGAGATGGGGAAGGGAGCGACATAAATACAAGTTTCCTTCGCTTATACGTCAGCGTGGTTTCAGCAGCTTGGGTGGCAACGATTAGCAGGCTCAATTCCACCATCGGGGACAAACGTCAAGCCCTTTGATGTCCTTGCTTTAAATTTAAGCACATGAATTAAAAGTTGGACTTGAGACGTTGCCACGGGCGCTACGCGATGCTGGAGATGCAAACCATCTTCCAGATGGTCCAGTTGCTGATGCCAAGCTGCAAAATTAGCAGCTCAACGCGCTACGTTTAGTATTGGGGGCACAACAATTTGGTGCACACATTATGCCGTTACTCGGATACATCATTATTATTTCCTAGAGTATCCAGGCGACCTTCTGGTGGATTGACTGCGACCCCTGAACCTTGCCATTTGACCTGGCAGGCTATTAAAATATAAAGCTGGTCAAGACACTTCAGGAGCGGTGGGAGGAGACAGATGGTGCGTGGAAAGCTGGCAAAGGGAGCAGGGATTTTGTTAATTGCACAGACGTACAGGGCCAGGAATGAAAGGTGCAGAGCCAGGAAATGGGAGATAGGGTTGGCAGAGAAGGAGAGAGAGGAAAGACAATATGGTGCTCGCACAGAGAGATACAGAGGCAGGAAGGGGGTGTCCTCTTCACTATCCCCCCCCCTCTCTGTCGACCAGGTGCTCACGCAGGCACTGGGATGACACAAATGCTAAAGGGGTCACGGGTTGGGAGCACGGGACTTATTCCCTGAGCCTGGGCAGACAGCATGTAAGAGATGCTCAGCATTATCAATGACCCTTCACTGTCAGTCGCAATCACCAGTTATTGCATCCCAGCACTCCTCCGACCTCTGAACTCATCGACCCGAAATGCGTTCCGGCCTGAGAGCGCTGCGATTTTAACATTTCCATCCCTCACTTTCACATCTCTCCGTGGCCTTTGTCCCCCCCTCATCTCTGTAATCCCCTGCAGTCCTACAACCCTCTGAGGTATGCGCACTCCTCCTCTTGAAAATCCCCGGTTTCAATCGCTCCACGATTGGCGGCCGTGCCTTCAGCTGCCTGGGCCCCAGGCTGAGGGATCCCACTACAAAAACTCTCAAACTCTATTTGCCCCTTTACGGTGTGCCGTTAAACCTACACCTTTGACCGGGTTTTTGATTGCCTGTCCGATTGCCTGCCAGTGTGGCTCGGTGGTACATTCAGGACTTTTCTAGTTAGTTGCTGTGAAGGTGGTTGGGATGTTTGTCTGTGTTAAATTAACTAAAATCTCTGACCATCCCAGCCTGGGTTCTGACAGATCCTCAACCTGAAACGTTAACTCTTGCGACTAGCTCCACAGATGCTGACCGACCTGCTGAGTATTTCCAGCACTTTCTGTTCTTGCTGATTACTGGGCTGCTGCTTGGGAAGGAGACAAGAAACACAGAGACAGAGCTTTATCGGGACGCGTGTCCTCCATGAGTTAGCTTCGACAGTTCCACATTCCCTCAGACTGACTCGCCAGAGAGCGGAGAAGGATACAGATCAGATTGTACAAAGGTTCAGCAGCAGCAACGCTGTGCGGCAGCAAGTCACCCGTGTCGTGTTGGGTGTTCCGCTATACAGACGAACCAACACGGTTGTAGATGGTACACCTCTGTTTTATTACTCTTGATAACAACATCTGCAAACTTATGACTGTGGTTCGTAATTTACCCTCTAACCTGTGGACCCAGCCCTAACACTATCTTAGTGAGGCACTCAGCACATGGTAAATGTCTGAGTCGCTTGCTGTGAGCTCTGTGCCCTGAGCTGTCTCCTGCTGGAATGAGCTGGAACTGTGGTGTTCCCCGTTTTATAGTGCGTGTGCTCTCACTGGTGATTGGCTGTGATGTTGCGTGGGTGTTGATTGGTCCGTTGATCTGTCCATCAGTGTGTATGTAACATGATATGTTTATCTGAATATCATGACACCCCCCCTTTTTACAAGAATATTTGCCTGTGGTAATAAATATTGGTGTGTACTGAGTGCGGCTGAATGTGTGTGTGCAATATCTACAGCATGTACATGAGGCTAAACTATATACAAGGGGCGATGTCGGGTGCAACATAGCAACAAGGTTGTCCCACAAACAAAACAAGTGCAATCATCAAATATCGAAAACGAACTCCTGTAATGACAAAAAGAGAAACACATTAACATTGTGGCATAACACGTTAGTGAGTCCAATAGTCCAGCCTAGTAGGTGGGCGACGAATTCGAGTTGACCGCCTCAAGGGTGGGTTAGGGTCCACCGGCTGAGGAATGGGCCTGGCCACGGGCGACAGAGGAATGGGCATGGTGGCAGGAAGCTCCACGAAGTCGACATCAGGGACAACAGGAGGACGTTGCACCAGTGTATGATCACGTAGCGAGCGCGGAAGCAGCCGAAGAGCCCGGCGATTACGACGGCGAATGGAGCCATCA
Organism: Scyliorhinus torazame; assembly: GCF_047496885.1. Taxonomy (NCBI): domain Eukaryota; kingdom Metazoa; phylum Chordata; class Chondrichthyes; order Carcharhiniformes; family Scyliorhinidae; genus Scyliorhinus; species Scyliorhinus torazame. The sequence goes on along the minus strand of NC_092717.1, from coordinate 241,101,870 downwards.
GGCATGCAAACCAGGAACGAGCGGGGAGCCACGTGGCGGAGAAACTCGGCGGTTGCCGACCAGCCACCCTCTGGTAGGTGGATGCGGACGTTGTCTCCAGGTGCCAAGGCAGGAAGATCAGTTGCCCGAGTGTCATGTGCCACCTTCTGCTGAGCACGCTGCTGTCGCATCCTCTGCAGTATTGGAGCCTGGCTGGGTTTAGGAACATGAATGGACGGTGCAGTGGTCCTGAGGGCGAGACCCATCAACAGCTGGGCTGGCGAGAGGCCCATGGACAGTTGGGCCGAGCGATGGGCCAGCAGGGCTAAGCAGAAATCCGATCCGGCATCAGCAGCCTTGCAGAGGAGCCGCTTCACGATATGGACGCCCTTTTCCACCTTGCCATTCGACTGGGGATGCAGAGGGCTGGACGTCACGTATGTGAAGCCATAGGAAGTGGCAAAAGAAGACCATTCTTGGCTCGCAAAACAGGGCCCGTTGTCAGACATGACGGGAAGCGGAATGCCATGGCGAGCGAAGGTTTCTATGCATGCCCAGATGACAGCTGACGATGTCAAATCGTGCAGGCGTACGACCTCTGGATAATTTGAAAAATAACCAATTATGATGGCGTAGTCCCTGCCGAGCGCATGAAAAAGGTCCACACCCACCTTCGCCCAGGGGGACGTCACCAACTCATGGGGCTGAAGCGTCTCAGGGGGTTGCGCTGGCTGAAACCTTTGGCAGGTGGGGCAGTTGAGCACCATGTTGGCGATGTCGTCGCTGATGCCCGGCCAGTATACAGCTTCTCAGGCCCTCCGCCTGCATTTCTCAACCCCGAGATGGCCTTCGTGTAATTGTTCGAGGACCAACCTGTGCATGCTGTGTGGAATCACAATCCGGTCCAGCTTTAGGGGGACACCGTCAATGACGGCCAAGTCGTCCCGGACATTGTAGAATTGTGGGCACTGTCCTTTGAGCCACCCTTCCATCATGTGGCGCATCACGCGTTGTAGAAGGGGGTCAGCCGCAGTCTCCCGGCGAATACGGGCCAGAATTGAATCATTAGCTGGCAGATTGACCGATGTGAAGGCCACATCAGCTTCGACCTGACATACGAACCCCTCCGAATCGGGCGGTGTGCTTACTGCTCTGGACAGGGCATCCGCGATGATGAGGTCCTTTCCCGGGGTGTAGACCAGTTGGAAGTCGTACCGCCGGAGCTTGAGCAGAATGCGCTGGAGGCGAGAGGTCATCTCATTCAGGTCCTTTTGTATGATGCTGACCAGGGGGCGATGGTCGGTTTCCACGGTGAACTGAGGGAGACCATACACGTAGTCGTGGAACTTATCTATGCCGGTTAACAAACCCAGGCACTCCTTCTCAATCTGCGCATAGCGCTGTTCTGTGGGGGTCATGGCCCACGAGGCATAGGCGACCGGGGCCCACGATGCAGTGTCGTCCCGTTGCAGGAATACCGCCCCAATGCCGGACTGGCTGGCATCAGTCGAGATCTTCGTATCTCGAGAAGTGTCGAAGAACGCCAAGACCGGGGCTGTGGTGAGCTGAATCTTGAGCTCCACCCATTCCTTCTGGTGTGCGGGCAGCCACTGGAACTCTGTAGTCTTCTTCACTAGTTGGCGAAGAGCCATTGTGTGGGAGGCAAGGTTGGGAATGAACTTCCCCAGGAAGTTGACCATCCCGGGGAAGCGTAGCACTGCCTTCTTGTCTGCCGGCTGCGGCATGGCTGTAATAGCTGTCACTTTCTCTGCATCCGGACGCACTCCAGACCGGGATATGTGGTCCCCCAGAAACTTTAGCTCAGTTTGGCCAAAAGAACATTTGGCTCGGTTGAGGCGCAGGCCGTTTTCCCGTATCCGAGCAAAGACGCGCTGGAGACGACTGATGTGCTCCTGTGGTGTGGTGGACCAGATAATGACATCGTCAACATAGACACGTACCCCTTCGATGCCCTCCATCATCTGTTCCATGATTCTGTGAAAAACCTCGGATGCCGAGATGATGCCAAACGGCATTCTATTGCAGCAGAACCTGCCAAAGGGAGTGTTGAAAGTGCACAGCTTCCTGCTGGACTGATCCAGTTGAATCTGCCAAAAACCCTTTGAGGCATCAAGCTTTGTACAAATTTTAGCCCGGGCCATTTAGCTCGTGATCTCTTCCCGTTTGGGTATGGGGTCGTGTTCCCTCATGATGTTGTTGTTCAGGTCTTTCGGGTCAATGCAGATCCGGAGCTCGCCAGAGGGCTTTTTTACACACACCATGGAGCTGACACATGGCGTGGGCTCCGTGACCCGGGAAAACACTTCTTGGTCCTGGAGATCCTGCAGCTGCTGCTTGAGGCGGTCTTTGAGTGGTGCTGGGCCTCTACGAGGTGCGTGAATGACCGGGGTGGCGCCGGTTTGAGCCGTATTCTGTAAGTGTAGGGCAGTGTGCCCATGCCCTCGAAAGCCTCCTGGTTGTGGGCGAGGAGCGAGTGGAGCTGCATCCGGGAAGTCGGACGTGCCTTCTGGAGACAGAGTGTGTACCCGCTGAACAAGGTGGAGAACCTTGCACGCCTGTGTGCCTAGCAGGGAGTCCTTCGAGGATCCAACTATCTCAAAGGACAGTGTGGTTGTGTATGCATTGTGTGTGACCTCGAGCTGGCAGGACCCCATGGCCGGGATAACGTTCCCGTTGAAATCGGCAGCGGGATTGCCGAATCGGTGGTTTGACCTTCAAGGCGTAGAAGGCTGACCATGCAATAAGGTTGGCGGAGGCACCAGTGTCTAGACGGAATGTGATTGGTGATCGGTTAGGGTGGCACACCATTCATCACCCGGATTGACGCTGTTCACTGGCATCGGCTGGTGGGTCCTCCTTGGGGACATCCGATTCCTGTCAATGATCGCAACGCGGAAGGCTTCCCGGTCGTCGGTATCACCAGTCTGTACATCGTCAGGGTATGACTCGGTGTATCGAGGCTGAATGGCCCGCACGTCCCTGCGAGGCTGGCAGAATTGGGGAGCGTTGGCAGGTTGAGCTGCTCGACAGCAGGCAGCGTAGTGTCCCATCTTACCACAGCGGAGGCATTGTCGATTCTTTGCTGGACATTGCCGCTTTAAATGTGCGGATCCACAGTTGCCACACGTCATGATGTCATGGCGTTCGTTGCGCCACCGCGCATGCGCAGTTCGGTCCTGCATAGAGCGCGCCTGCACGTCACGTCCCTCTGCGTCGACGTCTCTTTTGGCGCGTACAAGCGCGGGAGGCCACGGAAAGCGCGCGAAATGGCCGCCCTCGTCCGGGCCGCGGGCCGGGAAGAACTCAATCGACTGGACCCGCTCGGCCTCGTAGGACCCCTGCCGTGCCGATTCGGCCGCCTGGAATTGGGAATACCGGCTGGTCGCGTTTTCGTGGAGGACGCAGGCTTCGATGCGGTGGCTAGGGTGAGTCGCTTTATTTTGAGGAGCTGCTGGCGTAGGGTGTCCGAGGTGACCCCAAAAACTATCTGGTCCGGAATCATGGAATCGGAGGTGGCCTCATAGCCGCAGGACTGCGCGAGGATACGGAGGTGTGTCAGGAAAGATTGAAAAGGCTCGTCCTTACCCTGCAGGCGCTGCTGGAAGAGGTACCTCTCGAAGCTCTTGTTCACCTTGACGCCGAAGTGTTGCTCAAGTTTTAGAAGGACCGTCTTGTACTTCGTCTTGTCCTCACCTTCCGCGAACACCAGGGAGTTGTAGATGTGGATGGCGTGTTGCCCTGCCGTGGAGAGGAGGAGAGCGATTTTCCTGGTGTCCGAAGCATTCTCCCTGTCTGTGGCTCCGAGGAAGAGCTGGAAGCGCTGTTTAAACAGCTTCCAGTTGACGCCGAGGATTCCAGTGATTTGGAGCGGCTGCGGCGTGCTGATGGTGTCCATGGCGCAGGATGGCGGATCCCTGAAGATGTGTAGGTACGTCTCACAGTTGCTGGGTTCCAATCCTGGTAGTATGTCGTGTTGGGTGTTCCGCTATACAGACGAACCAACGCGGTTGTAGATGGTACAACTCTGTTTTATTGCTATCAATAACAACGTCTATAAACTTATGACTGTGGTTCATTCTTTACCCTCTAACCTGTGGACCCAGCCCTAACACTATCTGAGAGAGGCACTCAGCACATGGCGCATGTCTGAGTGGCACGCTGTGAGCTCTGTGCCCTGAGCTGTCTCCTACTGGAATGAGCGGGAACTGTGGTGTTCCCCGTTTTATCGTGCGTGTGCTCTCTCTGGTGATTGGCTGTGATGTTGCGTGTGTGTTGATTGGTCCGTTGAATTGCCCATCAGTATGTGTGTGTATTTGCACCATGATGTTTATCTGAATATCATGACACCCCGGTTCCCTGATTGTGTGACTGGTTAAGAATCGAAACAAAGGAGGTGTCGGAATTTTCCAACCGTTGGGAATTTCTTTTCCGGCTGGCAGCGCCCCCGAACCTGTGGGTTTCCTGGGAAGAGGTGGTTTCAATGGGAAATCCCTCAGTACCGACCCTCTGACAGTGCAGCAGTCCCTCAAACTGACCCTCAGACCGTGCAGCTCTCCCTCAGTACTGACCCTCTGACAGTGCGGCACTCCCTCAGTACTGACCCTCTGACAGTACGGCACTCCCTCAGTACTGACCCTCTGACAGTGCAGCACTCCCTCAGTACTGACCCTCCGACAGTGCAGCACTCCCTCAGTACTGACCCTCTGACAGTGCAGCACTCCCTCAGTACTGACCCTCGGACTGTGGCACTCCCTCAGTACTGACCCTCTGACAGTACGGCACTCCCTCAGTACTGACCCCCTGACAGTGCAGCACTCCCTCAGTACTGACCCTCGGACTGTGGCACTCCCTCAGTACTGACCCTCTGACAGTGCGGCTCTCCCTCAGTGCTGACCCTCTGTCAGTGCGGCACTCTCTCAGTACTGATCCTCTGACAGTGCAGCACTCCCTCAGTACTGACTCTCTGACAGTGCAGCACTCCCTCAGTACTGACCCTCTGACAGTGCGGCACTCCCTCAGTACTGACCCACTGACAGTGCGGCACTCCCTCAGTACTGACCCTCTGACAGTGCGGCACTCCCTCAGTACTGACCCTCTGACAGTGCAGCACTCCCTCAGTACTGACCCTCTGACAGTGCAGCACTCCCTCAGTACTGACCCTCTGACAGTGCAGCACTCCCTCAGTACTGACCCTCTGACAGTGCAGCACTCCCTCAAACTGACCCTCTGACCGTGCAGCACTCCCTCAGTACTGACCCTCTGACAGTGCGGCTCTCTCTCAGTACTGACCCTCTGACAGTGCGGCTCTCTCTCAGTACTGACCCTCTGACAGTGCAGCACTCCCTCAGTACTGACTCTCTGACAGTGCAGCACTCCCTCAGTACTAACCCTCTGACAGTGCAGCACTCCCTCAGTACAGACCCTCTGACAGTGCAGCTCGCCCTCAGTACTGACTCTCTGACAGTGCAGCACTCCCTCAGTACTGACCCTCTGACAGTGCAGCACTTCCTCAGTATTGACCCTCTGACTGTGCAGCACTCCCTCAGTACTGACCCTCCGACAGTGCAGCACTCCCTCAGTACTGACCCTCTGACAGTGCAGCTCACCCTCAGTACTGACTCTCTGACAGTGCAGCACTCCCTCAGTGCAAACCCTCTGACTGCGCAGCACTTCCTCAGTACTGACTCTCTGACAGTGCAGCACTCCCTCAGTACAGACCCTCTGACAGTGCAGCACTCCCTCAGTACTGACACTCTGACAGTGCAGCACTCACTCAGTATTGACCCTCTTGACAGTGCAGCACTCCCTCAGTATTGACCCTCTGACAGGGCAGCACTCCCTCAGTACTGACACTCCGATTGTGCAGCACTCCCTCAGTATTGACCCTCTGACAGGGCAGCACTCCCTCAGTACTGACCCTCTGAGAGTGCAGCACTCCCTCAGTACTGACCCTCTGACAGTGCAGCACTCCCTCAGCACTGACCCTCTGACAGTGCGGCACTCCCTCAGTACTGAACCTCTGACAGTGCAGCACTCCCTCAGCACTGACCCTCTGACAGTGCAGCACTCCCTCAGTACTGACCCTCTGAGAGTGCAGCACTCCCTCAGTACTGACCCTCTGACAGTGCAGCACTCCCTTAGTACTGACCCTCTGACAGTGCAGCATTCCTTCAGTACTGACCCTCTGACAGGGCAGCACTCCCTCAGTACTGACCCTCTGACTGTGTGGCACTTCCTCAATACTGACCCTCTGACAGTGCAGCACCCCCTCAGTATTTACCCTCTGACAGTGTGGCGCACCCTCAGTACTGACCCTCTAACTGTGCCGCACGCCCTCAGTACTGACCCTCTGACAGTGCGGCACTCCCTCAGTACTGACCCTCTGACAGTGCAGCACTCCCTCAGTACTGACCCTCTGACAGTGCAGCACTCCCTCAGTACTGACCCTCTGACAGTGCAGCACTCCCTCAGTACTGACCCTCTGACAGTGCAGCACTCCCTCAAACTGACCCTCTGACCGTGCAGCACTCCCTCAGTACTGACCCTCTGACAGTGTGGCTCTCTCTCAGTACTGACCCTCTGACAGTGCGGCTCTCTCTCAGTACTGACCCTCTGACAGTGCAGCACTCCCTCAGTACTGACTCTCTGACAGTGCAGCACTCCCTCAGTACTAACCCTCTGACAGTGCAGCACTCCCTCAGTACAGACCCTCTGACAGTGCAGCTCGCCCTCAGTACTGACTCTCTGACAGTGCAGCACTCCCTCAGTACTGACCCTCTGACAGTGCAGCATTCCCTCAGTACTGACCCTCTGACAGGGCAGCACTCCCTCAGTACTGACCCTCTGACTGTGTGGCACTTCCTCAATACTGACCCTCTGACAGTGCAGCACCCCCTCAGTATTTACCCTCTGACAGTGTGGCGCACCCTCAGTACTGACCCTCTAACTGTGCAGCACGCCCTCAGTACTGACCCACTGACAGTGCAGCATTCCCTCAGTACTGACCCTCTGACAGTGCAGCACTCCCTCAGTACTGACCCTCTGACAGTGCAGCTCGCCCTGAGTACTGAGCCTCTGACAGTGCAGCTCGCCCTGAGTGCTGACCCTCTGACAGTGCAGCTCGCCCTGAGTACTGAGCCTCTGACAGTGCAGCTCGCCCTCAGTACTGACCCTCTGACAGTGCCTCACTCCCTCAGGATTACACCGGGGTGTCACACTGAATTTTCTGTTGAATTGGACGGGAGTCCCAAACCTCAGAAAAGAATAGAGCGGCAAGTAATAGACCCTCAGCTCCACGTGCCCTGTGTTCTCACTATTCTCCCCCAGACGCCTCCCTCCATTCCCCCTCTCTCATTAGGAAGGCCTGAATCAAGACCGGCCCAATCTCAGTGTGCAGGGGCGGGAGCTGGCCGAATTCTCTGCTGCCCATTGTCGGGAGCGGAGTTCCCGATGTGGCGGCGAATCCCACGTCGGGGATAAAACTGGATCGGGGCAGGTTTGTTTGTGATGCTCTGGGTTCCGGCTGGTGGTGACACCGAGGGTCACGGGCTGGGCGCTGGATTCTCCACACCTTTGTGATGCGTCGGCCCTCTGGATCGTGATTCATGCCACCGTGGATCGATGAAAGTATTTGCCAACGTGGCCCTGACGTGATGGTCCTCGTGGTGAGCTAAGGGAGTATTGATGGTCGGTGCTCTCCAAGTCTACCAGAGGGCCTCCTCCCCTGACAATGCATATTCCTGCCTACCCCAAACCCTAGCTCCCCCCCTCAAACCCCCATCAGAGAATCCCATCAGACCCCCATTCAAACACCCCCCCATTAGTCCATCCATCAGGGACCCCAGCATACCCCTGATCAGAGAACCCCATCAGAGAGCCCTATCAGACCTCCATCAGAGATCCTCGGCAGAACCCCCATCCGACGCCCCCCACTGACCTCTCAGCAGAGACCCCAGCAGACCCCCCCCATCAGAGACCCCCATTAGATCACCCCATCAGCGCCCCCCTATCACAGACCCCCATCAGACCCCCCCCTATCAGAGACCCTGATATTAGGTTCCCCATTTAGGTCCCCACCCCCCATAACAGAGAGCCCACCTCTGTTATAGGGGGTCTCTGATGTGTAGGGTTCTCATGGGTTGTCGTGGGTCAGCTCCTGATAACGACACCGAGTTTTCGATATGAAACCCCAACCCTCCCACCTGCCCGGTGAGAGCGATGCTGGGGGTGGGGGAAAGGATTCAGGCCGAGGGGGGGTTAACCAGCCTGAGTCCATTCTGCCCCAACCTGGCTCTGTCGTATCTCAAACCAGATTTCAAAACTGAACAAGGCTTCTGCCAGAGAAAGGAGGGGATTTACATTCAAAACATGATCTTCACAAAAAGGCCGGAGAAGACCTCCTGACACTTTCCAGCCTGTAAATATATTTTAATTTTGTTTTTTTTGTGTGGGGTGTGGGTGTCACTGTCCAGGCTATGGATATGTTTTGGCTCCTCGCTTTCTGCAGGGCACTAAAGCGATGCGGGCGGATCATGTGTGATACACAATCTGCCTCGCTTTACCCAGAAATGACAGTCAGGGTCACGTGTTTGTCGTGGACATCGATTGGCATTGTTAAAGAGACTGAGGCAGGGGGCAGTGGCCAAACGATTTCCTTCATCATTTTAAATGAATCTGTTTGTGTCCAATTGTGCCAAATTATTTATTGTCTATTTACCTGTGATGAATTTTTTTTGTTTCCCTGTTCTTGGAATGTAGAACCGGGGCAAGAGCAGCATTACCCATCCCTAATTGCCCCTTGCGAGAAGGTGGTGCTGAGCTGCCTTCTTCAGACCATAAGACGTAGGAGCAGAATTAGGCCACTCGGCCCATCGAGTCTGCTCCGCCATTCAATCATGGCTGATGTGTTTCTCATCCCCATTCTCCTGCCTTCCCCCCATAACCCCTGATCCCCTTATTAATCAAGAACCTATCTATCTCTGTCTTAAAGACACTCAGGGATTTGGCCTCCACAGCCTTCTGCGGCAAAGTGTTCCACAGATTCACCACCCTCTGGCTGAAGAAATTCCTCCTCATCTCTTGTGCCGCTGCAGTCCATGTGGTGTAGGTACACCCACAGTGCTGTTAGGAAGAGAGTTCCCGGATTTCGACCGAGCGATAGTGAAGGAGCGGCCGATATATTTCCAAGTCGGGATGGTGAGTGACTGGGAGGGGAACCTCCAGGTGGTGGGGTTCCCAGGTATCTGCTGCCCTTGACCTTCTAGGTGGTAGAGGTCTGGAAGGTGCTGCCTCAGGAGCCTTGGTGAGTTACTGCAGTGCACCTTGTAGATGGTCCACACGGCTGCCCCTGTTTATTGGTGGTGGAGGGATTGAATGTTTGTGGATGAGGTGCCAATCAAGTGGACTGCTTTGTCCTGGGTGGCGTTAAACTTCTTGAATGTTGTTGGAGCTGCACTCATCCTTCACATTCCAGGCTTGTGCCTTACGGATGATGGACTGGCTTTGGGAAGTCAGGAGGTGCATTACTCACTGCAGAGTTCCCAGACTCTGATCTGCTCTCGTAACTGTCACATTTGTGTAGCTGACCTAGATGAACCTCTGGTCAATAGCAACTATTCCTGAGGTTGTGGTGGCAGAGGATTTACTGAGGTAATGCTAAGAGGAGATGGTTAAGTTGTTGTTGTTGACGGTCTTTACTTGGCACTATTCTGGAAGATGAGGATTGTGGGAACAGGAGGAGAACATTCAGCCCCTCTGACCTGTACCGCCATGCATTAACTCATAGCTGCTCTGCATCTTAACACAATTTAACACCCTTACCCAACAAAATGTATCATTTACAGCGTTGAACATTTTAATTGACCCCCTGACAGTGGGGTGGGGGAGGTATTTTCATATTTTTATTATCCTTTGTGTGTATCATAGAACCACGGAATTTACAGTGCAGAAGGAGGCCATTTGGCCCATCGAGTCTGCACCAGCCCTTGGAAAGAGCACCCTACCCAAGCCCACACCTCCACCCTCTCCCTGCAACCCAGTAACCCTGCCCAAACTTTCTGGACACTAAGCGCAATTTAGCGCGGCCAATCCACCTAACCTGCACATCTTTGGACTTGTGGGAGGAAACCGGAGCACCCGGAGGAAACCCACGCAGACACGGGGAAGAACGTGCAGAATCCGTGCAGACAGTGACCCAAGCCGGGAATCCAACCTGGGATCCTGGAGCTGTGATGCAACTGTGCTAACCACTGTGCTACCGTGCTGCCCACGTGTAAAAGTGCTTCCTGACATCACCCTAATTTTAAAGTTCTACCCCCAGTGGAGAAAATAGTAAAATAGTTACTCCCTCTCGAACTCATCAACCCCTGGAAACCTCATTTCTTTGAACCATTTGTGGAATGTATCTGGCATTTATTGTTTGTCTCCCACCTGTCCCTGACCTCCCATTCTACTCCACCTCTCCACCCTCCTCTCCGACTATAATATCCATCTCGGGTGTCCCGCTCTTCAGCTCTGAGGAAGAGCCCCAGGGCCTCTGCTCCCCCCTCCGAAGGTGCTGCCAGGCCTGTTGAGTCCTCCCAGCATTCTCTGTTTCTATCCCAGGGTTTAGTGTCCATCCCTAATTGAGGAGGTGGTGGTGAGCTGCCTTCTGGAACCCTCAGTGCTGTGAGGGAGGGAGTTACCGGGATTCAGACCCATCGGCAGTGAAGGGACGGCCAACGTATTTCCAAGTCAGGGTGGGTAAGTGACGTGGAGGGTGGGGGATGGTGGTGTTTGCTGTCCCTTGACCTTCTAGCTGGTAAAGGTCACAGAAGAGGCCTGCTCTACCCAAGGGAATATGACCTTATTCTGTGCAACCTGTCATCATAGTTCAACCCTTGTAGCCCTGATATCATTGTGGTATGAATGTTACTTGCCGCCTATCAGTCCAAAACTCAATGGACATTAGCTCCGTACAATGCTACAGGTGACCCTGACACAATTATATTCACTGTGGCCACATTCTGTAATAGTAGTGAATTAGCATTGTCCCCTCTCTGGGAATTTGATCTGTTGTGTTTAGTTTGTATCTGTAAACCTCAATAAAAATAATTATCTGCAATGGATAATGGGTTGCAATGGTTTGCATTTTATTCGGCAGAAGGCTAATTGCTTCAGCCAGCGTGATCCCTTTTATGCTGGGGAAAATGATAATTGAATGCACTGTTTATTTAAAGTTTAATTATTCCTCCTCGCTACGAGTACATCAATCACAGCGTTCATCTGAACTAATATCTGGCTAAGTAGATTTGTTAGGTACAAGTTCATCTTGTTAGCAAAATGTCTCCAGCACGCGTGCCTGTCAGCAGGGTGTCACGGAGTTTGGAAATGAAACGAAGCAGGAGCGAGCTCCGTCTGCAGCGAGCATTCAGCGGGATCTGCTGGAAAACAGGCTGTAAAAACGGGTGATCAGCTGGTGTAGCACGTCTGCCCAGAACTCACCATGGCAGGAACACAATAGGAGTCTTCCTGCTCATCTCCGTCCCCACCACCCACCGCAGAAATGTTGAAAAGAAAACTTTGGCAAGAATTTCAATTTTATAATACTTTATTAGAGATAGGCTTGGTTTATTTTTCCACAACCAGGGCATTATGAGCGGCACGGTAGCACAGTGGTTGGCACTGTGGCTTCACAGGGCCAGGGTCCCAGGTTCGATTCTGGCTTGGGTCACTGTCTGTGCGGAGTCTGCACGTTCTCCCCGTGTCTGCGTGGGTTTCCTCCGGGTGCTCCAGTTTCCTCCCGCAAGTCCCGAAAGACGTGCTGTTAGGTGAATTGGACATTCTGAATGCTCCCTCTGTGTACCCAAACAGGCGTGGGAACGTGGCAACTAGAAATCCAGAGGCCAGCACGGTAGCACAGTGGTTGGCACTGTGGCTTCACAGCGCCAGAGTCCCAGGTTCGATTCCCGGCTTGGGCCACTGTCTGTGCGGGGGCAGCACGTTCCCCCCCATGGCTACGTGGTTTCCTCCGGGTGCTCCGGTTTCCTCCCACTGTCCAAAGATGTGCAAATGTGCAGGTTAGGTGGATTGGCGTGCTAAATTGCCCTTAGTGTCCAAAAAAAGGTTAGGAGGGTGTATTGGATTATGGGGTAGGGTGGAAGTGAGGGCTTAAGTGGGTCGGTGCAGACTTGATGGGCCGAATGGCCTCCTTCTGCACTGTATGTTCTATGACTGGGGGCTTTTCAAGTAACTTAATTGCAGTGTTAACGATAGCCTACTTGTGACAATAACAATTATTATTGTAAGTTGTAGGAATTTGGGAGGAACATCTTTTTTATCTAGGCAAAAAAAACAGGACTAAAACAAACCTTAGACAAAATAATTATTTCTTCTTCGGACATGGATGTCGCTGGCTAGGCTGCACCCACTGTGCTGTTAGGGAGGGAGTTCTAGGATTTTGACCCAGCGACAGTGAAGGAACGGTGATATATTTCCAAGTCAGGATTGCATGTGGCTTGGAGGGGAACCTCCAGGTGGTGGGGTTTCCAGGAATCTGCTGTCCTTATCCTTCTGTTTGGGAGAGGTCATTGATTTGGAAGATTTTTTTAAAATTTTGACATGGGATGAGGATTTCAGTGGCAATTAAGGCCAGCAATTGGTGCCCATTACTAATTACCCCCCAAATTACTGGTTTGCCGGGTCATTTCAGGGGTAGCTAACAGTCAACCACATATTACTGTGGGTCTGGAGTCACATGTAGGCCAGACCGGGTAAGGACGGCAGATTTCCTTCCCTAAAGGACATTAGTGAACCAGATGGGTTTTTACAACGATTGACGATAGTTGTCATGGTCACCATTGCTGAGACTAGCTTTACATTCCAGATTTATTATCCGCTGTTGAGATTTCAGCCCATGTCCCCAGAGCATTAGTGAAAGCCTCTTCTGGTCCGGTGACATTACCACCATCTCTTCTTGCAGTTGAAGTTAACTTGGTGAGTTGCTGCAGGGTGGCACAGTTGTCACGGTAATGTCACTTTAAGAAATGTTTGTCTGCTCGTGTTACTGCAGTGATGTCAGAGTGTGGGTGGAGCTGGGCTCTCGGTCAGCTTTTAGTTTCACTTTGAGAAAAACCTGGGTGTATCTGTGTTTTTTTTGGTTTTCTTTCAGTGTTGGAGCTGCAGCCAGCACAGCAGGTGTAATGCTGTTCTCTCTGCCATGTAAAGACTATCTCTTGATCATTTGGTGAATTCGGAGTGATAACTGTTCTCAGTAGCGAATTTAAACCTGATGTGCTTCTGTTAAAGGTTTTTTTTGAGTCTCATGGATGTTAATGTATCAGACAGGAACTTGCTGGTATCAGACAGGAACTTGCAGAGGTAGATTGGGGGAGACTATTGGCAGACAAAGGGACGGCTGGTAAATGGGAGGCTTTTAAAAATGTGTTAACCAGGGTGCAGGGTAAGCACATTCCCTTTAGAGTGAAGGGCAAGGCTGGTAGAAGTAGGGAACCCTGGATGACTCGAGATATTGAGACTCTGGTCAAAAAGAAGAAGGAGGCATATGACGTACATAAGCAACTGGGATCAAGTAGATCCCTTGAAGAGTATAGAGATTGTCGAAATAGAGTTAAGAGGGAAATCAGGAGGGCAAAAAGGGGACATGAAATTGCTTTGGCAAATAATGCAAGGGAGAATCCAAAGAGATTCTACAGATACATAAAGGGGAAAAGAGTAACTAGGGACAGAGTAGGGCCTCTTAAGGATCAACAAGGGCATCTATGTGCAGAGCCACAAGAGTTGGGTGAGATCCTGAATGAATATTTCTCATCGGTATTCACGGTGGAGAAAGGCATGGATGTTAGGAAACTAAGGGAAATAAATAGTGATGTCTTGAGAAGTGTGCATATTACAGAGGAGGAGGTGCTGGAAGTCTTAAAGCGCATCAAGGTAGATAAATCCCCGGGACCTGATGAAATGTATCCCAGGATGTTGTGGGAGGCTAGGGAGGAAATTGCGGGTCCCCTAACCGAGATATTTGAATCATCGGCAGCCACAGGTGAGGTGCCTGAAGATTGGAGAGTGGCGAATGTTGTGCCCTTGTTTAAGAAGGGCAGCAGGGAAAAGCCTGGGAACTACAGACCGGTGAGCCTAACGTCTGTAGTAGGTAAGTTGCTAGAAGGTATTCTGAGAGACAGGATCTACAAGCATTTAGAGAGGCAAGGACTGATTCGGGGCAGTCAGCATGGCTTTGTGCGTGGAAAATCATGTCTCACAAATTTGATTGAGTTTTTTGAGGGAGTGACCAAGAAGGTAGATGAGGGTAGTGCAGTAGACGTTGTCTACATGGACTTTAGCAAAGCCTTTGACAAGGTACCGCATGGTAGGTTGTTGCAGAAGGTTAAAGCTCACGGGATCCAGGGTGAGGTTGCCAATTGGATTCAAAATTGGCTGGACGACAGAAGGCAGAGGGTGGTTGTAGAGGGTTGTTTTTCAAACTGGAGGCCTGTGACCAGTGGTGTGCCTCAGGGATCGGTGCTGGGTCCACTGTTATTTGTGATTTATATTAATGATTTGGATGAGAATTTAGGAGGCATGGTTAGTAAGTTTGCAGATGACACCAAGATTGGTGGCACAGTGGATAGTGAAGAAGGTTATCTAGGATTGCAACGGGATCTTGATCAATTAGGCCAGTGGGCCGACGAATGGCAGATGGAGTTTAATTTAGATAAATGTGAGGTGATGCATTTTGGCAGATCGAATCAGGCCAGGACCTACTCAGTTAATGGTATGGCGTTGGGGAGAGTTATAGAACAAAGAGATCTAGGAGTACAGGTTCATAGCTCCTTGAAGGTGGAGTCGCAGGTGGACAGGGTGGTGAAGAAGGCATTCGGCATGCTTGGTTTCATTGGTCAGAACATTGAATATAGGAGTTGGGACGTCTTGTTGAAGTTGTACAAGACATTGGTACGGCCACACTTGGAATACTGTGTGCAGTTCTGGTCACCCTATTATAGAAAGGATATTATTAAACTAGAAAGAGTGCAGAAAAGATTTACTAGGATGTTGCCGGGACTTGATGGTTTGAGTTATAAGGAGAGGCTGGATAGACTGGGACTTTTTTCCCTGGAGCGTAGGAGGCTTAGGGGTGATCTTATAGAGGTCTATAAAATAATGAGGGGCATAGATAAGGTAGATAGTCAACATCTTTTCCCAAAGGTAAGGGAGTCTAAAACTAGAGGGCATAGGTTTAAGGTGAGAGGGGAGAGATTCAGAAGGGCCCAGAGGGGCAATTTCTTCACTCAGAGGGTAGTGAGTGTCTGGAATGGGCTGCCAGAGGTAGTAGTAGAAGCGGGTACAATTGTGTCTTTCAAAAAGCATTTAGATGGTTACATGGGTAAGATGGGTATAGAGGGTTATGGGCCAAGTGCGGGCAACTGGGACTAGCTTAATGGTAAAAAACTGGGCGGCATGGACTGGTTGGGCCGAAGGGCCTGTTTCCATGCTGTAAACTTCTATGATTCTATGATTCTATGATTCTATAAAAGGAAAGTTTAAGGATTACTTAGTGTTGTATTCTTTGGGGGTTGTATTTGAATTGATGGCTGCTAAGATGTTCACTGTATGTTTTATAAAGGTAAACTTGAGTTCATAGTGTCATGTGAGAATACCTTTAAGAAATGGGTGTTTATAAATGGGTGTGTATATAAATATCTGTCATGAGAGTACCTTTAAGAAATGGGTGTTTATTACTGCAGTGATGTCAGAGAGTGGGTGGAGCTGGGCTGTCTGTCAGCTTTTACTTTCATTTTAGGCTGTTTGCTGCAGGGTTTTAGTTTTGTTTTCAGAGCTGGATAGCTGCAGTCACAGCTAGAAGGTGTATTAGAGTCTCCCTCTGTAATCTAAAGACTGTAAATCGATCTTGGTGATTTAAAACTAATAACAGTAGTGACTTTAACCTGGTGTGCTTTTGGTAAAAGGTGTTTTAAGTCTTATGGATGTTAAAAGGAAAGCTTAAAGGATTACTTTAGTTTTCTTTGTGGGTTGTATTTGAATTGATGGTTGCTAAGATGTTCACCGTATGTTTTAAAAAGGTTAACTTGAGTTCTTAGAATAAACATTGTTTTGCTTTAAAAAATACTTTTCCATTTCCGCTGTCCCACACCTGTAGAGTGGGCCGTGTGCTCCCCATACCACAATCTATTAAAAGTTGTGGGTCAGGTGAACTCCATGATACACTTTGGGGTTCTCTAAACCCTGGCCCATAACACAGCGGTTAGCACTACTGCCTCACAGCGCCAGGGACTCGGGTTCAATTTCGGCCTCAGGTCACTGTCTGTGTGGCGTTTGCACTTTCTCCCTGTGTCTGCGTGGATTTCCTCCGGGTGCTCTGGTTTCCTCCCACTGTCCAAAGATGTGCAGGTTAGGTGGATTGGCCGTGTTAAATTGTCCCCTTAGTGTCCAAAAGGTTGGGTGGGGTTACGGGAATAGGGAGGGGAAGTGGGCCTAGGCAGGACGCTCTTTTAGACGGTTGGTGCAGGCTCGATGGGCCAAATGACCCCCTTCCACACTGCAAGGATTCTATGATCCTGTAGTTCATACACTCTGCTGCCTTTGCGCATTGGTGGTGAAGGGACCAGTCAGTAAGGTGATAAATACTCTTAAAACTTTCTTTCGGACCTCCTCAGTGACTGAAACCAGTTCTGGAGATCACAGGAGCCAAGTGTAATCTGTAAGGACATTTGTATAGGTGCTGGTGCAAGTTCACCATCCCCTTAAGTTGCACCATCGGTATCCAAGTACAGTCTGTATTTCTCCCATTGGTACACCCTGGACCCCATTCTCCGCTGGGTGGGGAGAAAACTGCCCTTTCAAATTCCATGAGTGATGCTGATTAAGGGATGAAAAAAAAAAATGAAAATGAAATGAAAATCGCTTATTGTCACAAGTAGACTTCAAATGAAGTTACTGTGAAAAGCCCCTAGTCACCACATTCCGGCGCCTGTTCGGGGAGGCTGTTACGGGAATTGAACCGTGCTGCTGGCCTGCCTTGGTCTGCTTTCAAAGCCAGCGATTTAGCCCTGTGCTAAACAGATAAATGTTGGTCAGGAGACCAGGGAGAACTCACACACTCTTCTCCAGAATACCGCCATGGGATCTTTGTACACCCACCCCAGAGCCAGCTCTGAGAGTGCGGCAACCCCTCACCACAACACTACGATTGTCAGCCCATCTTACATACTCAAGTTCCTAGCCCTCCCCGTCTTCGGTGGGAACTGGTGGTCTGGTGAAAGCAGTGAGCGGACTGCAGGAAGGGCCAAGGTCATTCGGAAATTGTGGACTTATGAATTGACGGCAATGGCCTCCAAGCACCAATCATAAAATTCCATAGTTGGGGCCACGAACGGCATTTCTTTATTTACACGCAGCGAGGTGTGATGCGGAACACGCTGTCTGGAAGGTCAGTGGGAGCGGATTCAGGAGATACTTGCATAAAGGGAATTGGATGAAGAAACGCAGAACACTGCGGACGCTGGACACCTGAAATAAAAACAGAAAGTGCCGGAAATGCTCAGCAGCTTTCCGTGGAGAGGGAAACAGAATCGATCCAATCTGCATTTTCCTTTATGCTCTCACGGGACGCGATGCACCCGCTGGAAATATCAGCATCTGCTGCCCATCCCCAATTCCCCTTGAACTGAGCAGCTCGCTCGGGCCATTTCAGAGGGGCGGTTCAGAGCCAGCCACATTGCTGCTGTACAGTGCACCGTGTCCCCGCCATCCTGGTCATGGTTCACTATCCAACAGTGTGGAGCCAGTATTTAACACAGATGCTTTACTTCCGTTCTTTCAGTCCCCGTTAAGTTTTCAACGAGGTACCGAGTGGGTAATGCGATGAGCTGCCCGTGCGTTTAACTGCAATGACAGGAGAGCTGAACACTTCATTTATTGCTGATTTCTGGAATGTTCTCTGTATGCACGAAAGGCGAGGTCTTTGTGGTTGAAGTGCTCAGAGAACATCCGGCTTTGTAAATGAACAACACTGTTTATTAATTAACTAAAACACTGAAGGGTTTCTATGATGTCTACTAAGATTACAATGATGTGGAGATGCCGGTGTTGGACTGGGGTGGTGCTCAGTAAGAAGTCTTACAACACCAGGTTAAAGTCCAACAGTTTGTTTCAAACACTAGCTTTCGGAGCGCTGCTCCTTCCTCAGGTGAACCAGCATCTGAGGAAGGAGCAGTGCTCCGAAAGCTAGTGATTTGAAACAAACCTGTTGGGCTTTAACCTGGTGTTGTAAGACTTCTTACTGTACTAAGATTACAGTTGGATACGATGGCTGAATCCAAACAACTATGATTAACTATTATTAATTATTGTTGACTCAGGAGCTGCTGAATCTGTGACTGCACTCAGTGCCTGCTGTCTAGGTTGTGGGCTCTGTGCTGTCCAGGTTCTCTGTCTCACCATGTTGGTGTCTTCCAGTGACAGTCCTCCTGTCACCACGCCACCTGTGGTCAGATGCTAGAATACGTCCTGTCTCCCATGTGACGAGTCTTCCAGTGATGTCGTCCTGTAGCCACACCACCTATGGTCGGATGCTAGAATTGCAATCTCTGCACGCAGGCACGAATGTTTATATACAGTTTGGTTATTATGTTATATGCACAAATGATATTCTACATGTCATTACAATTTCCATACCTGAATCAAACAGTTTTAAACGCTGACGAGCCTCAAAGGGATAAATCTGACTCCGAGAAAGGTGAGTTGCATTTTGGTCCACATTATACAGAGTTGGGCCTTGGTGGCGGAATGTTATGTAAATAACAGCAACAGAAGCACTAACTGTGCTGTTGTTCTTGGAATTTGCTGCCAGGATTCCATAAGGACTAAATCTAAGTGAAAGAGGCATTGGTGATATATTGCTGTTGCACAAAAACACAAGGGTCATTTCCCATAAGGCCTTCTGTTTGTCTCACTTGCTTGACACAACTTTATTTAGAATTGGTCGAATGCTTTCTCGTTTACATTTTGTGTTTCCGTGGGGAATGCGCGCTGCCAAAAAAAAATAAGGTGAATGAAGAGCAAATAAAGCTATTGGAAGCATCTGTTACTTTTTGGTAATAAATACAGATGTTAAAGTGGTTCTCCTGCACCTCTCAGAGCCCAGACCAACGTCTTTCCAGAGATTATGTATTATTTATACAAGGCAGTCGCCCACAGTCAAAGTCTTCCTTGACATGAACTTCCAATGATTCTTGCACTGCAGGCTTCAGTCACCAGCGATCACTTGATAGATAATCTCATGAATATCTTACTGCCTTGTTACTTATTTACTGAGTGCAGAAGTGTTACGATGGAACACAACATCGTCTTCACCTTCCGCCCATATATTTGCTTATATTCTGCCCAGAGGATGCTTGGGCTGTCTCGGCCACACAGGCCGTCTAGCCGGAGGATCCACCAAGAGGGTAACTGCCTCAGCAAACAACAAGAGCAGGTCAACACATTCTTCCGAAAGCATTTGCGAACCGCCAATGTCCCACTCAAGGTCAACTATTTCGGACTAAAATGACGAGAGGGCTGTGATGCTCTCTCCGCCGGGGGGGGTCTGTGGATGCTTCATTTGTTGAGAATACTCAAACTCAAGGTCGATTAATTTTAAGGGGATTTCATCGACGTAGCTCAATATTATCGATTTGCCGATGATAGGACGGCTCATAATCAATTGTATGGTACCATTTATTTATCACTGCTCATCAAAGAACAGGAAATCAGACTTGACAGAATTGGAAACTCCAACGATGTCCTGGGTATATGGAAAGAGGAGAGGCCATTCAACTCTTTGATCCTGTTCCTAGTTACTCATCGGAACGTAAGGAACAGGAGCAGGAGTAGGCCATACGGCTGGGCAAACTGTGTCCGCTATTTTTTTTTAAATTTAACATTTCCAATTCTTTTTTTTCCAATTAAGGGGCAATTTAGCGTGGCCAATCCACCTAGCCTGCACATCTTTGGGTTGTGGGGGCAAGACCCACGCAAACACGGGGAGAATGTGCAAACTCCACACAGAACATAGAACATAGAAAATACAGCACAGAACAGGCCCTTCGGCCCACAATGTTGTGCCAAACGTTTGTCCTACATTAAGAACAAATTAATCTACACCCCATCATTCTACAGTAATCCATGTACCTATCCAATAGCCGCTTGAAGGTCCCTAATATTTTCGACTCAACTACTTCCACAGGCAGTGCATTCCATGCCCCCACTACTCTCTGGGTAAAGAACCTACCTCTGACATCCCCCCTATATCTTCCACCTTTCATCTTAACTTTATGGCCCCTTGTAATGGTTTGTTCTATCCAGGGAAAAAGTTTCTGACTGTCTACTCTATCTATTCCCCTGATCATCTTATAAACCTCTATCAAGTCGCCCCTCATCCTTCTCCGTTCTAATGAGAAAAGGCCTAGCACCCTCAACCTTTCCTCGTAAGACCTACTCTCCATTCCAGGCAACATCCTGGTAAATCTCCTTTGCACCTTTTCCAAAGCTTCCTCATCCATCCTAAAATGAGGCGACCAGAACTGTACACAGTACTCCAAATGTGGCCTTACCAAGGTTTTGTACAGCTGCATCATCACCTCACGGCGCTTAAATTCAATTCCTCTGCTAATGAACGCTAGCGCACCATAGGCCTTCTTCACAGCTCTATCCACTTGAGTGGCAACTTTCAAAGTCAATGAACATAGACCCCAAGATCTCCCTGCTCCTCCGCATTGCCAAGAACCCTACCGTTAACCCTGTATTCCGCATTCATATTTGTCCTTCCAAAATGGACAACCTCACACTTTTCAGGGTTAAACTCCATCTGCCACTTCTCAGCCCAGCTCTGCACCCTATCTCCTCTCTTTGCAGCTGACAACAGCCCTCCTCACTATCCACAACTCCACCAATCTTCGTATCAACTGCAAATTTACTGACCCACCCTTCAACTCCCTCATCCAAGTCATTAATGAAAATCACAAACAGCAGTGGACCCAGAACTGATCCCTGCAGTACGCTACTGGTAACTGGGCTCCAGGCTGAATATGTGCCATCGACCAGCACTCTCTGACTTCTATCGGTTAGCCAGTTCGTTATCCAACTGGCCAAATTTCCCACTATCCCATGCCTCCTTACTTTCTGCGTAAGCCTACCATGGGGAACCTTAGCAAATGCCTGACTAAAATCCATGTACATTACATCCACTGCTTTACCTTCATCCACGTGCTTGGTCACCTCCTCAAAGAATTCAATAAGACTTGTGAGGCAAGACCTACCCCTCACAAATCCGTGCTGACTATCCCTAATCAAGCAGTGTCTTTCCAGATGCTCAGAAATCCTATCCCTCAGTACCCTTTCCATTACTTTGCCTACCACCGAAGTAAGACTAACTGGCCTGTAATTCCCAGGGTTATCCCTATTCCCTTTTTTGAACAGGGACACAACATTCGCCACTCTCCAATCCCCTGTTGACAGTGAGGATGAAAAGATCATGGCCAAAGGCTCTGCAATTTCATCTCTTGCTTCCCATAGAATCCTTGGATATATCCCGTCAGGCCCGGGGGACTTGTCTATCCTCAAGTTTTTCAAAATGCCCAACACATCTTCCATCCTAACAAGTATTTCCTCGAGCTTACCAGTCTGTTTCACACTGTCCTCTCCAACAATATGGCCCCCCTCATTGGTAAATACTGAAGAAAAGTACTCGTTCAAGAACTCTCCTGTCTGTTAAGACTCAATACACAATCTCCTGCTACTGTCCTTGATCGGACCTACCCTCGCTCTAGTCATTCTCATATTTCTCACATATGTGTAAAAGTCCTTGGGGTTTTACTTGATCCTACCCGCCAAAGATTGTTCGTGCTCTCTTTTAGCTCTCCTAATCCTTTTCTTCAGTTCCCTCCTGGCTATCTTGTATTCCTCCAGCCCCCTGTCTGAACCTTGTTTCCTCGGCCTTACATAAGTCTCCTTCTTCCTCTTAACAAGACATTCAACCTCTCTTGTCAACCATGGTTCCCTCACTCGACCAGCTCTTCCCTGCCTGACAGGGACATACATGTCAAGGACACGTAGTATCTGTTCAGATACACAGACAGTGACCCAGGGCCGGGATCGAACATGGGTCCTCGGCGCCGTGAGGCAGCAGTGCTAACCACTGTGCCATCCCTTGCTCTGCAATTTAATGTAATCTTGGCTGACCTTCATCTTAAACTCCACTTCCCCGCTGCCTCCCATATTCCTTGATTCCCTGTGAAAATAAAAATATGTCGATCCCAGCCTTAAATGTGGTCAACAATGCAACACCCACAGGGTGGTGCAATGGTTAGCACTGCAGCCTCACAGCTCCAGGGACCCGGGTTCGATTCCGACCTCAGGTGACTGTCTGTGTGGAGTTTGCACTTTCTCCCTGTGTCTGCGTGAGTTTCCTCCGGGTTCTCCGGTTTCCTCAGTACAAAGATGTGCAGGTTAGGTGGATTGGCCATGCAAAAATGACCCCTTAGGGTGGCGTTTCAGGAATAGTGCGGGTGATTGGGCCTAGGTAGTGTGGTCGTTCGAAGGGTCCTCGCAGACCCGATGAGCCGAATAGCCTCCTTCTGCACTGTAGGGATTCTATGATTCAAGGTCAGATAAACAAAAGCTAGCTCAAGATGGTAGATTTTAAGGGTTATATTAAAGGTGGAAAGGTGGAGAAGTTTCCATGTTGTAAAGCTCTACACCGATCTAACTAATATTTACTGGCACGGGATTTTGATCCAGCTCTATCATTTATTTTCTATTGGACCTCAGTGATATAAGGTAATGATTTCATTGTTAACATTTTCTATTTTAATGCAATAGAGCTGTGTAATTGAGATTAATTCAAAGTTACATGCCACCCTACAGGTTTACACTATTCTAAAGTCTGTATTAATGGAATTTTAAAGATCGCTTTTTAAGACTATGCAACGATCATAAATCATTTGCAGATAAGGATTTATAATCTGATCATCCCAAATGTTTGCAGATTCAAAAGGAGTTCAGGAGAAGTGCTTCAAATCATCACATCCTGATGTGGGGGCGACAAATTTCCTTTCTTAGGTTTAATAGTTTAACACTATTATCCACGAGTGTGGCACGGTGACACAGTGGTTAGCACTGCTGCCTCACAGCATCAGGGATCCGGGTTCGATTCCAGCTTTGGGTGACTGCGTGGAGTTTGCACGTTCTCCCGGAGCAGGTTCAAAGGGCGGAATATCCTGCTCCTATTTTCTATGTCTCCCCCCCCCGTGTCTGCGTGGGTTTCCTCAGGGTGCTCCGGTTTCCTCCTACATGCCAAGGATGTGCAGGTTAGGTGGATTGGACATGCTATATTGCCCCTTAGGGTCCAAAGATGTTCAGATGAACTGGGATTACAGGAATAGGACAGAGGGGTGGGCCGATGTAGGGCCCTCCTTTGGAGGGTTGGTGTAGACTAGATGGGCCGAATGGCCTCCTTCTGCATTTTGGGGTTCTACGGGATTCTACACATCCCTTTCACGTTGTAGCCAAAAAAAAAATCAAATTTGCCCACGTTGAACAATCCATCATCTTTTCTACAGCCAATCAGCAATAATAATCATAATTATCTTTATTAATGTCACAAGGTGGCTTACATTGGGGGTGGCACATTAGCACAGTGGTTAGCACTGTTGCTTCACAGAGCCAGGGTCCCAGGTTCGATTCCTGGCTTGTGTCACTGTCTGTGCGGAGTCTGCACGTTCTCCCCGTGTCTGAGTGGGTTTCCTCCGGGTGCTCCGGTTTCCTCCCACATGTCCCGAAAGACGTGCTTGTTAGGTAATTTGGACATTCTGCATTCTCCCTCCGTGTACCCGAACAGGCGATTCACGGTAACTTCATTGCAGTGTTAATGTAAGCCTACTTATAACAATAAAGATTATTATTATTGTCATTATTATTATTGTTACTATTATTATTAACACAGCAATTAAGTTACTGTGAAAAGCCTCTAGTCACCACACTCTGGCGCCTGTTCAGGTATACAGAGGGAGAATTAAGAATGTCCAATTTGCTCGATGCCAGTTCGCTGGGCTTACACGTATTAATAGCGTTTTCAATCGACAACACCGGTTTTCTCAACATTTCCTCGCGCAGCCATTCATCGCTTATTCCGAACACAACTTGGTCCCGCAGCATAGACCTGGAGGCTGAGGCAAAATTACTGGACTGCTCTCGGAGCTTGAGAGCTGTGACAAAGGAATCCACTGACTCTCCCCTAAGCTGCTGCCTTTTCCGAAACATGTAGAGCTCATTAGGTCTCATTCACCTGTTTTTTACAGTGTGTATAGAACTTTTGGAGCACCATGTTGTATTTATTTCTGTCCTCATCTGCACTGAATTCAAACAAATTGAATAACTCCAATGTTTGCGGTCCAGCCAAAATTAGCAGGAGAGCTGTCTCACGTTGCTCTGATGCATTTTCTAGCGCGGAGGCAGAAACAAAGACTTCAATCTGTTGCTCAAAGAAAGCCCAGTTCTGGCATAGTTTAACATGTGTCTTGAAGTGGGCAAGCTTCTTGAGACTTTCCATCTTCTGATCAGTCTTTACTGCAGATTGTTTCTGAGTTGTATCTTCTGGATTGCTTTCTTCAATCTCCAATGCTATTCTAAACTAATCTAATTACTGTTTCTTTCAAGGAAGTATCTCCTGGTACCATGTGTTGTTCCTTGTCTTGCTTATGTAGGATGGTTGGCGGAGTGTTCTACAAAGACCACAGTGTAGCTTTAACTTAAACAAAGCTATGATTTTACTTACACTAGTAAACTGGATTTTGACACTTAGTCCTTTAGAATACAGGATTGATCAATAACATCTAACTACACTCATCTACTGCTAATCTCACTACTGATATAAACTATAATCTAACCTTCTCACACTAACTGCCCTGATGACCTTCACTAGCTATCTCTTGCATACACTCCTTCCCTAAGGTCTAGCTTTATATAGGAGTATCTGCAGCTCCCTCTAGTGGTTATTCATGGTACTACATTAACCCTTGTAATGCCGATAGTTATGATAATACCACACGCCTGGATCTCGCGTTGCAAGAGTAAGGTCCAGATCGCGACGCACAGTGAGATTCCGAATCTCAATCTAGGCCTCTCGGGAGATTCAACAGCCTCATCCCGGCACCAAGCCAGGTGGGACGCGGCCACTAATTTGCGCCCTACACCTACGGGGTTGGTCAACCCAGGACTAGAGGACGTAGTCCAAAAATCCGAGCCAGGTATTTCAGGAGTGGAATTAGGGAACTCATTTGCCACACAAATGGTGGTAGAAGTTTGGAACTCTCCACCATAAACAGCAATGGGTGCTAGTTCAAACTATTGAGGGATATGGAGCAAATGGGAGCTGGTTACCATGATCTCAGTGAGTAATGGGCCACGTTCAAAAGAGTGGATGGCCTCTTCCAGGTCCTATGCCATTAAAGCAAGAAAATGACTTCCTTCGATGTGCAAGCTCTGGAATTTCTCTGTTTCACTCCTGTTTCTCCTCTTTGGAGATCATGTCTAAAACCTGCCTCTCTGACCAAACGCTTTCGGTCACCTGCCCTAATATTTCTTTGGAACTCAGCATTGTGGTAGTCACCACTGTTGTATTATATTGTGTGTATGGGTATTACGGTAAGGCCCCTGTACTACAGGTATGGGGGTAGATCCCTGATTGCTGGCTCCGCCCAGTAGGCGGAGTATAAATGTGTGTGCTCTCCGAACAGCAGCCATTGCGTAAGCTGCTGTAAGAGGCCACACATCTCTGTGTAATAAAGCCTCGGTTACATTCTACTCTCATCTCGTCGTAATTGACAGTGCATCAATTTATTACACAGAGATTTTTCAGAGATGGTCCTCCGCATCAAGCCGGATCGCCTACAGCTGCATCCCCAAGCAGACAACTCCAAAAAGGACTTCCAACATTGGCTAGCTTGCTTTGAAGCTTACATCGGGTCTGCGCCAGACCCAATCTCAGAAGCACAGAAGCTCCAGATTCTGTACACGCAATTGAGCTCCAACGTTTTCCCCCTCATCCAGGTTGCACCTACCTAGGTAGAGGCCATGGCGCTATGGAAGGAGAATTACGCTCAGCAGACTGACAAGATCTACGGCAGGCACCTTCTATCCAAGCGGCACCAACTTCCCGGTGAGTCTGTGGAAGATTTCTGGCATGCCCTGCTCGCCTGGTGAGAGACTGTGACTGCCAGGCCGTTTCGGCCACTGAACATTCGAACCTGCTAATGAGAGACGCGTTCGTTACGGGCATAGGGTCTGACTACATCCGCCAGTGCCTCTTAGAAGGGGCCACGCTTGACCTCGCGGTCAAGGAAACTAGCGCTCTCCCTCACAGTCACATCACACAACGTACAGGCTTATGCCCCCGACTGCACAGCCCACCCCCCCTGTGCATCGTGGACCCCGCCAGCGGCCACCCCATCGTGGACCCAATCAGCGACCGCCCTCAGCCAACTCCACACCTGCGCCGCGCGGCAGCCAACCAACCCCTGGGGACCCAAGTGCTACTTCTGCGGACAGACAAAACACCCCCGGCAGCGCTGCCAGGCGCGGAGCGCACTCTGCAAGGCCTGTGGCAAGAAGGGACATTTTGCTGCAGTGTGCCAGGCCCGCTCAATCACCGCTATTGTCCAGACACCCCCCACGTGCGGCCCATGGGTGCCGCCATCTTGCTCCACTCACAACACGTGCGGCCCGTGGGCGCCGCCATCTTGCTTGCCTCAGGACACATGGGGCACGTGGGTTGTGCCATCTTCCCCTCCTCAGGCCGCTCATCACCTGCAACCGCCGACGACCAGCCGCGTCTCGCCTCGGTCACGTTCGACCAGTCTCGACCGCACAACCTCGCGACCGCTTCGGCAAAGGTGAAGGTCGACGGGCACGAGATATCCTGCCTTCTGGACTCCGGGAACACTGAGAGCTTCATCCACCCCGATACGGTAAGGCGCTGCTCCCTCGCAGTACATCCCATTAACCAAAGAATCTCCCTGGTCTCCGGATCCCACTCCGTGGCGATCCGGGGGTACTGCATCGCCACCCTCACCGTCCAGGGCATAGAGTTCAGCGGCTTCTGGCTCTAATTCCTCCCCAACTTCTATGCTGCTTTGCTATTCGGCCTAGACCTCCAGTGCAACCTCCAGAGCCTAACCCTGAAATTTGGCGGGCCCCTACCACCCCTTACTGTATGCGACCTCGCGACCCTTAAGGTCGACCCGCCTTCCCTGTTTCCAAACCGCACCACGGATTGCAAACCCGCCGCCACCAGGAGCAGACGGTACAGCGCCCAGGACAGGACCTTCATCAGGTCTGAGGTCCAGCGGCTGCTGCGGGAAGGTATCATCGAGACCAGCAACAGTCCCTGGAGAGCCCAAGTG
The DNA here is from genome assembly GCF_047496885.1 of Scyliorhinus torazame. Classification (NCBI taxonomy): domain Eukaryota; kingdom Metazoa; phylum Chordata; class Chondrichthyes; order Carcharhiniformes; family Scyliorhinidae; genus Scyliorhinus; species Scyliorhinus torazame. The sequence goes on along the minus strand of NC_092717.1, from coordinate 241,074,424 downwards.
GTAGTGGTGAAAACCGGGGAGAAAAACAGGATGGTTGTTGACTTTAGTCAGACCATCAATCGGTACACGCAGCTCGACACATACCCGCTCCCACGCATATCTGATATGGTCAATCAGATTGCACAGTACCGGGTCTTCTCGACAGTGGACCCGAAATCTGCCTACCACCAGCTCCCCATTCGCAAGGCGGACCGCCCGTACACTGTGTTTGAAGCAGACGGCCGCCTTGACCATTTCCTCAGGGTTCCCTTCGCCGTCACCAATGGGGTCGTGGTCTTCCAACGGGAGATGGACCGAATGGTTGACCGGTACGGGCTGCGGGCCACTTTCCCATACCTGGACAACATCACCATCTGCGGCCACGACCAGCAGGACCACAACGCTAACCTTTCCAAATTCCTCCACACCGCCAAACTCCTCAACCTAACCTACAACAAGGAGAAGTGTGTGTTCAGCACGAACCGATGAGCCATCCTCGGCTATGTAGTTCAGAACGGAGTTCTGGGGCCCGACCCCGATCGCATGCGCCCCCTCATGGAACTCCCCTTCCCCACTGCCCCAAGGCCCTCAAACGATGCCTGGGGTTCTTCTCGTATTACGCCCAGTGGGTCCCAAACTATGCGGACAACGCCCGCCCACTCATTCAATCCACCGCTTTCCCACTGATGGCCGAGGCTCACCAGGCCTTCAACCGTATCAAGGCCGACATCGCCAAGGTCGCGATGCACGCGGTCGACGAGACGCTCCCCTTCCAAGTCGACAGCGATGCATCAGACGTCGCTCTGGCCGCCACCCTCAACCAGGCAGGCAGGCCCGTGGCATTCTATTCCCGCACCCTCCATTTCTCCAAAATTCGGCCCTCCTCCGACGAAAAGGAGGCCCAAGCGATCATTGAAGTGTTGAGACATTGGAGGCATTACCTGGCCGGCAGGAGATTCCCTCTCCTCACTGACCAACGGTCGGTTGCCTTCATGTTTAACAACACACAGCGGGGTAAGATCTAAAACGATAAAATCTTGAGGTGGAGGATCGAGCTCTCCACCTACAGTTATGAGATTTTGTATCGCCCCGGTAAGCTCAACGAGCCCCCCGATGCCCTGTCACGAGGCACATGTGCCAGCGCACAAGTGGATCGACTACGGACCCTGCACGACGATCTCTGTCACCCGGGAGTCACCCGCTTTTACCACTTCATTAAGGCCCGCAATCTGCCCTACTCCATCGAGGAAGTCAGGGCTATCACCAGAGACTACCAGGTCTGTGCGGAGTGTAAACCGCACTTCTACCGGCCAGACCATGCATGCCTGGGGAAGTCCTCCCGCCCCTTGGAACGCCTCAGCGTGGACTTCAAAGGGCCCCTCCCCTCCACTGGCCGCAACACGTACTTTCTCAGTGTGGTCGACAAGTATTCCCGATTCCCCTTCGCCGTCCCATGCCCCGATATGACGTCATCAAAGCCCCCAACACCATCTTCGCTCTGTTCGGTTTTCCCGAATGTCCACAGTGACTGGGGATCCTTATTTATGAGCGAGGAGCTGCACCAGTACCTGCTCAACAGGGGCATTGTCTCGAGCAGGATGACCAGCTACAACCCGCAGGGAAACGGGCAGGTGGAGCGGGAGAATGGGACCATCTGGAGGGCTGTCCAGCTGGCCCTACGGTCCAGAAATCTCCCGGCCTCGCGCTGGCAGGAGGTCCTCCCCGACGCACTTCACTCCATTCGGTCGCCCCTGTGCACGGCGACAAATGAAACCCCCCATGAACGTCTCCTTGCCTTCCCCAGGAAGTCCACCACCGGGGTTTTGCTCCCAACGTGGCTGGCAGCTCCAGGACCCGTTCTCCTCTGCAAGCACGTGCGGCTCCACAAGGCGGACCCGTTGGTTGAGAGAATACAGCTACACCATGTGAACCCGCAGTACTCTTACATAACGTACCCCGACGGCCGCCAAGACACAATCTCCCTCAGGGATCTGGCACCAGCTGGGTCCCCGCACACCACCCCCCCTGCCCCGGCGGCACCCTCTCCTCCCCCGGTGCACCCCACCGCCGCCCCCGCTCCAGGACAATCCATCCTCCCCTTGCTCCCACCCAGGGATGAAGAGGATTTCGACACGCTCCCGGAGTCACCGAAGCCCAAGCCGATGCCTGAGTCGCCACCAGCACTGCGGCGCTCTCAACGATAGATCAAGGCGCCCGATCGTCTAAATTTGTAACCTTCTCTGTAATTTTAAAACCAATCTACATGTGTATAGTTTTCCACGCCCCCCGCTGGACTCATTTTTAATAGGGGGTGAATGTGGTAGTCACCACTGCTGTATTATATTGTATATATGGGTATTACGGTAAGGCCCCTGTACTACAGGTACGGGGGTAGATCCCTGCCTGTTGGCTCCGCCCAGGAGGTGAAGCATAAATGTGTGTGCTCTCCGAACAGCAGCGATTTCGTAAGCTGCTGTAGGAGGCCACACATCTCTGTGTAATAAAGCCTCGATTACATCCTACTCTCGTCTCGTCGTAATTGATAGTGCATCAAGCATCAAATTTGGATCAACACTTGCCCCGTGTGAAGCATCTTGGGAACTCCTCTTACTTTGTTAAAGGTGCTGCGTAAATTGGATTGGATTTGTTTATTGTCACCTGTGTGTACCGAGGACAGTGAAAAGTATTTTTTTGCGAGCAGCTCAAACAGATCATTTAGCACATGAAAAGAAAAGATAAGAAAAAGAAAATACATAATAGGGCAACACAAGGTACACAATGTTATTACATAGACACCGGCATCGGGTGAAGCATACAGGGGTATAGTGTTAATGAGGTCAGTCCATAATAGGGTTGTTTTGGAGTCTGGTGACAGTGGGGAAGAAGCTGTTTTTGAGTCTGTCCGTGCTTTTTCTCAGACTTTTGTATCTCCTGCCCGACGGAAGAAGTTGGAAGAGTGAGTAAGCCGGGTGGGCAGGGTATTTGATTATGCTGCCCGCTTTCCCCAGGCAGCGGGAGGTGTAGATGGAGTCAATGGATGGGAGGCAGGTTCGTGTGATGGACTGGGCGGTGTTCACGACTCTCTGTAGTTTCTTGCGGTCCTGGACCGAGCAGTTTCCATACCAGGCTGTGATGCAGCCTGATAGAATGCTTTCTATGGTGCATCTGTAAAAGTTGGTAAGAGTCAATGTGGACATGCCGAATTTCCTTAATTTCCTGAGGAAGTATAGGCGCTGTTGTGCTTTCTTGGTGGTAGCGTTGACGTGGGTGGACCAGGACAGATTTTTGGTGATGTGCACCCCTAGGAATTTGAAACTGTCAATCATCTCCACCTCGGCTCCATTGATGCAGACAGGGATGTGTACAGTACTTTGCTTCCTGAAGTCAATGACCAGCTCTTTAGTTTTGCAGACATTGAGGGATAGATTGTTGTCGCTGCACCACTCCCCTAGGTTCTCTATCTCCCTCCTGTATGGCAAACGGCTGCTGGATGTTTCTGAAAGAATTGTATTTTAGGTTACCAGAAAATGATTCTCTTTGCAATCTTCAGTGCGTGTTTTCGGTATGTTAAAACGTTTCCAAATATAAACCAAACACTTTACAATGCTCCAGCAGCCAGGACTGGGAACAGATTTTCCCTCGCTCTTATTGAGTGGGAGAGTAATTATTCTGAGTTGTTCAGGATACGAGACACGAGAAATCAGCTTGTGTAAGGCACTTGTGGCCACCGGCCTTTGTGCTGCGTAGAGCTGTGTACGGGAACAGAAATTCAGCTGATTTCCCATTCACATCTAACAAAGCTCGGCTGAATCACAACAGAATCTTCTGACAGCTGCAGGAACGGAGGACGGGAAATCATTTTGTCACAATTTACCAGAGGCTGCTTGACAAATTCTTACTCAGCACCTTCTGATCTGCCCTTCTTTGTCCTACTCCCCCCCCCCCCCCCCCCCCCCCCGCACCCCCAACCACTTCACAGGATTCAGGTGTCACTGGCAAAGCCAGCATTTAGATCAGGCATTGTCAAATTCGGGGCCCCGAGACCCGCAGGTGGGTCGCGTGCGGGTGTCGGGAGGGTCACGGAGCCGTCCGTCGCGGCGCTCCCGATCGCGCAAATCTGGGCGCAACAGCCGCAGCCGCCGGCTGTTAATAACGCCGGCGGCAAGCCGCCTTCAAAATGGCCGCGAACATGTTAAGAAAAATGCGGCCGCACTGCGCAGGCGTGCCAGATCATCGACGCGCATGCACAGTGCACCTGCTTTTTGTTTTAAACGGTCGCAGCCTTTTGCTTTACAAGTTCGGCGGGGTTTTAGTCATTTATTTTAATAATTTTATTCATTTATTTTATTTTTATTTTTATTTACAATTTCGGGGGGGTTTTATTTGATAAAGTTTTACAGGAAAAAAATGCAGAACTTTGGACAGATGGAGACCCCATACTTTCCGACACCGGAAGGCTTCACTTTCATCCAGCAGGTTCCATTGGGGGAGCGTGTACGAGGGCCAAAGGGACCCAAACCCATTTCCTCCATTTTTGTCAGCAGCAAACAAGGTAGGAGAAAATGGTGGGTCGCGCAGGTCGGCCGGCGGAGGCTGCAAAGGTCGGCTGGCATGAGTCGCAAAGAATGGCCGGTGTGGGCCGCGAAGGCTGGCCGGCGCGGGTCGCGAAGGTCGGCCGTCGCGGGTCGCGAAGGTCGGCAGTCGCGGGTCGCGAAGGTCGGCCGGCGCGGGTCGCGAAGGACGGCTGGCTTGGGTCGCGAAGGTTGGCTGGCGTGGGTCGCGAAGATCGGCCGGCGCGGGTCGCGAAGGTCGGCCGGTGCGGATCGTGAAGGTCGGCCGGCGCGGATTGCGAAGGTCGGCCGGCGCGGGTCGCGAAGGTCGGCCGGTGCGGATCGTGAAGGTCGGCCGGCGCGGGTTGCGAAGGTCGGCTGGCGTGGGTCGCGAAGATCGGCCGGTGCGGATCGTGAAGGTCGGCCGGCGCGGGTCGCGAAGGTCGGCCGGCGCGGGTCGCGAAGGTCGGCCGGTGCGGATCGTGAAGGTCGGCCGGCGCGGGTTGCGAAGGTCGGCTGGCGTGGGTCGCGAAGATCGGCCGGCGCGGGTCGCGAAGGTCGGCCGGTGCGGATTGTGAAGGTTGGCCGGTGCGGATCGTGAAGGTCGGCTGGCTTGGGTCGCGAAGGTTGGCTGGCGTGGGTCGCGAAGATCGGCCGGCGCGGGTCGCGAAGGTTGGCCGGTGCGGATCGTGAAGATCGGCCGGCGCGGGTCGCGAACGTCGGCCGGTGCGGATCGTGAAGGTCGGCCGGCGCGGGTCGCGAAGGTCGGCTGGCTTGGGTCGCGAAGGTTGGCTGGCGTGGGTCGCGAAGATCGGCCGGCGCGGGTCGCGAAGGTTGGCCGGTGCGGATCGTGAAGATCGGCTGGCGCGGGTCACGAACGTCGGCCGGCGCGGGTCACGAACGTCGGCCGGCGCGAGTTGCGAAGATCGGCCGGCGCGGGTCGCGAAGATCGGCCGGCGCGGGTCGCGAAGATCGGCCGGCACGGGTCGCGAAGATCGGCCGGCGCGGGTCGCGAAGATCGGCCGGCACGGGTCGCAAAGGTTGGCCGGTGCGGATTGTGAAGGTTGGCCGGCGCGGGTCGCGAAGATCGGCCGGCGCGAGTTGCGAAGATCGGCCGGCGCGGGTCGCGAAGGTTGGCTGGCGTGGGTCGCGAAGATCGGCCGGCACGGGTCGCAAAGGTTGGCCGGTGCGGATTGTGAAGGTTGGCCGGCGCGGGTTGCGAAGGTCGGCTGGCGTGGGTCGTGAAGGTCGGCCGGCGCGGGTCGCGAACGTCGGCTGGCGCGGGTTGTGAAGGTCGGCTGGCGTGGGTCGTGAAGGTCGGCCGGTGCGGATCGTGAAGGTCGGCTGGCGTGGGTCGTGAAGGTCGGCCGGTGCGGATCGTGAAGGTTGGCCTGTGCGGATCGTGAAGATCGGCCGGCGCGGGTTGTGAAGGTCGGCTGGCGTGGGTCGTGAAGGTCGGCCGGTGCGGATCGTGAAGGTCGGCTGGCGTGGGTCGTGAAGGTCGGCTGGCGTGGGTCGCAAAGGTTGGCCTGTGCGGATCGTGAAGGTCGGCCGGCGCGGGTCGCAAAGGTTGGCCTGTGCGGATCGTGAAGGTCGGCCGGTGCGGATCGTGAAGGTCGGCCGGCGCGGGTCGCAAAGGTTGGCCGGTGTGGATCGTGAAGGTCGGCCGGCGCGGGTCGCGAAGATCGGCCGGCACGGGTCGCAAAGGTTGGCCGGTGCGGATCGTGAAGGTCGGCTGGCGTGGGTCGTGAAGGTCGGCTGGCGTGGGTCGCAAAGGTTGGCCTGTGCGGATCGTGAAGGTCGGCCGGTGCGGATCGTGAAGGTCGGCCGGCGCGGGTCGCAAAGGTTGGCCGGTGCGGATCGTGAAGGTCGGCCGGCGCGGGTCGCGAACGTCGGCCGGGTTGGCTCCTGAAAGTTGGCCGGTTGGTAAAAATGGGTACCCGGAAAAAAAATGTGAAAAACACTGATTTAGATGAATATACGTACAAAGATAGGCATTAGGAGCAGAAGGAACACATCCCACCCTGCTAGCCTGCTCCGCCCTTCAATAAGATCCCGGCTGATCTGATTGTAACCTTCCACCTGCCCCCAGTAACCTTTCACCCCCTTGTTTATCAAGAATCTATCTATCTCTGCCTTGAAAACATTCAAACACTCTGGCTTCCATCGCTTTTGGAGGAAGAAAATGGAAAAAAACACATTTCCTTTCATCTCGGCAATCCATACCCCCCCCCCCCTCCGGTCCTGCCAACGTCTACGGCTTTTCACGTGGCCCGCGCCCTCTGCCGCTGCTATGGCGGGGGAGGGGGGGGGTTAGCTTGCCACCAGCAGGACCGGAAGACGGAAGATTTGACCAGCAGGAAGGGCATTCTCCTCTCTGACTTCAATGGCCAATCCCATTTCACAGCCACCCCGAATTTGGAAGGTGCTGTCGAAGGAGCCTTGGTGAGTAACTGAAGTGCATCTTGTAGATGGATACACACGGCTGTCACTGTGCGTCGGGGGTGGAGGGTTTGAATGTTTGCAGAAGGGCTGCCTTGTCCTGGATGGTGTTGAGCTTCTTGAGTGTTGTTGGAGCTGCGCTCATCCAGGCAAGTGGAGAGTATTCCATCACACTCCTGACTTGTGCCGTGTAGATTGTGGACAGGCTTTGGGGGCATCAGGAGATGAGTTACTTGCTGCAGAATTCCCAGCCTCTGACCTGTTCTTGTAACCATGGTGTTTGTATGGCTAGTCCAGTTCAGTTTCTGGTCAATGGTAATTCCGAGAATGTTGATAGTGGGGGATTCAGTGAAGGGGATGCCATTGAATGTCAAGGGGTCCAAAACCCCATTAGGATGACTTACTGACAGCTTCCTGCCTCCAGGTGATATTCTGAGAGGTGGGCTGTCATGATGATTAAGGGCCAATTTCCCAACTGATGGAACTTTCCGGATACTGCGCGTCTTCCCTGCTGAGCCTGGCAAGGGTTTGGATCCAGCTTCCCAAAGATCGATCAGAGGGCTATGAGACCCCACACTTCATGTCCCCCATGACAAAGCCGCCAGTTTGATTCTGCCACAGGCATGACCAAACTCATTTTTGTGGAGGGGACTCCTTTCCCCACGCCCCCCCACCAGCTGGCAGAGGTATTCACGGACATCTTTAACCTGTCCCTACTCCATTCCGAGGTCCCCACCTGCTTCAAGAAGACCACCTTCATACCGGTACCAAAGATGAACCAGGCAACGTGTCTCAATGACTACCGACCAGTGGCCCTGACTTCAGTCGTAATGAAGTGCTTCGAAAGGTTGATCATGAAGTGCATCACCTCCATACTCCCAGAACGCCTTGATCCACTGCAATTCGCATACCGCTGCAACCGGTCCACATCAGACACTCATCCCGAGAGCATCTCGAAAACAAGGACTCCTACATTAGACTCCTATTTATTGACTACAGCTCCGCCTTCAACACCATAATCCCAGCCAAGCTCATATCAAAGCTCCAAAACCTAGGACTTGGCTCCCCACTCTGCAACTGGATCCTCGATTTTCTGACCAACAGACCACAATCAGTAAGAATGAACAACAACACCTCCTCCACAATAGTCCTCAACACTGGCGCCCCGCAAGGCTGCGTACTTAGCCCCCTACTCTACTCCCTGTACACACACGACTGCGTGGCAAAACTTGGTTCCAACTCCATCTACAAGTTTGCTGACGATTCAACCATAGTGGGCCGGATCTCGAATAACGATGAGTCAGAATACAGGAGGGAGATAGAGAACCTAGTGGAGTGGTGTAGCGACAACAATCTCTCCCTCATGCCAGCAAAACTAAAGAGCTGGTAATTGACTTCAGGAAGCAATGTACTGTACACACCCCTGTCAGCATCAACGGGGCCGAGGTGGAGATGGTTAGCAGTTTCAAATTCCTAGGGGTGCACATCTCCAAAAATCTGTCCTGGTCCACCCACGTCGACGCTACCACCAAGAAAGCACAACAGCGCCTATACTTCCTCAGGAAACTAAGGAAATTCGGCATGTCCACATTGACTCTTACCAACTTTTACAGATGCACCATAGAAAGCATCCTATCTGGCTGCATCACAGCCTGGTATGGCAACTGCTCGGCCCAGGACCGCAAGAAACTTCAGAGAGTCGTGAACACCGCCCAGTCCATCACACGAACCTGCCTCCCATCCATTGACTCCATCTACACCTCCCGCTGCCTGGGGAAAGTGGGCAGTATAATCAAAGATCCCTCCCACCCGGCTTACTCACTCTTCCAACTTCTTCCATCGGGCAGGAGATACAGAAGTCTGAGAACACGCACGAACAGACTCAAAAACAGCTTCTTTCCCCACTGTCACCAGACTCCTAAATGACCCTGTTATGGACTTATTTCATTAACACTACACCCTGTATGCTTCATCCGATGCCAGTGCTTATGTAGTTACATAGAACATAGAACATAGAACGATACAGCGCAGTACAGGCCCTTCGGCCCACGATGTTGCACCGAAAAAAAAGCCATCTAACCTACACTATGCCCTTATCATCCATATGCTTATCCAATAAACTTTTAAATGCCCTCAATGTTGGCGAGTTCACTACTGTATATGTTGTGTTGCCCTATTATGTATTTTCTTTTATTCCCTTTTCTTCTCATGTACTTAATGATCTGTTGAGCTGCTCGCAGAAAAATACTTTTCACTGGACCTCGGTACACGTGACAATAAACAAATCCAATCCAATCCAATCCCAACACCGATTACCCTAACACCGCTGGGCCTTCTTCACAATGAAACCTTCCTGACCTTTCAAGAGTATCGCCATTTTGAGGCACCCTTCTTTGTCAACAGCACCCACTTCCCCGGTGGGCCTCCCACCAGTTGTCCAGGCCCTCTCATTGGGCCTCCCATGCACCCTGCCCCCACTGTACCCCATACTCAAATACCCCTGCAAATTGACTCAATTACCACTGAGTACATTTTCAAATGCCACATAGAACAGACTTACTGACCATCGTCAATAGAGTCAGATTCCACCGAGCCCGGGCTGACTGATCACTGAGACGTTTGGAAGATTTGAGGGAAAATTGGATTATAAATGTATTGGGCAATTTAAGGGTTAAAAGCCTGGGGTTAGATTGTGTTTGACTGCAATGACCATTTTTTTGAAAAAAAGTTCTGTTCTGCAGGGCCTAGGTGATTTTAGCAGCCAGCAGGTGAAATTGACCAAGGAATGTGTTTTTCAGTCTGGGCTCATACAACGTGGTTTGCCTGGGGAGGTCCCTGGGGAGTTAATAAGCTTTCAGTCCCTGGAAAGTTCTTTTTGTTTTTTAGCTTGGGGAGGTGATGTCAGTGCCGTGTGGAGTTAAAAGAGACAACGCTTTGGAGAAAGGCTTTTGGAAGTGAAGTCTGAACTGGCAACTTTTGGTTTCTTAGACCACGAATAAAAACAGTTTTGGAGTTGGGGGACTGGAGAATCCAGCCCCAGGAAGAGGCTGAAACAACCTAGTTGAAGCAATTGTGTGAAGACATTCAGCCAGAGTCTGAAGGGGTTCTAACAAGAGTCAGAATCTGTTCTGTATAGCAAGTATTACTCTGCCCTGCTGATGTTTAAGCTGGATTGAGAACTGTGTGTTATTTTTCTTGTTCGTTGTGCAGTGGGAAATCAAGTAGTAGTGTTAAGGGGTAATTGTAAGCTGTTCTTTTTCTGATGTGAAATTAAAAAGTTGAATATTGTATTCATAATAAAGTTTTGTTTGGAAATAGAAGAGCCCTATTTCTTCATGCAATCACTCCTGGAATGAATCATTCTTTCTGCGCAATCTTACAAATAAACTCAAATATTGGGGATTCGGCAGTATCCTAGACACTGTTGGGGTTTCGTCTGGGATTGCAATACCACCGAGATTGGACTTACTGACTCGCACAGGTTCAGTCACAGACCCAAGACAGCAGCCATCTTTGTGTTCCACCCCCATCCCCAGGTCTTCCCAGTGTACGATGTTAGAGTCTTTCCTCTTGGTTTCCCTTTGTTCTCATTTCTTTTGCTTTGTCTTATTATTTTTTGATCCGTGGACTCATAATGGGAATGCGCCTTTAAGCAGTGGACTTGCGCTGAGGCCGCCTTTTAGCCAGGACAGTGTGTTCCAGGATTTGTTTTTTTTTTTGGAGAGCAGAACATAGACCCGTCGGCTCCGAGGGAATCTGAAGAACCTGCTTTGGAGGAAATCGGTTTGATTGGCTGGCTGGCAACCTGTGGGTTGACCAGGGACAGTGTTCTGGCCGCTAACAATCAGTGATTGTTTCCTGTGGGGTGCTTCTGAGAGAACGGGCAGAAATTATTAGATCTTGAACGAAAAAGGAGCTCTCTCTCTTTCTGCTGAAGTAACAGACTGCTTTATTGTTCTAAACCCAGTGAGTGCCTTAGAAGGAAGAAGCATCAAAGGGAAAGCTTGAACTCCTGAAAGACTTTAACTGAAAACCATCATAGTGCATCGGAGATATTTTATCCTTTATACTTAATCATCATTATTTTCTTGCCTCTGCATCACCCTTTCCCTCTATGTTGTGTGTGTGTGTGTCTGTATATATAGAGTGGGACGAGTTAGAAATGGGGGTTTGGGGAAGGGGTATGAAATAGTCAGTTACATTTTCGTCAATTTAATTATATCACTGTTAAATAATAAAAGGTTATTTGTGTTAAATTTTGTAAACCTGCTGACTACAGTTTATTGGGCTCAGCGAAGGTCCGGCTTGTGGTCAAGTGGGACTGGAATGGACTGCGCGATAGCCCAGAAGGTCGTGACACCTGTCTCTCCTTGGACTTCCAGGTGGACAGTGGAGACATCCCTGCTCACCTCCAACCTCCCTTTCATAGAATTTACAGTGCAGAAGGAGGCCATTCGGCCCAACGAGCCTGCGCCGGCTCCTGGAAAGAGCACCCTACCCAAGCCCACACCCCCAACCTATCCCCATAACCCAGTAACCCCACCCAACCCAACACTAAGGGCAATTTTGGACACTAATGGCAATTTATCATGGCCAATCCACCTAACCTGCACATCTTTGGACTGTGGGAGGAAACCGGAGCACCCACGGGGAGGATGTGCAGACTCCGCACAGACAGTGAGCCAAGCCGGAATCAAACCTGGGACCCTGGAGCAGTGAAGCAATTGTGCTATCCACAATGCTACCATGCTGCCCTATAATGTAATGTCGCCTTAGTCCCAGATAGCCGTAGGCTTGTTTTCCCCTTTGAGGGGGAGAGCTGCGTGGTGGCGATTTAACCCAAGGGTCACCACACATCAGGCGAGGGACAAGGTTGAGAAGTCATGAATAACCTCAGCGGGTATGGGAATTGAACCCACGCTGTTGGCTTCGCTCCGCATCATGATCCGGCTGTCCAGCCAATGGAGCTAAACCTGAACAAACACGGGGCTCATGGTGCCAGGATCCCGTTCCTAAAGAGCCTTCGCGCATCGCGCCGGTGTGACATCATGGCTGATGGGTGGGAAGGTACGTTGAGGTCGGAAGTGGCGGCGTTAAACCCGCTAAGCATATGATAATGTATTCTAATACATGCAAATCAGGATCGTGTACTGCCCGGGCGGGAAGCCAATCGCATTATGGGAGGGTGACAGAGAAGATCACAAACCAAAATCTCGCCGGCGCAAATTCAGCTTTCTGTCCCTCGCGGGATTTAGTGGCCGTTTACGGGGTTTGCGCCTGCAGCTAAATCGCGGCCTCCAACTGTAGGCTTCAAAATATTGAATTGGAGTAAAGTGCTTTGGGAAGCCCAGCAGACATATTATACAAATGCAAGTCTTTTATTTTTTTAGCACACTTAACATCTCACACAATGTTTGGCATTTCAAACATCTCAGCGGTTTTTCAGCACTGCAAAGGAATGTTAGCCAAGTGGGGCTGGTATCGCACCTTTCAAGCTGCAGGCACCTGAGCCAAAACAACTTATTTTTTAAGATCAATGCCAAGTTACAGGAACCTATGTTTTCTTGTTGAGCTTCCCAAGATCTAAGATCATTAATTCCCTCCATAAACCTTCTCCCCTCCCTCTCTGCCTTGGAACTGAGTGACTCTCTCTTGGGCATTTCAGAGGCCTAGTTAATTGTCAACCACCTTGCTGTGGGTCTGGAGTCATGTGCAGAGCAGACCAGACTTCCTTCCCTGAAGGCCATTAGTGAAGTGAACCTGAGAGGTTTTACCAACAACTATTAGCTTCACCATTACTGACCCTAGCTTTGAATTCTCAACATGATTTACTGAGTTTAAATTCCAGTAGCTGTCATGGGATTTGAACCCATGCCCCCAAAGCATAAGCCTCAGGATGTCTAGTCCAGTGACATGACCATACTTCAACGTCGCACCGACCTGTTTGAGCAACCTTTTGATAACCTGTTCTAATATCTCCACTCATGGCTCACTGTCAGATCTCTGTCTGATTGCACTCTTAAGAAGCACTGGGGGACATTTTTACAATGCAGAGGGAGTTTGTTTTTTAAAATTCATCAATGGGTGTGGGCATCAGTAACAAATCCAGCATTTATTGGCCATCTCTAATTGCACACTGAGAAGGTGGTGGTGGTCTTCGTGAACCACTGCAGACTGTGTGGCGTGGGTACATCGGTTGAACTGCTAGCCATCAGAATGTTAGGAAGCCTCTTTCTAATGCTTGCGAGGGGAGCACTGGACAATCAAACCTACCAAATAGGAGCAGGAGGCCATTCAGCCCCTTAATCCTGCTCCGCCATTCAATAAGATCGAGACTGATCTGCTAGTGTTGAGTTCCACATTCCCCATTTACCCCAATAACATAGAACATACAGAGCGGAAGGAGGCCATTCGGCCCATTAAGTCTGCACCGACCCACTTAAGCCCTCACTTCCACCCTATCCCCGTAACCCAACAACCCCTCCTAACCTTTTAGGACCCTAAGGGACATTAGCATGGCCAATCCACCTAACCCGCACGTCTTTGGACTGTGGGAGGAAACCGGAGCACCCGGAGGAAACCCACGCAGACACGGGGAGAACGTGCAGACTCCGCACAGACAGTGACCCAGCGGGGATTCGAACCTGGGACCCTGGCGCTGTGAAGCCACAGTGCTATCCACTTGTGCTACCGTGCTGCCCACAACCCTCGATTCCCACCCCCAACAAGAATCTATCTACCAGTGACCCCCGTCTCCGCCGCCTTCTGAGGCAGAGTTCCAAAGTCTTACAATCCTCAGAAAGGGAAAAAAATTCTCCTCATCTCTGTCTTAAAGGGGTGCCCCTAATTTTAAAACAGTTCCCTGCTAGTTCTGGGTTCTCCCACACGGGGGAGAACATCCTTTCCATGTCCACCTTGTCAATTTGGTTCAGGATCTCCGAAACTCTAGTGGAAGCAAGCCCAGCTTTTCCAACCAGTCCTCACAAGACAACGCATTGATTGCAAGTATTAATCTATTGTTTAACAAGCCTTTGGGAAGCTATTCCGAGCCCCGACTTCGACCCTTTTACCATTATGGTGCCGGTGGCTGAACACGGACCAAAGCAGCATATTTAAAGTATTTAATGAAAATTTTCCCCAATACTTGCATCTCTATGTGATTCACCATTAAATCACTCCCAATGAGGCACGTTGGGATGTTTTACTACACTGAAGGTGCCACAATGATGCAAATTGTTGTTGTAAGAAAATAACTAAGGTTCCATTTTGTTTTCAGCACTGGGGCAATTTCCATTTCACACAACAGCCATTGTAACGTCCTTGAATGCGACTGGGGACGCACGCCAAACTGGAGTCACGTTTTGCATTGCAGTTCCCATCGTGACTCGGAGCGAGACGGAGCTGACCCAATCTCAATTAATCTAGACAGCCAAGGTTTGGGCAAGAGTTTCCAGTCGCCTCTCCACCTTGCTCCCATTCTGATCTCTCTGACCTGTGGGCTCCTGCAGTGTCCCGGTGAGGCTCCATGTTAGCCTCGAGGAACTGCACCCCACCTTTCAATCAAATACTTTGCAGTTTTTTGGACTCAACTGCTAGGGCGGCACGGCGGCCCAGTGATTAGCACTGCTGCCTCTCGGCGCTGTCGTGTTGTTCACCCTGGGGTAACACGGGTTGCACACGATGCAGTTAACTGATCAAACGTGGGCATTGGTTCAATATAAGGTTTATTGAACTTCGGTAACGAAGCACACAGCTGCCTGTGGGTTGACTCTCTACTACTCTAAGTAAACTAACATTAACTATCTAGACCAGGCTAGCTCTGATCCACGTGTAGAAGGTGTTGAATGATTTGTACACCCTGACTGTCACTACAGTTGTCACCAGTGGAAAGAGGCGGAGTGCTGATGCCTCGTGTGTTTTATAGTTGGAAGCCCCCCTCTGGTATCCTGTCTCGTGATTGGTCGTGTTCTGTTCTGTACATTGATTGGCTCACCTGGGTGTCTGTCACTGCCTGCTTTTACCTCCTGATGTGCATGGGTGCATCGTATGACAGGCGCCGGGAACCCGGCTTCAATCTCGGCCCTGGGTCACTGTCTGTGTGGAGTTTGCACATTCTCCCCGTGTCTGCGTGGGTCTCACCCCCACATCCCAAAAAAGATGTGCAGGGTAGGTGGATTGGCCGCGCTAAATTACCCCGTAATTGGAAAAAAAAAGAATTGGATATTCGAAACTTATTTTTTCAAAACCCCAAATTCCACAGTTCTCTGCCCTGATTTCCTTTTCTTTGTTAGTTTTGATTCCAGTCTCTCGATTTTCTCTATTTTGTGCTGTCGGGTGACAGCTGTTCCTCATTCTACCATTGGCACCTCCTCCAGACTCTAGCAGCCCTTCCTTTACTTCTCCCATTCCCACTCCCTCTTTTGCCATTTGATCTTTTCTATCTTCCAGACCGTCACTTTCGCTCACCTCCCCACCCTTCCGTCTGCCTCTTTCTCTTGTTCACAATCTATTCATATTTCTAAGTTTTCCCACTCTCAGGATAGGTCATTGACATGAAGCGTTAACCCTGTTTCTGTCTCTGCACACGTGGCCCTCACCTGCTGAGTATTTCCAATATTTTCTGTTTTGATCTCGTTCCTGTGTTTGAATCTGAGCCCCAGAGTGAGAGATTAGCATTCAAACCATTGCAGGATATAATGGCTAAGCCATATTTTAAAAAAACTAACGTGAGAAGTTTAAAGGAGTGCATTTATCCCAATGTGATTTGAAAGGCACCTTTTCCCCACACACATTTCTCAAATGTTAACCTTGTTATTTCAAACCTGATGCTCGAAGATGGCAAAAGAACAGACACACGCACACAGATTCTAAAACCTGCGCACATCTCCGATTAGGCGCCAGAATGCGGCGACTGGGGGCTTTTCACAGTAACTTCATTGCAGTGTTAATGTGACAATAAAGATCATTTATTTATTCATTTTTACATCTATTCAAACAGAAAATTTATCAACCAAAGCGAACACTACTGAGTAATATCCAGTCAAATGTTGATGGAGAAGTTTGTCATTCAAACTGTGACTGACATGTGTTACGGGTCAGGGTTTAGAGAACCCCAAAGTGTATCATGGAGTTCACCTGACCCACAACTTTTAATAGATTGTGGTATGGGGAGCACACGGCCCACTTTACAGGAATGGTACAGCAGAAATGGACCAGTGTTTTTTAAAACAAAACAATGTTTATTCTATGAACACAAGTTAACCTTTTTAAAACAAACAGTGAATATCTTAGCAACCATTAATTCAAAGATAACCCCCCAAAAATACAACACTAAGTAATCCTTTAAGCTGTCCTTTTAACATCCAAAAGACTTAACAAACCTTTAAACAGGAGCACATTAGGTTCACATTCACTATTGAGAACATTTATAATTCTGAATTCACCAAATGATCCAGAGATAGTCTTTGGATGGCAGAGATCAACAGGACAGCTCTTTGTTTAACTTCAGCTGCAGCTCACTGGAAAACACAGACACACCCAAGCTTTTTCTCAAAGTGAAAGTAAAAAGCAGAGCCAGAGCTCAGCTCCACCCACACTCTGACATCACTGCAGTAACATGAGCAGCTAACCATTTCGTAAAGTGACATTCTCATGACACGTGTCACAAGAATGCATGGTCATCAAATATTATTGTAAACATTAAATGAGCGACATTCAAACTGTGCCAACGTCATCCGTGTTGTACATTCTTGTGGCAATGGCCGGAATTCTCCGGACATTGGGTTTCCGTTTTCCCGGGTTTCCCGGCGGTGTGGGGTGGCTTCAAAGGGAAGTCCCATTGACAAGCAGCGGGAAGAGGGAATCCCAACATAGGGCGCGCTGCTGCGAAACACGAGGATGGGGGAACGGAGAATGCTCCCAACATTGTTATGTGTGTGTTTTAAATAAAAGCAGAAAATGCCGGGTAAATTCAACAGGTTTGGCGGCACCGGTGGAGAGATTCGTTTTGAGTCCCTATGACTCTCCTTTGGGGCTGATGAGGGACATAAATGCGGTGGATGATTGTCATGGGAGTGCCCCTTCAAGAAATGCTTTTGTCTTACCGCATGGCTTCAGTGATGTCATTGTGTGGGTGGAGCTGGGCTGTAGCTCTGGGAGTTGGTTTTACATCCGCTTTGGGTTGGGAGGTGGTTCGTGGCCCTGAGATTTTACTTCCATTTTTCACATTTGGCTGCTGTGGACTCAGACAGGGAAGTATCTTGGCCTGTCCCTCTATTTTCAATTTTAAAGAGTTATTCCAAGGAAGAAACCCAATGAGTATACTTACCTGCTGTTTTGGTAAAAAGGGTTTTTTGGTTCATGGGATCTTGTTATCGAATTGGAACAGTTAAAGGGGAATTCATTAAGGTTTATACAGAGATTACTGCAGCTGTGTGGGGTCTTTATATTTGTAGTTGATAATAATTCTTACTGTGTGTGGTTATACAAATGTTAACTAAAATCGTAGATTAAAACTTGTTTTTGGATTAAATGCACCTAAGAACTCTGTTGAATAACACATGAAAGGCAGGGGGCGTGATTCTCTGAGGCCACGCCAGTTGGGAGAATCGCCGGCCGCGCCATTATATCGCGCGACGCGGGTCCGACCTTTATGTAAGGGAGCGGCATTCTTCCAACCGGCGAGAACGGCCCTGTCGAGTTCTGCGCTGCGCCAGCCGGAGAATCGCCCGAGGCACTCACCACGATGATTCCCCGGTACCCCCGCTATTCTCCGGCCCGGATGGGCCGAGCGGCCGCTCCGACACGACACGTTCCTGCCGGCGCCGTTCACACCTGGTCGCTGCCGGCGGGAACTGTGCGGGAACGCTGGGGGGGACGGCCTGTGGGGGGGGGTTCCTTCACCGGGTGGGGACCTCCGATGAGGTCTGGCCCGCGATCGGGGCCCACCGATCGGCGGGCCGACCTCTCTAAAGGAGGACCTCCTTTCCTCCGCCGCCCCGCAAGATCCATCCGCCATCTTCTTGCGGGGCGGCCTTGGGGAGGACGGCAACCGCGCAAGCGCGGATGACTTCATTTAGGCGACGGCGGCCGTGTCATTTATGCGGCGCCGCTTTTTACGCGGCGCCAAGGCCCAGCGCGCGGAAAATACGCGACCCCGCTCCTAGCCCCCCGGGGGCGGGAGAATAGGGGGCTGGGAGCGGCCTCCGACACTCCGGTTTTCACTCCGGCGCCGGGACTTAGTCTCCCTTTGGGAGAGTCGCGCCCAGGATGTCGTGCTCATCGTAACCAAAATCAATACACAGTTATAGGTCAGGCGAACTCCATAATGTACTTTGGTGTTTTCTAAACCCTGGGGGGATATGGGGGAGGGGGAGATATGGGGGATATGGGGGCTGGAGATGGTGGAGCAGAATAGAAGGTCAGGGATAGGTGGAAGCTGAGGAGACACTGACAAAGATGTCATGGACACAAAACAAAGGGAGTGTTAATGGTAGCACGAGAGAGTAAAGAAGGTACTGATAGTCAATAAAGCTAAGGGAGAGGATTGTGTTGATAGCAGAACAGGGGCGAAATTCTCCATTATCGGCGCAAAGTCCGCCGATCGGCGCAAAAAACGGCGCAAATCTGACTTGCGTCACGCCGGAAAAATCGTTGCAAAGTCTCCAGCCCGAAATAGGCTAGCAGCGACATGACGGGATCCGCGCTTGCGCACGTGGTTCACACCGTGCAGCGTCATACGCGCCGCACGGCGTGACGGCTCATTAGGCCGCGCTGCTCCCCCCCACCCGACCGGAACACCCGACCGGAACACCCGACTGGATGGCTGGCCGCCGCTCAGCCCCGAGGTTCCAGTCACGGGATGTGGAGGCACTCCTGGACGCAGTGGAGCAGAGGAGGGAGGCCCTGTATCCCGGGCACAGCCGCAGAGTTGCCCACGCCACAGCCGGCTTCTGTGGAGGGAGGTGGCAGAGGCCGTCACCGCTGCGGCCCTGACACCACGGACAGGCACCCAGTGCCACAAGAAGGTGAACAACCTCGTCAGAGCAGGCATGGTGAGCCTCCCCCCGCCCGATATCAATATCCCCCCTCCCCCATATCCCCCCTCCCCCATATTCCCCCCTCCCCCATATCCCCCCTCCCCCATATCCCCCCTCCCCCTTCCCCATATCCCCCTCCCCCATATCCCCCCTCCCCCATATCCCCCCTCCCCCATATCCCCCCTCCCCATATCCCCCTCCCCCATATCCCCCCTCCCCCATATCCCCCCTCCCCATATCCCCCTCCCCATATCCCCCCTCCCCCATATCCCCCCTCCCCCGTATCCCCCATACCCCCCTCCCCATATCCCCCCCATATCCCCCTCCCCCATATCCCCCTCCCCCATATCCCCCCTCCCCCATATCCCCCTCCCCCATATCCCCTTCCCCATATCCCCCTCCCCATATCCCCCATATCCCCCCTCCCCCATATCCCCCCTCCCCCATATCTCCCCCTCCCCCATATCCCCCCTCCCCCATATCCCTCATATCCCCCTCCCCATATCCCCCCTCCCCCATATCCCCCCTCCCCCATATCCCCCCTCCCCCATATCCCCCCTCCCCCATATCCCCCCTCCCCATATCCCCCATATCCCCAAGTGAATCCAGCCCTAACCTTAACCTCTGCAATACACGCGCAACCGATGGCGTGCATTCATATACCTGCCTAACACTGTTGCCTTTTACCCCTGCCACCCCACCCCCCCGCCACAGGAGAAACGCACACACAACACCAGGGAGCACGTGAGGACTGGAGGAGGCCCCGCTGATGAGAGGAAAGGGCCCTGGAACTGGCTGGCGGACCTGAGGACCGGGAGGTTGCTGATGCAGAGGTCGGGGGCATAGTAGCAAGTGAGCCACCGACAGCCCGTCCCCATATCCCCCCTCCCCTATATCCCCCTCCCCCATATCACCTGATCACTGCCTGATGTCTAACCATGCATGCTTCATTGTGTATCGCAGGAGCAAACGTCGAGGCACCCATCCCCGCAGATGCAGACCGCCCGCAGGATGCTCCTCGGAGGCCACGGGAGACGGAGAGACCCAGACCCTCCGGCATGCGACGCCCGCAGGATGCCCCTCGGAGGCCACGGGAGACGGAGAGACCCAGACCCTCCGGCATGCGACGCCCGCAGCATGCCCCTCGGAGGCCACGGGAGATGGAGAGACCCGGACCCTCCGGCATGCGACGCCCGCAGGATGCCCCTCGGAGGCCACGGGAGATGGAGCGACCCAGACCCTCCGGCATGCGATGCCCGCAGGATGCCCCTCGGAGGCCACGGGAGACGGAGAGACCCGGACCCTCCGGCATGCGACGCCCGCAGGATGCCCCTCGGAGGCCACGGGAGACGGAGAGACCTGGAGCAACAGGGAGACGACGCCCCCGTCACGTGCAGCTGCGACGACGCAGGCGTGTGCCACCCAGCGACGAGAGGGGCAGCCACAGGCCCCCATCACAGCCGAGCCAGAACACCACTACCCAGGACACCACTACCCAGGTCACCACTACCCAGGACACCACTACCCAGGACACCACTACCCAGGTCACCACTACCCAGGACACCACTACCCAGGACACCCCTACCCGGGACAGCACTACCCAGGAAGACGAAATACCGGACAGTGACACAGAGTGGATGGGTGGAGATGAACCCCCACCCCAAAGTGCCATGGACTCAGAGTGGGACGAAGAGCACGACACAACGCCACTGCTGTCACCAACACCGTCCACCATCGCAGAAACACTCACCTCGGTTGGACACTTTAGTGATGAGGCGTCTGGTACACTCACTGGTGCGCACAACACAGCCGTCCCGGTACAGCAGGTGGAGGTTGGAGCAGCAGAGGGGCCGGGCGGTCGGAGGGCAGCCCAGCCCAAGCGAACATCTGCCGCCCAGATGGATCCCGGGTTCCTCGAGTTAGCACACCCACCCATAGATCCGATGCAACCACCGAACCGGAGACGAGCGAATAGGGTGACGGCCGGCTTGCGGCGGCTGCAGTCGCAGGTGGAGGAGTCCACCCGCGTCCAGGAGCTGGGAGTGGTGCCGGTCATGCGTGCCACCCAGGCCGACACCGCACGGGTGGCGTCCGCGGTGGAGGCAATGGGTGCGACGGTGTCAGACATGGGGAACGGTTTGCGAGGCCTGGGGCCTTCCGTGCAAGCGGCGTCTGTGGCCCAGGACATGGCTGCCCTCTCACAGGAGGCCATGAGCCAGTGCCAGCGCCAGATGGCAGAGGCGCTCAACGCCATGGCCCAGTCTCTGCAGGCCATGGCCCAGTCTCAGCAGGCCATAGCCCAGTCTCAGCAGGCCATAGCCCAGTCTCAGCAGGCCATGGCCCAGTCTCAGCAGGCCATAGCCCAGTCTCTGCAGGTCATGGCCCAGTCTCTGCAGGCCATGGCCCAGTCTCTGCAGGCCATGGCCCAGTCTCTGCAGGCCATCGCTGAGGGCATCGGCGCCAGTGGCCATGTGCGAGCCGGCGTCGCACTGTCACGGGCAGGGTTTGCCAACCCCCTGGGCTCCATGGCTGCAAACCTGCAGACCCCTGTCGATACCAGCACGGGCCTCCAGGACTGGCAGCGCCAGATGTCGGGGGGGGCGTCGGATGGCCAGTCCGTTCGCATCCCCCACCCATGTAGAGGCCTGGGGGCCATCGGGCACCCCGAGGGAGGAGGAGGTGGTGTGGTCCGTCCCGGCTCCCCCTGTAGGGGAGGTCCCGGAACACCGCAACACCTCGGACTCCCCCCCTTCCGTCCCAGGTGCATCGGGTGGGCAACGGGCAGGACAGGATGGCAGCTCGCCATCCCAGTCGCCCGGGCCGCAGCCTGGCCCATCTAGGCCAGGACGCCCCAGGAAACGGCCGCCAAAGGGATCCTGTGTCAGAGGGCAGGAATCACAGGAGTCCACCTCCAGTTCTGCTGTACCGTCTGGGGAACCACGTAGACGTAGTCAAAGGGCCCGTAAGGCCAAACAATTAGACACTGAGTAAGTTGGCATGGGTGCAGGGCACAGATGAGTTTTAGGGGCTAGGGCACGTGCATGAACTCCTTTGGTTATTAAAGTCAATGTTACACCTACAGAAGCTGCCTTTGTGCTCTGTCCAAAGCGTGCGAGGGTGTCATGTACGTTGAGCGCAAGTGTGTGTGTGAGGGGTGGTCTTACCTCAGCCCCAGGTGAGTCTGCCCCCTTCCCCCTGGGCCGCCATCAACATCCCCCCGGGCAGAGGACGGGACCGTGCGCTGCAGTGTCACAGCCGCATGCAGGGATGGTCCGGGTGGATGGTGGTACTGTGGCCATGGGTCAGACATAGTCCAACGATGTGGAGCCAGGAGCTCATCGCAGGGCGGGTTGTCATCATCCTCCATGGCCTGCAATAGACACGCGTCCACCCGCAACTGTGTGAGCCCGGCCCGTTGTGCCGCAGGTGGATCGGCAATGGGGGGTGGTGTGCATGCGAGTGGGGTGGGTGGGGTTGGGGAGGGGGGTGAGGATGCTGGGTGGGTGGATGGGTGTGGGGTGTGGGTGGTTGGCTGTTGCAATGGTGTGCGGTCTGTGGCCACACAACCCGATTCCCACGCCCATCTAATCAGTGAAGCGGGCGGCTATCAGTCTGTCCCGTGCCCGCTGAGCCAGCCGGTAACGGTGGACAGCCACCCGCCTGTGTCTACCCCGTCTGCCCTGACCATTGCCCCCATCCCCCTCATCTGGGGAGGACTGCGCCTCTTCCTGCTGCTCCTCCACTCCACCGCCCTCTGCCTGCGGAACATCGCCCCTCTGCTGGGCTATGTTGTGCAGGACGCAGCACACCACAATGATGCGGCCGACCCTATCTGACCGATACTGGAGGGCGCCCCCAGAGAGGTCCAGGCACCTGAAACGCATCTTCAGCACGCCAAAGCACCTCTCTATCACTCCCCTTGTCGCTACATGGGCATCATTGTAGCGGTTCTCCGCCTCATTGTGTGGCCTCCGTATAGGCGTCATCAGCCACGATCGCAATGGGTAGCCCCTGTCGTCCAGCAACCAGCCCCTCAGCCGGGGATGGCGTCCCTCGTACATGCCGGGGATGGATGACCGCGACAACGACCCTGTTATCTGCAGGTTGCCGCACGGCGACGTGCATCCCATCGATCGCGCCCTGGACCATGGGGAACCCGGCCACGGCAGAGAAGCCCACGGCCCGGGCATCTTGGCTGGCCCGGTCCACAGGGAAGCGGATGTAGCGGTGTGCCATGGCATATAGGGCGTCTGTCGCTGCCTGGATGCACCGGTGCACCGATGTCTGCGATATGCCGGACAGGTCCCCAATCGGTGCCTGGAATGACCCCGTTGCATAAAGGTTCAGGGCCACCGTAACCTTGACGGACACGGGGAGAGGGTGTCCCCCGCCAGTGCCACGCGGTGACAGGTGAGCCAGCAGGTGGCAGATGTGTGCCACGGTTTCCCGCCTCATCCGGAGTCTCCTCCTGCATTCCCGGTCTGTGAGGTCCTGGTATGACTGCCGGGGCCGGTACACACGGGGCGCCCTCGGGTGCCTCCGTTGCCGTGGGGCCGCGACGTCCTCCTCCCCCTCCTTGTCCTGTCGGTCAGGTGTCCCTCCAGCCTGGGCGGCTGCCGCCTGCCCCTCTGCGGCAGCCTGCGCCGCCTCTCTGGCACGCTCCTCCTCCTCCTCCTCATCCAGGGCAACATAGACATTAGCGGCTGCCGCCACGGCGGCCAACATCGCTGGATGATCGGAAAACATGACGACCTGGTTGGGGGGGGGGGGGGGGGAACGGCGACATGTCATCATTGCCCATATCCCCTCCTTCCCCCCAGCCAGGTGACATGGACCGCATGGGTCCAACTGTTGGAGGCTGGCAACTCACTTGCCCTCGCATCTCCCTCCCCGGCACGGATCCCCCCATCCTCCTCCCCGGCACGGATCCCCCCCCCATCCCCCTCCCCGGCACGGACCCCCCCAACCCGCTCCCCGGCACGGACCCCCGCCCCCCCCATCCTCCTCCCCGGCACGGACCCCCCATCCTCCTCCCCGGCACGGACCACCCAACCTCCTCTCCGGCACGGACCCCCCCATTCGCCTCCCCGGCACGGACCTCCCATCCCCCTCCCCGGCACGGACCTCCCATCCTCCTCCCCGGCACGGACCCCCCATCCTCCTCCCCGGCACGGACCCCCCAATTCTCCTCCCCGGCACGGACCCCCCCATCCCCCTCCTGGGCACAGACCCCCCATTCCCCCTCCCCGGCACGGACCTCCTGTCCGCCTCCACGTCACGGACCCCCCCCCATCCCCCTCCCCGGCACGGACACCCCCATCCCCCTCCCCGGCACGGACCTCCCATCCTCCTCCCCGGCACGGACCCCTCCATCCTCCTCCCCGGCACGGACCTCCCATCCCCCTCCCCGGCACGGACCCCCCCATCCCCCTCCCCGGCACGGACCCCCCATTCCTCCTCCCCGGCACGGACCCCCCCATTCTCCCTCCCCGGCACGGACCTCCCATCCTCCTCCCCGGCACGGACCCCCCTCCCGGCACTCCCCCGGAGCTCAGCCCACTCTAACCACCCCCCCCCCCCCGCCGCACACATACACACACAACCCTACACACACCTCTCCCCCACACATTCAGACTGCGGCCACGCTATCGCCTGCCCAGCGGCCAACCCCCCAGGCCGTCACTCACCTCCACGCTGGTCGGCGTGAACCTGGAGCACAGGTTCACGCCGATGAAAAGGAGGTTTGATTTACGTCGACGTGACCGGTCATCACGTCGACGGGACTTCGACCCATCCGGAAGGGAGAATATCGGCAGGCCCAAAATCGGCTGCCTTGCGCACACCCGTGCCATTCTCCGACGTCTGCGGCGCCATTAACGCCCCGCCGCCTTTTCTCCCTTCGGAGACTTCGGCAACCGGCGGGGGCGGGATTCACGGCGGCCAACGGCCATTCTCCGACCCGCTGGGGGGTCGGAGAATGACGCCCCAAGAGTCAGCATTCTGTGACAGCAAAACAAGTCACAGTCGGCCCCGTGTGAGAGGGGGTTCGGAAAAATAATCAAAATGGAGGAGGGAGTTCACAGTGGCTGAACTCAATACTGAGCCCGGAAGGTGTAACGTGCTTAACCGGAAGGTGAGGCACCGTTCCTCCAGCTTGCGTTGGGTTTCACTGGAACATCGCAGCAGGCCACGGGCAAGAACGTGAGCATGGGAGCAAGATAGTGAGTTCAAATGCCTAGAAGGTTAGGCTCATGGTTGTGGGCTTAGTAATGGTTTTCTGGGAAGCAGTCACCCAGTCCGCATGTAGTCTCTCCAATGTCGAGGAGACCCCATTGGGAGCAGCAAATGCAGTAGACTAAAATGCGAGTGAAACATTGCTTCATCTGGAAGGAGTGTTTGGGGCCTTGAATGCGGAGGAGGGAGGGGGTAAAGGCGCAGGTGTTGCACCTTCTGCGATTGCGTGGCAAGGCACCCTGGGAAGGGGATGCGGCATTCGGGGTGATAGAGGAGTGGACCAGGGTGCCTCGGAGGGAGTGATCCCTGCGGAATTCTGACTGGAAGGGTACGGGGAAGATGTGTTTGGTGGATGCATCCTGCTGGAGCGGGGGGGAAATGGCGGAGGTTGATCCTTCGAATGCGGATGGGATGAAAGGTGAGGACAAGGGGAACCGTAGCATGGTTCTGGGACGGAGGGGTGGTGAGGCCAGGGGTTTGGCAAATGGGTTGAGGGCCCTGTCAACCAGAGTGGGGGGACAACCCTTGGTTCAGGAAGCAGGCAGAGAGGTCAGAAGCTGAGCTTTGGAAGGTGGCATCATTGGAATAGATACGACGGAGGTGGAGAAACTGGGAGAGTGGGATGGAGTCCTTACAGGAAATGGGATGTGCGGAGCTGTAGTTAAGATAGCTATGGTCCATCTTCCAGCCTCAGAGTGTTCCTGGAGATCCCTCTCCTTTCTTCAACAGTGGGTCATGGCATAATATACACCAGTATATCATGGGGCAGACACACACTGATGGACACACAGTGGGACCAATCAACACACACAACACCGCAGCCAATCACCAGTTAGAGCACACGCACTATAAAGACAGGGGACATCAGAGTTCCCGCTCATTCAAGCTGCAGCTAGCTAGGAGGACAGAGCTCACAGCCTGCAGCACAGACATTCACCATGTGCTGAGTGCATCGACTGGTTAGGACAAGGCAAAGGGCTGTTTAGCACAGGGCTCAATCGCTGGCTTTGAAAGCAGACCAAGGCAGGCCAGCAGCATGGTTCAATTCCCGTAACAGCCTCCCTGAACAGGCGCCAGAATGTGGCGACTAGGGGCTTTTCACAGTAACTTCATTTGAAGCCTACTTGTGACAATAAGCGGTTTTCATTTTCCATTTTCTTTAGTTAAAGCTAGTATCGTGTTAACCCACAGTCAGAGTATGTTAAACAGTTAATGATTCAATAAAATAGTGTTGCACTATTTCAAGTGTTGGTGACCTGTATGTGTTCCACGGATCCAGAGCCGCCCAACACAACATGATACCAGGAGTTGAGGGATATTAGCACTTCTTAGACCTACCTGCAAGTGATCTGCCTTCCGCCAGCATTCCGTCATCCTGCAACATGAACAACATCAGCCCGCCGCCGCCGCTCCGCATCGCCGGCAACCTCGGGGCCAACTGGAAGATATTCAAACAGCGCTTCCAGCTCTTCCTTGAGGCCACAGACAGGGAGGACGCCTCGGATACTAGGAAGATTGCTCTCCTCCACTCCACGGCCGGGGACCATGCCATCCGCATTTTCAATTCTCTCACCTTTGCGGATGATGAAGATAAAACAAAGTTCAAGACGGCCCTCCTCAAGTTTGACACTCACTGCAGCGGAGAGGTGAATGAAAGTTTCGAGCGCTACGTGTTCCAACAGCGTTTGCAGGGTGAGGATGAACCTTTCCAATCCTTTCTCACCCACCTCCGCATCCTTGCGCAATCTTGCAGCTACGGGCCCACCTCCGACTCCATGATACACGACCAGATCGTTTTCGGTGTTCAGTCGGACCCCCTACGACAGCAGCTCCTCAAAGTAAAGCAGCTCACCCTAGCGACCGCCATTGAGACCTGTGTCCTACACGAAAACGCCACGAGTCGGTATTCCCACATCCAAGCGGCTGAAATGGCGCAGCAAGGTCCCCATGAGGCAGAACGGGTCCAAGCGATTGAGCAACTCCTCATCAGCCTGGATGAGGACGGCCATTTTGCGCGCTTTTCACGGACTCCCGCGCTTGTGCGCACCAAACGAGGGGACGACGACGTCAAAGAACGTAATGCGCAGGCGCACACCACGCACGACCGCGAACGTGCGGACGCTACGACATGCGGCATCTGTGGCTCCGCCCATTTAAAACGGCAATGCCCTGCCAAATCTTGACAATGCCTACGCTGTGGCAGACTTGGCCACTATGCTGCCTTCTGTCGAGCAGCTCAGCCTGCCAATTCATATCGCTTCAGCCAGCCTCGCAGGAATGTTCGGGCAATTCAACCCACGGTCACCGAGTCCGATGCGGGCCTCCCACACAGCAGTGACATCGAGGACCTGAAGGCGCCTTTTCGAGTTGGTGTCGTGACAAAAAACACGGTGTCTCCGAAGCAAAGACACCAGCCGCTGTCGGTATACAGCATCGATCCAGACGATGAGTGGTGTGCCACCCTGACGATCAACCGGTCCCAAATACGATTCCGCCTGGAAACTGGTGCCTCTGCCAACCTCATTGCGCGGTCTGATTTCCAAAGCCTTCATGTCAAACCAGCCATCCTTCCATCAGCCTGCCAGCTATTAGATTACAATGGCAATGCCATTGATGCCAGCAGCTCGTGCCAACTTGAAGTGACGCACAGGTCATGCAAAGCCATCCTTCCTTTTGAAATCGTGGGCTCCTGGAAAGCCTCCCTGCTTGGCACACAGGCATGCAAGCTGTTGAACCTAGTTCAGAGAGTTCACTCTCTCTCTCCTGATGAAACATCTGCCTTTCAGGACACCGACTTCAGGGCGCAACTCGACGCCATCATCGACCAGCACCACAACGTCTTCGAAGGTATGGGCACGCTCCCATATACTTACAAGAACTTGTTGAAACAGAATGCCACGCCTGTGGTGCACGCACCTCGCAGGGTCCCAGCACCCCTTAAGGACTGCCTCAAGCAGCAGCTGCAGGACCTCCAGGACCAAGGAGTGATTTCCAGAGTCACGGAACCGACCGACTGGGTCAGTTCCATGGTATGTGTAAAAAAGCCTTCCGGCGAATTGAGAATTTGCATTGATCCCAAGGATCTGAAGTGCAATATCATGAGGGAGCATTATTTAATTCCCAAGCGCGAAGAGATCACATGTGAGATGGCTCGCGCCAAGCTCTGCACCAAACTCGACGCCTCAAAAGGATTCTGGCAAATCCAGCAGGAAACTATGTACATTCAATACCCCCTTTGGCAGATATTGTTACAACAGGATGCCGTTTGGGATCATATCTGCTTCAGAAGTGTTCCATAGGATCATGGAACAAATGATGCAAGGTGTGGTGGTATGTATTAGGGGTAATACGGTATACCACAATGCCGACAGGTAGATGGATACCGGGTCCTGATAGGATCTGCTGCCGACTGGGCTCCACCCAGAAATGCCGGTATAAGAACCCGGATTTCCCCCAGCAGCTGCATTCTGTAACCGAGCTGCTGGGGAACAAGTTCTGCTCAATAAAGCCTTTAATTGATGTTACTTCAACCTGCCTCGCGTCACATTGACGGTACAACAATTTATTGAGCAGACTTAAATAAAAAACGACGTAGGAATATGGAGCTCCGCATCACCCCGGAGTGCCTGTGAATCGCACCCCAAGCAGCTAACTCGACCTCTATCTTTAAAGATTGGCTGGCGTGTTTTGAGGGCTACCTCCGAACGGCCCCTGGCAAACCAACGGATGAACAAAAGATGCAGGCCCTCTATTCCAGGGTGAGTCCCGACGTCTACTCACTCATCGAGGACGAGGACGATTTCCCTGATGCCATCGCCGCGCTGAAAGACATCTACATGCGGCCCGCCAACCAGGTTTTTGCACGCTACCAGCTCGCCACACGACGAAAACTTCCTGGAGAATCGCTGGACGAGTTCTATAACGCCCTGCAGATCCTGGGAAGAAACTGCAACTGCCCGGCGGTAACGGCGAACGAACACACAGAGCTCCTGGTCCGCGATGCGTATGTGGCAGGTTTGGCTTCATCCCAGATCCGCCAGAGGCTTCTGGAGAAAGAATCTCTGGGTCTCACAGAAACTCGGGCCATGGCGGCATCCCTCGATGTGGCCTCGCATAACGCCCGCGCCTACGCCCCCGACCGCACTGCAGCCCCTTGGGCTCCGTTGCCCCCCGCCGCGATCGACTCTCCGGCACACACCCCCACCCACGTAAATCTGCGCGGTCAAAACACCAGACCAACCGGGGGGGCCCCGCTGCTATTTTTGCGGCCAACCGAAACACCCCCGGCAGCGCTGCCCGGACCGCTCGGCTACCTGCAAAAGCTGCGGATCAAAGGGCCACTACGCAGGGGTGTGCCAGTCCCGCGGGGTCGCCGCTTTCTCCGGGGAAGAAACGGGACCACAGACCCAGCCCCCCCAGCGATCCACGTGCGGCCAACGGACGCCGCCATTTTGGGCCCCGGACGCCACGAGGGAGAGATGGGCGCCGCCATTTTGTCCACCCCCGACCGCGTGCGACCTGTGGACGCCGCCATCTTGGCTGACAGGAAAGGACGCCGACACAGACGGCCACATACTGCCTGACAATGATGATCTACTGCGACAACCACGCTTGGCATCGATGACCCTGGACCAGTCGCGGCCCCGGACGCTCCAGACAGCAACGACTACAGTCCTGGTGAATGGGTACGAGACGCCGTGTCTTATCGATTCTGGGAGCATGGAGAGTTTCATTCATCCGGACACGGGAAGACGCTGTTCCCTCATAATTTGTCCAAGCACCCAGAAACTTTTCCTGGCGGCGGGGTCCCACTCCGTTGAGATCAAAGGGTTCTGCATCGCTAACCTAACGGTGCAGGGGAGGGAGTTCCGAAATTACCGGCTGTATGTCCTCCCCCATCTCTGTGCGCCCACACTCCTAGGGTTGGACTTCCAACGCAACCTCCAGAGTTTAACATTTAAATTTGGCGGCCCTATATCCCCACTGACTGTCTGCGGCCTCGCGACCCTCAAGGCTGAACCGCCTTCCTTGTTTGCGAACCTCACCCCAGATTGCAAACCCGTCGCCACTCGGAGCATACGGTACAGCGCCCAGGACCGAGCATTTATCCGGTCCGAAGTCCAGAGGTTGCTGAAGGAAGGCATCATCCAGGCTAGCAACAGTCCCTGGAGAGCCCAGGTGGTAGTCGTTAAGACCGGGGAGAAACAGAGGATGGTCATCGACCATAGTCAGACCATCAACAGGTACACTCAGCTAGATGCGTACCCTCTCCCCCGCATATCCGACATGGTCAATCGGATTGCACAGTACAAGGTTTTTTCCACCATGGACCTCAAGTCCGCCTACCACCAGCTCCCCATTCGCCCCGGTGACCGCAAGTATACTGCCTTCGAAGCAGACGGGCGGCTATACCACGGTTTACGGGCCACGTTCCCGTATCTCGACAACGTCATCATCTGCGGCCACGACCAGCAGGACCACGACGCCAACCTCCAAAAATTCCTCCAGACCGTAAACGCCCTCAACCTCACTTACAACAGGGAAAAATGCGTGTTCAGCACCGACCGTCTAGCCATCCTGGGCTACGTAGTGCATTACGTAGTGATAGGCCCCGACCCTGAACGCATGCGCCCACTCATGGAGTTCCCTCTTCCCCACTGTGCCAAAGCCCTGAAACGCTGCCTGGGCTTCTTTTCTTACTACGCCCAGTGGGTTCCCCAATACGCCGACAAGGCCCGTGCACTAATCCAGTCCACTACTTTTCCCCTGTCGACAGAGGCTTGCCAGGCCTTCAGTCGCATCAAAGCGGATATCGCAAAGGCCACGATGCACGCCATCGACGAGTCCCTCCCCTTCCAGGTCGAGAGCGACGCATCAGATGTAGCTCTGGCGGCCACCCTCAACCAAGCGGGCAGACCCATGGCCTTCTTCTCCCGAACCCTCTACGCTTCAGAAATCCGCCACTCCTCAGTGGAAAAGGAGGCACAAGTCATAGTGGAAGCTGTGCAACACTGGAGGCATTACCTGGCCGGCAGGAGATTCACTCTCCTCACTGACCAACGGTCGGTTGCCTTCATGTTCGATAATGCGCAGCGGGGCAAGATCAAGAACGACAAGATCTTGCGGTGGAGGATCGAACTCTCCACCTTCAATTATCGTCGCGGAAAGCTGAACGAGCCATCCGATGCCCGATCTCGCGGCACATGTGCCAACGTACAAGTGGACCGTCTACAAGCCCTCCACGAGGACCTCTGTCACCCGGGGGTCACTCCTTTCTACCACTTCCTCAAGGCCCGCAACCTCCCTTACTCCGTCGAGGACGTCCGAACAGTCACCGGGAACTGCCAGATCTGCGCTGAGTGCAAACCGCACTTTTTCAGGCCAGATAGAGCACACCTGATAAGGGCCTCCCGACCCTTTGAACGCCTCAGTTTGGATTTCAAAGGCCTCCTCCCCTCCACCGATCGCGACACGTACTTTCTGAACGTCGTTGACGAATACTCCCGTTTCCCTTTCGCCATCCCCTGCCCCGACATGCCCGCAGCCACGGTCATTAAAGCCCTCGGCATCATTTTTACACTGTTCGGTTTCCCCGCCTACATCCATAGCGATAGGGGGTCCTCCTTTATGAGTGATGAACTGCGTCAATTCCTGCTCAGCAAGGGCATAGCCTTGAGCAGGACGACCAGTTACAACCCCCGGGGGAACGGACAGGTAGAAAGGGAGAACGGAACGGTCTGGAAGGCCATCCTGCTGGCCCTCCGGTCTAGGAGTCACCCAATTTCCCGCTGGCAGGAAGTCCTCCCGGATGCCCTTCACTCTATCCGGTCCCTGCTGTGCACCACCACGAACCAAACGCCTCATGAACGCCTCCTTGTCTTCCCTCGGAAGTCCTCCTCTGGAACGCCACTTCCGACCTGGCTAGCAGCTCCGGGACCCATCCTGCTCCGGAAACAGGTACGGGCGCACAAGTCAGATCCATTGGTGGAATGGGTGCATCTCCTTCACGCGAACCCGCAATACGCCTATGTGGAGTACCCCGATGGCCGACAGGACACGGTCTCCCTGCGAGACCTGGCGCCCGCCGGAGCTCCCCACCCCCCCCTAACAACACCAATCACCCCCTCACTCCCGCTGGCTCATCCAGCAGCCACCCCCTTCCCAGGGGATTCGGTTCTCCTCCCAGACCCGCCTAGGAGTAAGGAAACAGGGGACAGCGCTACGCTCCCAGAGACGACAGGACTCGAGCCAGCGCCATCACCACCACGTCCGAGATGATCGAAAAGGACGACAGGGGCACCCACCTGGCTCATCGAATCGCTTTAATTCATCTCAACGTTTCAGTAGCCCGGTAAAAGCGGCATTATTGTGCATAGTTTATAGTTATGGCACAATGCCGACCCTGTTTGGCCCGTTGGCCCGGTTAAAGCGACAATTTTGTTTATAGTTCAGAGTTACGGCACAGTACCGACCCTGTAAACCCCTACCACCATGCGAACCACCATCCCACTGGGTTTATTTTCAACAAGGGGTGAATGTGGTGGTATGTATTAGGGGTAATACGGTACACTACGATGCCGACAGGCTATTGGTAGATGGATACCGGGTCCTGATAGGATCTGCCGCCTCCTGGGCTCCACCCAGAAATGCCGGTATAAGAACCCGGATTTCCCCCAGCAGCTGCATTCTGTAACCGAGCTGCTGGGGAACAAGTTCTGCTCAATAAAGCCTTTAATTGATGTTACTTCAACCTGCCTTGCGTCATACTGACGGTACACCAGAAGGCATTGAAGGTGTTCGCGTCTATGTCGACGCCTCCAGCGCGTATTCAAACGCATACGTGAGCAGTGCCTACACCTCAACAGGGCCAAATGCTCTTTTGGTCAGACGGAATTCAAGTTCCTAGGGGACCACATCTCCCAATTGGGTGTGCAGCCGGATGCGGATAAGGTAGCTGCCATCACAGACATGAAAACGCCAGAGGACAAGAAGGCGGTCCTCCGATTTCTGGGCATGGTCAACTTTTTAGGGAGGTTCATCCCTAACCTCGCCTCTCATACCACGGCTCTCAGGAACCTGGTCAGGATGACGACAGACTTCCAATGGCTCCCTGCCCACGAGCGCGAATGGAGGGAACTCAAAACCAAACTCACCGGTCTTAGCTTTCTTTGATCCATCAAAAAAGTCAAAAATTTCGACCGATGCCAGCCAATCCGGCATTGGGGCAGTGCTCCTGTAACGCGATGAGGCCTCATCATGGGCCCCCATTGCATATGTGTCATGTGCCATGACCCCCCCGGAACAGCGCTACGCGCAGATAGAAAAGGAATGCCTGGGCCTTCTGACCGGTGTGGTTAAGTTTCACGATTATGTGTACGGACTTCCTCAATTCACCGTCGAGACCGACCATCGCCCGCTGGTCAATATAATACAGAAAGACTTGAACGACATGACGCCTCTCCTCCAGCGTATTCTTCTCAAGCTCCGGCGATATGACATCCAACTGGTATACACCCCAGGCAAAGTCCTCATCATTGCTGACGCTCTCTCCAGGGCAGTCAACACTCCATGTGACCCAGCGGGATTCGTCTGCCAGGTTGACGCCCATGTGGCCTTTGTGGCCTCCAACCTACCTGCCACGGATAAACGCCTCGTCCAAATTCGCCGCGAGACGGTGGCTGACCCTTAGCTACAGCGTGTCATGCGCCACCTAACAGACGGGTGGCTCAAGGGCCAATGCCCTCAGCTCTATAATGTCAGAGATGATCTGGCGGTAGTAGACGGGGTTCTTCTGAAACTGGACCTCATTGTCATCCCACATAGCATGCGTCAGCTCGTCCTGGAACAGCTACACGAGGGCCATCTTGGCATGGAAAAGTGCCACCGACGGGCCCGAGAGGCAGTGTACTGGCCCGGCATTAATGAGGACATAGCCAACACAGTGCTCAGCTGCCCCACTTGTCAGCGCTTCCAGCCGGCCCAACCACGTGAGACCCTGCAGCCCCATGAGTTGGTGACGTCACCTTGGACCAACGTAGGCATCGACCTGTTCCACGCGCTGGGTAGAGACTATGTCCTGATCGTGGACTACTTTTCGAATTACCCAGAGGTGATACAGTTGCACAACCTCACCTCGTCTGCAGTCATCCGTGCCTGTAAGGACACTTTTGCTCGACACGGCATCCCACTTACGGTTATGTCGGACAATGGCCTCTGCTTCGCCAGCCAAGAATGGTCCAACTTTGCCAGGCGGTACAATTTTGCACATGTGACATCCAGTCCCCTGTACCCCCAATCCAACGGCAAAGCGGAGAAGGGCGTCCACATAGTCAAACGGCTGCTCTGCAAGGCTGCCGATGCTGGGTCCGATTTCTACCTCGCCTTGCTGGCCTATCGCTCAGCCCCACTGTCCACTGGCCTATCGCCAGCCCAATTGCTCATGGGTCGCACACTGAGGACGACGGTGCCATCCATTCATGTCCCAGACCTCGACCATGTTCCGGTCCTTCGCCGGATGCAGATGTCTCGTGCACAGCACAAGACGGCTCATGACTCCCGTGCAGCTGATCTCCCTGCTCTGGCTCCAGATGATAACATCCGCATCCACCTTCCGGATGGTGGCTGGTCTGCAACCGCTGTGGTCCTTAGGCAGGTGGCCCCCCGCTCGTTCCTGGTTCGTCTACCGGATGGATCCATTCTACGCGGCAATCAACGCGCCCTTCGTCTCGTTCCACGCTTGCCACGTGATCCTCCACTGTTGCCTCACCCTCCTGCTGACCCTGCTGACCCTGCCATGGACTATGCAGAGATCCCGGTCACTCTGCATCCTTCACACTCTGACACAGTCCAGCCCGCTCCTCAGCCGGCGGCTCCCGATCCACCCTTGAGGCGATCAACCAGAATTCGTCGCCCTCCTCAGAGACTTAATTTGTGAACTTTGTGGACTTATGGACTTTCTGATTTGTTCTGTTCTTACGTTTGATCGTTTACATGGTTTGTATATAGTGTTCATCACGTTATTCTTGTGGCATACTGTTTTTCTGCACCAGGCACCTTCCCATGTAAATAGCTTAGTTCTCATGTACATAGTCCTGTAAATATTTTCCACAAATGTAGTCAGGGACATTCTCACCACACACTATTTATTGCCACACATGTACATTCTTTTATAAAAGGGGGGATGTCATAGTATACACCAGTATATCATGGTGCAGACACACACACTGATGGAGACATTGTGGGACCAATCAACACACACAGCACCGCATCCAATCACCAGTTAGAGCACATGCACTATAAAGACAGGGGGCATCAGAGTTCCCGCTCCTTCGAGCTGCAGCTAGCTAGGAGGACAGAGCTCACAGCCTGCAGCACAGGCATTCACCATGTGCTGAGTGCATCGACTGGTTAGGACAAGACAAAGGTCTTTAGTTAAAGCTAGTATCGTGTTAACCCACAGTCAGAGTATGTTAAACAATTAATGATTCAATAAAATAGCGTTGCACTATTTCAAGTGTTGGTGACCTGTATGTGTTCCATGGATCCAGAACGGCCAACACAACAGGTCAGTGACGTGGGGCCCGGGTATGGGGGCAGGACATGCGGCATTGAGCCCGCCCCAACATGGAAGACAGCCAAAACCCCGCAGATGTACTTCTGCCACATGGGGTCAACCCCACTCCTTGTCTGCTCCCTGCAGGCTGTAGGCCACTCTGCCCCTTGATCTGTTCGGTGCGACCGGTTGCCATCCCCCAACGTGTTGGAAATATCAACACTTGGCACAGGCTGCCCCTGGAATGTTGCAATCACCGGCCCACCAAAGCTTCCAACTCACAGAAACACACTGAGAAAAACCTAGAAAGGTGGATTAGCTCGCATTATCAAACCATCACGGCACAGAGCCACGGCGTGGGGAGGGAGAAACAGGGCGTTTCGGGTTTGTGTGATTGTTCCGCGGAGCTCTGAAGAAGAGCCATAATGGACTCAGGGCGGGGGATCTGAGAACAAGGATGAAAATGTTAAGACGGAGGCCAAAGGGGTGGAGGTGGAGGGGGGGGGGGGGTGTAGGTCAGCGAGCACAGGAGTGAGGGGTGAAGCATGTCGCCCAGCTCTGCTGCCAAGCACGATGCCGCAACACTGCCACACCTGGGGAACGGCCGACCAAACATCGATCCCTTAGTAAGTGGCTCGGAGCCACCAGGCAGGGGGAGGGGGAAGGGAATCGACGACCGCTGCAATATTAAAAAAAAGCATCAGAGCATCTGTCAGGAAAGCTGCCAAAGAACTGCAGGATGCGCCGCGTGTTCTCACGCCTCAGGTGCACATCAATAAAACAGCCCTTTACAATTCATGAAGGCAATTACGCATCATTTCCCAAGCTCCCTCAGGACGGTGTGGGCCCAGTTTAATGAAAGCCTGGGCCGGAGGGGATTTTTCTGTCGGTGGTAACCCCACAGCCTTATTCTGCTCTCTGTGAATATCCACCGGGGAGAAGCTGCAGACAAAGCATCAGTCACCCGCTTAATACAAGCGTGGACGGCAGACAGATTGATATCCTGAAAGGAGCCAGAGGCACAGATATCAAGTGCTGTAGTCACCTTGACGACAACAGGAAGTGCTGCGCCAGCTCCACTGAATCAGACAATAAAAAACAATGCACATCAATACAGTGCCTTTAATATAATAAAACAGCGCTAGGTTCTCCGCGAGAAAGTCATCAGATAAAATTTAACCACTAAGGGGATTTTACGACCAGTGACCAAAAAGCTGTGTCAAAGCGGCTGGTTTTAAAGGAGCTTCATAAAGCACGAGGGGTAGGGAGGTGAGGGGTAGAGAGGTGAGGTGTAGGGAAGTGAGGGAGTTGAGGCGTAGAGGGGTGAGGCGCAGAGCGGTGAGGAGTAGAGGGGTGAGGGGTAGGGACGTGAGGGAGTTGAGGGGTAGGGAGGTGAGGGGTAAAGAGGTGAAGGGTAGAGAGGTGAGGGGTAGAGGGGTGAGGTGTAGGGCGGTGAGGGTTAGAGGGGTGAGGGGTAGGGAAGTGAGGGAGTTGAGGGGTAGAGAGGTGAGGGATTGGGAGGTGAGGGTAGGGAGGTGAGGGGTAGAAAGGTGAGGGGTAGAGAGGTGAGGGCTAGAGGGGTGAGGTGTAGGGCAGTGAGGGTTAGAGGGGTGAGGGGTAGGGAAGTGAGGGAGTTGAGGGGTAGAGAGGTGAAGGGTTGGGAGGTGAGGGGTAGAGAGATGAGGGTTTTCACAGTGAGGGGGAGAGAGGTGACGGGTAGGGTGGTGAGGGGGAGAGAGGTGACGGGTAGGGTGGTGAGGGGCAGGGCGGTGAGG
Source organism: Scyliorhinus torazame (assembly GCF_047496885.1). Taxonomy (NCBI): domain Eukaryota; kingdom Metazoa; phylum Chordata; class Chondrichthyes; order Carcharhiniformes; family Scyliorhinidae; genus Scyliorhinus; species Scyliorhinus torazame. Next base: position 241,036,854 of record NC_092717.1, on the reverse strand, counting down.
GTTAGGGCGGTGAGGGTTAGGGCGGTGAGGGTTAGGGCGGTGGGGGTTAGGGCGGTGGGGGTTAGGGCAGTGAGGGTAAGGGCAGTGGGGGTTAGGGCGGTGAGGGTTAGGGCGGTGAGGGTTAGGGCGGTGAGGGTTACGGCAGTGAGGGTGAGGGCGGTGAGGGTTAGGGCAGTGAGGGTAAGGGCAGTGGGGGTTAGGGCGGTGAGGGTTAGGGTGGTGGGGGTTAGGGCGGTGGGGGTTAGGGCGGTGAGGGTTAGGGCGGTGAGGGTTACGGCAGTGAGGGTGAGGGCGGTGAGGGTTAGGGCAGTGAGGGTGAGGGCGGTGAGGGTTAGGGCGGTGAGGGTTAGGGCGGTGGGGGTTAGGGCGGTGGGGGTTAGGGCGGTGGGGGTTAGGGCGGTGGAGGTGAGGACTGTGAGGGGGACTGTGAGGGGGACTGTGAGGGGGACTGTGAGGGGGACTGCGAGGGGTAGGACTGTGAGGGGGACTGTGAGGGGGACTGCGAGGGGGACTGTGAGGGGGACTGTGAGGGGGACTGTGAGGGGTAGGACTGTGAGGGGGACTGTGAGGGGGACTGTGAGGGGGACTGTGAGGGGGACTGCGAGGGGTAGGACTGTGAGGGGGACTGTGAGGGGGACTGTGAGGGGTAGGACTGTGAGGGGGACTGTGAGGGGGACTGTGAGGGGGACTGCGAGGGGTAGGACTGTGAGGGGGACTGTGAGGGGTAGGACTGCGAGGGGGACTGTGAGGGGGACTGTGAGGGGGACTGCGAGGGGTAGGACTGCGAGGGTTAGGACTGTGAGGGGGACTGTGAGGGGGACTGTGAGGGGTAGGACTGCGAGGGTTAGGACTGTGAGGGGGACTGTGAGGGGGACTGTGAGGGGGACTGTGAGGGGTACTGTGAGGGGGACTGTGAGGGGTGAGGACTGTGAAGGGGACTGTGAGGGGGACTGTGAAGGGGACTGTGAGGGGGACTGTGAGGGGGACTGTGAGGGGTAGGACTGTGAGGGGTAGGACTGTGAGGGGGACTGTGAGGGGGACTGTGAGGGGGACTGTGAGGGGGACTGTGAGGGGTGAGGACTGTGAGGGGGACTGTGAGGGGGACTGTGAAGGGGACTGTGAGGGGGACTGTGAGGGGTAGGACTGTGAGGGGTAGGACTGTGAGGGGGACTGTGAGGGGGACTGTGAGGGGGACTTTGAGGGTTAGGACTGTGAGGGGGACTGTGAGGGGACTGTGAGGGGGACTGTGAGGGGTAGGACTGTGAGGGGGACTGTGAGGGGGACTGTGAGGGGGACTGTGAGGGGTTGAACGTACCGGAACTTGGGGTGTCAGCAGCTGAAGGCGCTGCCTCCACTGGCAGAGTGATTAAAGTCGGGCAGGTGTCAGAGGTTAGCATCAGAGGGCAGCGTGAAGCCTGGAAAATGAAACAAGTGCAGACTTCAGACGGAGGGATCCCCTCACAGCTCCTCCTGTCCATGGCCAATGCTGCTGACTATGCCCACCTGGGCACGATGAACCTTTCCCAATCATTGGCACAAACCCCCAGTGCAGTTTTGGCCTCAACCTGTCTCTAACATCATGATGTGCAACATGGAGGAGAGCACTCAATGTACCTGGCTCCGCACTGTTGCTTCAGCTAATATAAAGCAGCCCAAAGTATTAAATACTTGGTAGCTATGCCCGCCAAGGCTGGCGGGTGCTGGGTTTGGCAGCAGGAAACGCCAGGCACTGATGAACGAAATGGGTGCCTGATCCAGGACAGTGAACGAAGTGACAGAATGATGCAGTGCCCAACCTCACCCTTTGATAGCTGGCAGAGCGGGTTGGCATGAAATGGCGCAATGGCGGGCACCATTGTTCTGTGCTCTGTTGAACAGTTGTGTGCTTTCCACAGAAATCCAGGGGCAGCTTTATCTCATGCCTTATTCACTGTGGCACCACCTACAGGATGTACTGCCGCACCCCAACAAGGCTCCTTTGACAGCACTTCCCAAATCCATGACCTCGAACTCCAGGCAGGACAAGGTCAGAAGACGCCTGGGAACACCACCACTGACAGGCCTCCCTCCAGGCCACTCACCATCCTGACCTGCAAGGATGCTGTCTGTCATAATATCCACTCGTGTATATAATGAGATGCAGACAGGCAGTGATTGACACACAGGATAACCAATGAACACATACGACACATAACAACCAATCACCAGACAGGACACCACCACTATAAAGCACACAGGGCATTAAGACTCTCGAGGCAGCATCGGATGCCAGAAAGACCGCGCTGTTCCTGTCGGCTGCGGGGGATCACGCCATCCACATCGATAACTCGCTTACGTTGGCCGATGGCGAAGACAAGTCAAAGTTCAAGACAGTTCTGCTGAAGTTTGACAGCCACTGCGACATTGAGGTGAATGAGAGCTTTGAGCGGTACATCTTCCAACAGAGGCTTCAGGGTAAGGATGAACCTTTTCAGTCCTTCTTGACCCATCTCCGCATCCTAGCGCAGTCATGTAATTATGACTCGACGACTGATTCCATGATCCGGGATCAGATCGTTTTCGGGGTCCAGTCCGACTCCCTGTGGGAGCAGCTCCTCAAAATCAAACAGTTGACCCTCTCCGTCGCCATCGAAACGTGCGTTGTCCACGAGCATGCCTCCCGCGCCAAAAACGGCCGGAGAATGGCCGGGTCCCGGGCCACGCACACGCGACCCCACAGCCCACCCCCTGGCCTCCCCCCACCGGTACTCCCGGTCCTCGCAAAAGCACCCCCCCCCCCCCCCCCCCCAGCCAGCTCAACGATTCCCAGCCGAGTCTGGCGGCGCTTGACGCGGTCGTCACGCGGGGTTCATGATTTGTGTGACCACACGTGGTCCGTGCTGTCGGGAACGCGGCCCATCGGGGGCGGAGCATCGCGGGTGGGCCGGCCCATGCCGTTGCAATGGCGCGCGTCACAATGAAGCCAGTAAGGAGGGGGCGGAGCATTGCCGACCAGCGTCAGACCAACGGCGGCACTGATTTTGGCGTTGGAGTCCGTTCTCCGGCCCGATCGCCGAACGCGATTTTGGCATCGGGCAATAGAGATTCCAGCCCCATATCTTCAGTCTGAGGCTGTGGCCTCAGGTTCTAGGCTTTGCTACTCGAGGAAACATCCTCTCCACCATACCCGTCCACAGCTTTTTCATTGTTTGCACCCCAAGACAGCTGCGAGAGAGCGATGACCACAAAGGGAAGATGTCTGCAGCCCCCAAATTCAGTGACACCTCGCTGGGTCACCTTCTAGATGCTATCGAGGACCTCCGGGAACTGCTCTGGCCCCGTGATGGCAGAAGGAGGTCCACAAACCTTACAAATAATACTTGGGAAGAGGTGGCTACTGCATTGCAAGCCAGTTCTGCGCGGAGGAGACCTACCTTCCAGTGGAGGAAGAAAATGATTGACCTCATGCACTCCTCCTGGGTAAGTCAATCATCTCTTCACTCACACCTCACTCCCACAAACCCATCAGGCACTCACAGGATGAGACTCCACAGGGATCTCACACATTGCCAGCTCAAGGGACATGACTATCTCACACACACCTCAACGGCTCCATCTGGGCTCATACCCTGTGTTCCTCACATCCTCATCCCACGCCAGACATCCACAGCTGCACTCAGCACCCACACATGCCAGTAATCCTTATCATTTGCCTTGGCATGTGTCCTACTCACACAGTGTTCAGCACCATTCGCAACTCCTCAGCCACTCAAGCAACCCACATGCAAATGCAGCAAAACCTGGACAAGCTCCCGGCTTGGACTGACAAATGGCAAGTTACATTCACACCACACAAGTTCCAGGCAATAACCATGTCCAATAAGAGAGAGACACAGACAATCGCCCCTCAACATTCAATGGTATTACCATCACTGAATGCGCCACTATCAACATCCTGGGGGTTACCATTGACAACAAACTGAACTGGATTAGCCATATAAACACGGTGGCTACAAGAGCAGGTCAGAGGCTAGGACTTCTGTGGCGAGTAACTCACCTCCTGACCTCCTCAAAGCCTGTTCACCATCTGCAAGGCACAAGTCAGGAGTGTGATGGATTACTCTCCACTTGCCTGGATGAGTGCAGCTCCAACAACACTCAAGAAGCTCGACACCATCCAGGACAAAGCAGCCCCGCTTGATTGGCACCCCTTCCACAAACATTCACTCCCTCCTCCACTGACTAACGGCGGCAGCCGTGTGTACCGTCTACAAGGTGCACTGCAGGAACTCACCAAGGTTCCTTAGACAGCACCTTCCAAACCCTCGATCACTACCAACTAGAAGGACAAGAGCAGCAGATACCTGGGAACCCCACCACCTGGAGGTTCCCCTCCGAGTCACTCACCACCCTGACTTGGAAATATAACGCCGTTCCTTCACTGTCGCTGTGTCAAATCCTAGAACTTCCTGCCTAACAGCCCAGGGATGCAGCGGTTCAAGAAGGACGCTCACCACCACCTTCTGAAGAGCAATTAGGATGGGCCACAAATGCTGGTCTAGCCAGCGACGTCCACATCTTTACGCAAGGCGTGCTTGCCCACAATATGAAGGCGAGGTCCCAGAGTGGTGGTAGATTGGCTGAGAGCGTGTGCTCTCTCCCTACGAGGAGTGTGCTGTCGAGCTGGCCAGAGAGGACCAGGACCGTGCCGGCGGTGATGGTGAGGTTGGCGGCGCAGACACAATTAAGGACCCTGGACCAGCTGATCATTCAGACAATGATACGGTGAGTGCATCGTCATGCTTTCAGTCAGCTGCGATGCGATAATTATCTCTGATAATAATAATAATCTGTATTCTCTTTAATCGGCACCTCTGCCAATCGCCTGAGGATTCCAGGGTCAAACTTCACACCTCTCCAGCCCCTCGACGACTCAGATCAAGATCCTGAGGACAGCACTACTGAAGAGCTGTCACCGTGTTTACCCACACCCTCCACCAACACAGAGACACACACGTCGGGGGGACCTGGACCTAGATGGGGCTCTGGTGAGCACAGCACTGATTTTCTGGTCCACAACAGGCGGCTGCAGGGACATCAATGTTACCGGCACCTGGAGAACAACTGGAGGCATAATACAGAGGAGCAGCCCAGTGCATCTCAACTCAATCCAGAGGAGAATCAAGTGTACCTTCACTCAATCCAGAGGAGCAGCCCACTGTACCTTCACTCAATCCAGAGGAGCAGCCCAGTGTACCGTCACACAATACAGAGGAGCAGCCCAGTGTACCTCAACTCAATCCAGAGGAGAATCCAGTGTACCTTCACTCAATCCAGAGGAGCAGCCCACTGTACCTTCACTCAATCCAGAGGAGCAGCCCAGTGTGCCGTCACAAAATCCAGAGGAGCAGCCCAGCATACCTTCACTCAATCCAGAGGAGCAGCCCAGTATACCACAACTCAATCCAGAGGAGAATCCAGTGTACCTTCACTCAATCCAGAGGAGCAGCCCACTGTACCTTCACTCAATCCAGAGGAACAGTCCAGTGTGCCATCACTCAATCCAGAGGAGGATTCAGTGTGCCGACACTCAATCCAGAGGAGCAGCCAAGTATACCGCCACTCAATCCAAAGGAGAATCCAGTGTGCCGCCACTCCATCCAGAGGAGCAACCCACATATCTTCACTCAATCCAGAGGAGTATCCCAGTGTACCATTACTCATTCCAGAGGAGCGGGCCATCGTACCGTCATTAAATCCAGAGGAACAGCCCAGTGTACCGTCACTCAACCCAGAGGAGCAGCCCAGTGCACTGTCACTTAATCCAGAGGGGCAGCCCAGTGTACCGGCAGTCAATCCAGAGGAGCAGCCCAGTGTACATTCACTCAATCCAGAGGAGCAGCCCAGTGTATGGACACTCAATCCAGAGGAGCAGCCCAGTGTACCGCCACCCAACCCAGAAGAGCAGCCCAGTATACTGTCACTCAATCCAGAGGAGCAGCCCAGTGTACATTCACTCAATCCAGAGGAGCAGCCCAGTGTACATTCACTCAATCCAGAGGAGCAGCCCAGTGTATGGACACTCAATACAGAAGAGCAGTCCAGTGTACTGTCACTCAATCCAGAGGAGCAGCCCAGTGTGCCTTCACTCAATCCAGAGGAGCAGCCCAGTGTACCATCACACAATCCAGAGGAGAATCCAGTGTGCCGCCATTCAATCCAGAGGAGCAGCCCAGTGTACTGTCACCCATTCCAGAGGACCAGCCCAGTGTACCATCACTCAATCCAGAGGAGAATCCAGTGTGCCGCCACTCAATCAAGAGGATCATCCCAGTATATCGCCACTCAATCCAGAGGAGAATCCAGTGTGCCGTCACTCAATACAGAGGAGGATCCACTGTGCAGCCACTCTATCCAGTGCAGCAGCCCAGTATACCGCCACTCAATCCAGAGGAGAATCCAGTGTGCCGCCACTCAATCCAGAGGAGCAGCCCAGTATACTGCCACACAATCCAGAGGAGCAACCCAGTGTACCATCACTCAATCCCGAGGAGCAGCCCAGTGTACCTTCACTCAATCCAGAGGAGAATCCAGTGTACCATCACACAATCCAGAGGAGCAGCCCAGTGTACCGCCACTCAATCCAGAGGAGCAGCCCAGTATACTGCCACTCAATCCAGTGGAGCAGCCCAGAGTACCGCCACTCAATCCAGAGGAGCAGCCCAGTGTACCATCACTCAAACCTGAGGCGGAGCTCCTGAGGTGACGTCAGGATTCAAAAGTGATGCAAAAGTGGAAGTTGCTGATTGGGTGAGTACAGACGGTGAGTATTTATACTGTCATTATTGTTCATCACTTCTAAAGTCTTTATGTTCCAAGAAAGCACAACAGCGCTTATACTAACTCAGGAAACTAAGGAAATTCGGCATGTCCACATTAACTCTTACCAATTTTTACAGATGCACCATAGAAAGCATCCTATCGGGCTGCATCACAGCCTGGTATGGTAACTGCTCGGCCCAGGACCGCAAGAAACTTCAGAGAGTCGTGAACACCGCCCAGTCCATCACACAAACCTGCCTCCCATCCATTGACTCCATCTACACCTCCCGCTGCCTGGGGAAAGCGGGCAGCATAATCAAAGATCCCTCCCACCCGGCTTACTCACTCTTCCAACTTCTTCCATCGGGCAGGAGATACAGAAGTCTGAGAACACGCACGAACAGACTCAAAAACAGCTTCTTCCCCACTGTCACCAGACTCCTAAATGACTCTCTTATGGACTGACCTTATTAACACTACACCCTGTATGCTTCATCCAATGCCGGTGCTTATGTAGTTACATTGTGTACCTTGTGATGCCCTATTATGTATTTTCTTTTATTCCCTTTTCTTTTCATGTACTTAATGATCTGTTGAGCTGCTCGCAGGAAAATACTTTTCATTGTACCTCGGTACACGAGACAATAAACAAATGCAATCCAATCCAATCCAACCCCAATTCAACCCCCCACTCCTGGATTTTCTGGGTCCTCCCTTTACTGCCCCCCCCTAGTACGGAGATTATCCAAACCCACCCCCCTCAACAGCGACCCCCTAAATAAAACTACCCTCCAGAGAAACCCCTTAAATAAATAGACCCGCACAGAGACCCTCCCTAAATAAGGAGGCCCCCCAAGTCACGTTAAATAAGGTGACCCCCACAGAGACCCCCAAAATAAAGAGACCCATCACCAGAGACCCTCTAAATGAGGAGATCCCCTGGAAACCCCCCAGAACAGAGACCCTTGTCAGGAAGCCCCGCAGAAGAGAGACCCCACTCTGGAAGCTAGTGTGTAGTCCAGACAGGGGCAGACTACTTTAACACTCACCTGGACAATACACCTGCTGGCTCAGACACAGGAAACAGCACCTGTCAATTCCTGGAAAGAGAAAACGTGTCAGCTGGGTTTAAACCCCCCCCAGATCTTTCATCTGCAAACCTTTCATTCATTTCTCCTTGATATTGATTTTACCAGGCTAGAGGAGCCTAATGTTCAGGCTTCCCTTCCTCCAACCCTCCGATAGCTCTCTGTTCTCCTCCTGTTATCCTTGATCCCATTGTAATGGTGGCTGATGCCCCTGAGTTACCCACGAGTTGTTTGAGGTGGATGTTCCGATGTCCCATGTTAACTTTGCCCCTCCCCAACCTGAGGCCGATTGTACTGTCACATATTAGGACCCAGCCCCCACCCCTTTGCATGAGCCCATGGAGTGCCCCCCTTTATACCACCAGTACCCAATCTGCACATTCTGAATTCCCCCTCCGTGTACCCGAACAGGGGCCGGAGTGTGGCGACGAGGGGGTTTTTCACAATAACTTCATTGCAGTGTTAATGTAAGCCTACTTGTGACACTAATAAAGATTATTATTATAAGATATTCTGATGCGTTGACATGGCATGGCCGACAGGGCGCGGTTGAAGCCTGTGCCACCATTGACCATAAGACCATAAGACATAGGAGCGGAAGTAAGGCCATTCGGCCCATCGAGTCCACTCCACCATTCAATCATGGCTGATTTCAACTCCATTTACCCGCTCTCCATAGCCCTTAATTCCTTGAGAAATCAAGAATTTATCAACTTCTGTCTTAAAGACACCCAACGTCCCGGCCTCCACCGCCCTCTGTGGCAATGAATTCCACAGACCCACCACTCTCTGGCTGGAGAAATTTCTCCTCATCTCTGTTCTAAAGTGACTCCCTTTTATTCTAAGGCTGTGCCCCCGGGTCCTAGTCTCCCCTGCTAATGGAAACAACTTCCCTACATCTACCCTATCTAAGCCATTCATTATCTTGTAAGTTTCTATTAGATCTCCCCTCAACCTCCTAAACTCCAATGAATATAATCCCAGGATCCTCAGACGTTCATCGTATGTTAGGCCGAACATTCCTGGGATCATCCGTGTGAATCTCCGCTGGGCCCGCTCCAGTGCTAGTATGTCCTTCCTGAGGTGTGGGGCCCAAAATTGCTCACAGTATTCTAAATGGGGCCTAACTAATGCTTTATAAAGCTTCAGAAGTACATCCCTGCTTTTATATTCCAAGCCTCTTGAGATAAATGACAACATTGCATTTGCTTTCTTAATTACGGACTCAACCTGCAAGTTTACCTTTAGAGAATCCTGGACTAGGACTCCCAGGTCCCTTTGCACTTGAGCATTATGAATTTTGTCACCGTTTAGAAAATAGTCCATGCCTCTATTCTTTTTTCCAAAGTGCAAGACCTCGCACTTGCCCACGTTGAATTTCATCAGCCATTTCTTGGACCACACTCCTAAACTGTCTAAATCTTTCTGCAGCCTCCCCACCTCCTCCATACTACCTGCCCCTCCATCTATCTTTGTATCATCGGCAAACTTAGCCAGAATGCCCCCAGTCCCGTCATCTAGATCGTTAATATATAAAGAGAACAGCTGTGGCCCCAACACTGAACCCTGCGGGACACCACTCGTCACCGGTTGCCATTCCGAAAAAGAACCTTTTATCCCAACTCTCTGCCTTCTGCCTGACAGCCAATCGGCAATCCATGTTAGTACCTTGCCTCGCATACCATGGGCCCTTATTTTACTCAGCAGTCTCCCGTGAGGCACCTTATAAAAGGCCTTTTGGAAGTCAAGATAGATAACATCCATTGGCTCTCCTTGGTCTAACCTATTTGTTATCTCTTCGAAGAACCCTAACAGATTTGTCAGGCACGACCTCCCCTTACTAAATCCATGCTGACTTGTCCTAATCCCACCCTGCACTTCCAAGAATTTAGAAATCTCACCCTTAACAATGGATTCTAGAATCTTGCCATTGAACCCTGGGGCACACCATCGCAAACTATTTTTACGTTGACAGGGAACTGGGGGTGGGATTTTCCTGGACCCGCCCACTGGCGGGATTTTCTGGTGGTGCTGAAGTCAACGTCCCCTCACAAAGACGGCCTGACTTTTTTGTCCCCGAAATATTTTCCCATCCTGTCTGCCGATGGAACCTGGAAATCCCACTCATTGTTTGATGTCGAGTCACTGTGGTAATGCAGGAAATGCAGCAAATCCCACAGACAACGATGTGATAATAACCGCATCAGCTGCTCGTTTTACTGACGTTGGTTGAATTCGTAGAATTTACAGTGCAGGAGCCATTCGTCACATTGAGTCTGCACTGGCCCGTGGGAAGAGCACCCTACTTAAGATCACAGCGCCAGGGACCCGGATTCATATTCCAGCCTCGGGTGACTGTGTGGAGTTCGTACGTTCTCCCCGTGCCTGCGTGGGTTTCCTCCGGGTGCTCCGGTTTCCTCCCTCAGTCCAAAGATGTGCAGGTTCGGTGGATTGGCCACGATAAATTACCCTTGGTGTCAAAAAGATTAGGTGTGGTTACTGGGTTACGGGGAGAGGGTGGGGAGTGGTCCTAGGTAGGGTGCTCTTTCAAAGGGTTGGTGCAGACGATGGGCCGAATGGCCTCCTTCTGCACTGCAGCGATTCAATGATTTTTCTTTTTAAATTTAGAGTACCCAATTCATTTTTTCCAACTAAGGGGCAATTTGGCGCGGCCAATCCACCTAGCCTGCACATCTTTGGGTTGTGGGGGCGAAACCCATTCAAACATGGGGAGAATGTGCAAACTCCACACGGACAGTGACCCAGAGCCGGGATCGAACCTGGGACCTCGGCGCCCTGAGCGAGCAGTGCTACTCACTGCCCCATCATTAGCGATTCTATGATTATATGATCAGAATTATGTTAGAGATTTAAGTCCAAATTTTTTCTCCGTTTTCCATTTTTTCTCTCTCCTACTCCAATCTTTCTCCTCCTTTCATATTTCTCCTTCTGCGCCTGATTTGACTCCAATTCGCTGATTTTCTCCCCATTCTTTTCTCTGTTCCTTTTCCAATCCTTAAGTTTCATTGGCGAATGAGACATCTTGCCGGCCCTCATTGACAGGGAACTGGGGGTTGACGAGGACCCGGATTCACCACTGATGCAAAAATCGGGTTCGAATCACAGACGGCACGGACATTTACAGCAGCGAAGGCGGCCACTCGGCCCACCATGTCGGTGCTGGCCAACGAGGAGATATCTAAGCTCGCTTTCCAGCTGTTTCTCCGTAACTCTCCCGGTTATTGAACTTCGGTCACCCTTCCCAGGTCACGAAATGCCCCACGATCCAGTACGGTCAGGCCCATTGATAACGGAATGTGAAATGAATGAGAGTCGCTTATTGTCACAAGCAGGCTTCAAATGAAGTTACTGTGAAAAGCCCCTAGTCGCCACATTCCGGCGCCTGTTCGGGGAGGCTGGTACGGGAATGTGATAAAGAGAAAAAAATGAAATGCAGATCTTGCACGTCGAAGCGATACTCATCCTTGAGAAGCCTATTCCTGTAGGCCGCATCAGGCCAGTCACACTGTCGTTCCCCCTTCCACCCTTGGATCAACAGTGCTGCCGGCTGGTAAACAGCAAGAAAGCAGCAAGGCCGAGATTGAGAGGCATTTTCTGAAGTTTTAATGAGGTTTGAGCTGGCTGTTGTCATAGTTTCCAGTCGGCCCACAGTTTTATTTTGCTTTGATGTGCCCTGCATTCTTTGGCAGCCAGGCCAATGCCTGTGAAGCCTCGTAAAAAATTAGGCCTTGTGTCTGTTGGCAAAACATGCATAGTTTATGACTCCCTCGGTTACACGAACCGGGCCAAACATTTTCTCAATAATGTGACCTTTGCAAAATATGCTTTGTGCGCGGCTCCCGGAACTGAAATTAAAAAAGGACCCTCTGTGCGAAAACGGAATCTCTAATAGACCAAGATGAAGAAAAATGTTGCTCAGAACCGAACGAAGAGCGAGAAAATGAAGTGAAATGAAAATCGCTTATTGTCACAAGTAGGCTTCAAATGAAGTTACTGTGAAAAGCCCCTAGTCGCCACATTCCGGTGCCTGTTCGGGGAGTCTGGTACAGGAATTGAACCGTGCTGCTGGCCTGCCTTGGTCTACTGTCAAAGCCAGCGATTTAGCCCTGTGCTAAACCAGCCCTTAAAAAACCCATACTGTTACTTACTATAAGAAGCAGTCACTGAATGATATTGCAGGAAGGGAGGCTCTTTGACTGATTGAGCCAATGCCAGATCTTTGAAGTAGCTATCCATTCAGTCGATCACCCCATGGTCATTTTGGCCTTGCAAATTTTTCCCCCTTTAAATAATTATTCAATTCACTTTTGAAAGTTACTAATGAATCTGTTCGTTTTTCAGGCAGCTCATTCCAGGTCACAGCAAATCTTCCAGTCTGGGGACACTTCAGCAGTCACGGGCATTCAACCTCTGATTTTCGGGTAAGCGTTCTCCAAGGTTGCCTTCGGGACGCGCGACAACGCAGAATCGCCGAGCAGAAACTGATAGCCAAGTTCCGCACACGTGAGTACGGCCTCAACCGGGACCTTGGATTCATGTTGCATTACATTCACCCCCCACCATCTGGCCTGGGCTTGCGAAATCCTACCAACTTTCCTGGCTTGAGACAATTCACACCTCTTTAACCTGTGATTATCCCTCTCTCCAGTCGCTCCGTCTGGACCTGTAAAGACTTAATTACCTTCAAAGACTCGCATTCAAAATATCATCTTGCTTCATTGGCTTTGTCTACATATGTGTTTCTGGAACCCACCTCTTCATTCACCTGATCAAGGAGCTGTGCTCCGAAAGCTGGTGATTCAAAACAAACCTGTTGGACTTTAAACTGGTGTTGCAAGACTTCTTACTGTGCTCACCCCAGTCCAACGCCGGCATCTCCGGATCATAGAACAGAAGAACACAAGAACTAGGAGCAGAAGTAGGTAATTCAGCCCCTCGAGCCCGCTTTGCCATTCAACACGATCAAGGCTGATCTCCTCTCACTCTCAACTCAACTTTCCTGCCCGTTCTCCCTTCAACCCCGTTACTAATTGAAAACCTGTCTGTCTCCTCCTTAAATATACTCAGTGTCCCAGCATCCACCGCACTCTGGGTAGTGAATTCCACAGGTTCGCGATCCTTTGAGAGAAGTAATTTCTCCTCTTCTCTGCGCTCTATTCAACCAAGTGGGACCAAAGTCCACTCGCTAACGCATTTAGCTATTAGTTTCCTGGCACTCGCAGTGCCAAGAAATCCATGGCTATACAACGTGGCTCACATTGTATAAGGGGCCTCAGCGGTGAACATGGAGCCGAGGCCTCACAGAGCCCAGTTTTGTCTCCCCAGTGTAGCCATGGTGCAAGACTGGCAATACCAGGGTGCCCAGGTGGCACCAACAGTGCCAGGGCACCCCCTGCCCAAAGGGAATGCAGCTGGTGCCTCCGATCCCCTGGGAGACCCCCACGAGCGCCGTTCCATCTGGTCCCTATTTGTGGGGAACAGTGCTGGACGGCGCTCGCCCGAGGTCTCCGGGGCGAAGGGGATGAATCCCAAAGCCACAGGTACCTCGGGAATCTGCTCATTAGAGTGAGACTAGCTGTATCAAATTTGTGAAAAAGTGAAACATCACAACATCTAGCAAGATCGCATTAGATGACTATGACCTCTGATTTTAGACCCAAGACTATGAACTCTCACTCCAGATTGCCCCACAAGAGGAAGTATTCGCTCTATGTCTACTTTGTCAAAACACTTTATCATCTTGTATACCTCAATTAGATCTCCTCTCATTCTTCTGAACTCGAGAGAATATAGGCTTAAGCTGCTCAAGCTCTCCTTGTACGACAAACCCCTCAACTCTGGAATCAACCTAGTGAACTTCCTCTGTACCACCTCTAATGAAACTCCATACCTCCTCAAATGAGGGGACCAAAACTATAAATCTGTGTCCTCTGGTTACTAAACATCACCAGCGAAAGTAGTTTCTCCCTGTTTATTTTATCGAAACCCCACTTGGAAAGGAAATACACAATAAATGGGATTCCGAAAGTTGTAGAGGAAATGAGTGTAATGTTCTTGTTGGATGGTCTGATTTCTATTACAAGAACACTTGTAGCTAAAGCTACAAATGATTTGTTAACATTAACTGTGGGTCAAATATATACAAAACAACAGATGAATAGCAGCATGATCAAGCACAAGCAACCTCTCTTCAGCTTCCTCCAGCCAGTCTGAGGTCACCTGACTCTAACATTCACTATCTACTCGTGGTCAGTTGGTGAATTACAGCACAACCACAATATCACTACAGTGCTGAACCTTGAAGTGCATGTCCACAGGTTCCTGAGGGTTGTAGGACAGGTGACTAAAGTGATTCAGAATGCACATGGAATATTTTCCTTTTTTGACTGAGGGCCTAGAGTTAAACAGCAAGTAGGTTATGCTGAAAATGTATAACACACTAGTTAGGCCACAGCTATAGTATTACCTAAAGTCCTGTTCACCACATTACAGGAAGGATGTGGTTGTGCTGGAGAGGATGCAGAGGAAATTGAGGAGGATTTTAAAATTCATTCATGGGATTTGGGTGTAAGCGGCAGGGTCGGCATTTATTGCCCATCTCTAACTACCCTTGGGAAAGTGGTGGTGAGCCGCCTTCTTGAACCACTGAGGACCGTGTGGTGTAGGTCCACCCACAGTGCTGAGAGGGAGGGAGTTCCAGGATTTTGACCCAGCGACAGAAAAGGAACGGCTGATATATTTCCAAGGCAGAGTGGTGAATGGCTCGGAGGGGAACTTGCAAATGATGGTGTTCCAATGTATCTGCTGCCCTTGTCCTGCTCGGTGATCGCGGCTGTGGGTTTGGAAGGCGCGGCCAAAAGAACCTTGAGTTTCTGCAGAGCATCTTGTAGATGTACCTGAGGCATTATTGCCATACAAGGCTACAGAGCAAGAGACAGAAGGTGGGATTAGATTGGAAAGCTTTTTGCAGCCAGCATGGTCGTTGTCATAATATCCACGCATGTATAGAATGAGATGCAGACAGGCAGTGATTGACACATAGGATGACCAGTAAGCATACAACACAGCACAGCCAATCACCAGACAGGACACTACCACTATAAAGCCAGAGGGCACTAGGTTTCCCGCTCTCTCGGGACCCAGCCACTGAGACAATCAGAGTCCACGAGCTAGCAAGTGCAAACACCATGTGGTAGCTAGTAAGTCTGGTCTGGCAACTACAAGGTCACTAGTCAGATCAGTATAGTGTCGACCCACAGCTGAACACGTACAGCAGTTCATCTAGTTGAATAAAACAGTGTTGGATCTTCTCCTGTGTTAGACGTCTGTTTCTAACTTCCCTGCATCGAGTGCAGTCCACATCAAACTAACCTGCCTAACACATCAGTCATGAGAGATCGAATGCCCCCTTGTCTTTCATAAATTCTTTCAATTTTTCAGAAACTGTTTACACAGGCAAGGAGATTTGACAATATCAGGATGATTGCAAAATATTCAGCACCATTTGCGACTCCTCAGATACTGAAGCAGCATGTCCAGCATAGACCACAATCAGTCATGATAAACAACCTCCTCCACGATAGTCCTCAATACCGGGGCCCCGCAAGGATGCATACTTAGCCCCCTACCATACTCCCTATACACACACGATTGCATGGCAAAATTCAGTTTGCTGATGACACGACCGTAGTGGGTCGGATCTCGAACAATGATGAGTCAGAATACAGGAGGGAGATAGAGAACCTAGGGGAGTGGTGTAACGACAACAATCTATCCCTTAGTGCCAGCAAAACTAAAGAGCTGGTCATTGACTTCAGGAAGCAAAGAATCGTACACGCCCCTGTCTGCATCAATGGTGCCGAGTTGGAGATGGTTGACAGCTTCAAATTCCTAGATCTAAACATCATCAACAATCTATCCTGGTTCCACCCACGCTGCGCTATGACCAAGAAAGCACAACAGCGCCTATACTTCCTCAGGCAACGAAGGAAATTTGGCTTGTACACATTGTCTCTTACCAATTTATACAGATGCACCATAGAAAGCATCCTATCTGACTGTATCACAGCCTGGTATGGCAACTGCTCGGCCCAAGACCGTTAAGAAACTACAGAGAGTCGTGAACACAGCCCAGTCCATCATACAAACCTGCCTCCCATCCATTGACTCTGTCTACACCTCCCGCTGCCTGGGGAAAGGGGCAGCATAATGAAAGACCCTTCCCACCCAGGGTATTCTGCTTTCCAACCTCTTCCACCGGGCAGGAGTTATTAAAGTTTTAGAACACGCACTAACCGATTCTAAAACAGCTTCTCCCCCGCTGCTACCAAACTCCTGAACGACCCTGTTATGGACTGAACTGATCTCTCTACTCATCTTCTCTACTGTTGTAGCACTACACTCCGTATGCTTCACCCGATATCTGTATTTGTGTATTTACCTTGTGCATTTATTGTATGTTCTATGTTTTTCATGTATGATATGATGTGCCTGGACTGTACGCAGAACAATACTTTTCACTGTACCTCAGTACACGTGACAATAAATCGATATCTAAGGTAATCTAATCTCATCTAAATGCAGCACGACCTGGACAATATTCAAGCTTGGACTGATAAGTGGCAAGTAACATTCTCGATAAGTGGCAACTAACATTCTCGATAAGTGGCAACTAACATTCTTGCCACACAAGTGGCAGGCAATGGCAAACTCCAACACAAGAGGATCTAACTATAGCCCCTTGACATTCATTGCCATTAAATCACTGAATCCCCTACGATCAACATCCTGGCATTTACCATTGACCAGAAACTGAACTGCATGAGCCACAAAAATACTGTGGCGACAAGAGGAGGTCAGAGGCTGGGAATTCTGTGGCGAATTCTCACCTCCTGACCCCCCCAAAGCGTGTCCACCATCTACAAGGCACACGTCAGGAGTGTGATGAAATACTTGCCTGGTGAGGGCAGCCTCAACAACACTCGAGAAGCTCGACACCGTCCAGGACAAAGCAGCATGTTTGACTGGCACCCATCCACCACCTTATACACTGACGTTTACCTTCGCTGCCGTTGCTGCTTCTCCTTCCAAACGTTGCAGGAAAGATAGAACATACAGTGCAGAAGGAGGCCATTTGGCCCATCGAGTCTGCACCGACCCACTTAAGCCCTCACTTCCACCCTATCCCCGTAACCCAATAACCCTACTAACCTTTTTCGGTCACTAAGGGCAATTTATCAAGGCCAATCCACCTAACCTGCACGTCTTTGGACTGTGGGAGGAAACCGGAGCACCCGGAGGAAACCCACGCAGACACGGGGAGAACGTGCAGACTCCGCACAGACAGTGACCCAGCGGGGAATCGAACCTGGGACCCTGGCGCTGTGAAGCCACAGTGCTACCCACTGTGCTACCGTGCTGCCCTTGACTACCTCTACCCGCACGGCTGCCACCGTGCGTACCATCTAGGAGGTGCACAGCAGCCACTCACCAAAGCTTCTTTGATAACACCTTCCAAACCTGCAACCTCTACTGCCCATTCGGCTCATTCAACTATATCCGCGCCATATTCTCTCGGGGTCCAGGAACAATAAAGATTATTATTATTATTATAAGGGTGGTACTATCGCACTCCTGCTGACACCTGCGCACCTTGGCACTGTCAGCATGACACCTTGGCAGTGCCACCCTGGCATCCTGACAGGGCCACCCAGCCCTAACAGGGTGCCTGGGTGGCATTAACAGTTTGGTAGGGGCACTGCCAGGGCGCCCGTACCAAGGATCGAGCCGAGGGGGGCGGTTGGGGGGGAGGATCTTGCCCTGAAGAGGTGGTGGGGTGAGCTGAGCTCGCCAGTGCAGGAAATGATGTCAGTGCGACCTCAGCAGGGCGTTTCTCGCTGAGGCCAAAAGCAAAAGGCAAGGTGGCATTAAATAGCGGTGTCGTTCTCGGCATTACAGGCGCTGAGACATACCCTGCTGTACATGCCCAAAATAGGGCTCTGTTTCTGTCCCGTTAAACCATGCCCATCACCGTTCCTTCACCGTCGCTGGGTCAAAATCCTGCACTCCCTCCTGTAGCCATCTAACATGGCCAGCTGCAAAGGACCATGGGAATTATGGCCAACCCAGGACTCAGACAGATACAGAGCCTATGTGTATCTGAAACACAGGTAACCAGACCTGATCGAAACCCCCGCTCGTTTGCATTTTAATGGCCCATTTTCCCAGGACAATAGAACTCCAATCAAGCAACCGGTACAGCCACAGACTGATCGGCGCCACTCCCCTTACTCAGAAAGCCCAACTGCCAAGGTCAATGACCGCTAAGGACCCGCCCAGCCACCAAGGCTCCCGCCCCTTTATTGGCTGAAATCGAAGAGAGTGATCAGAGCCCTGTCGAACTATTGGCTCCAAGGTTAAGGACCGCCCCAAAGAGCGCGAAATCCCAGAGGGATAAAAGAGAGCACAGCTATGTGTTCTGTCTCTTTTGGATCCGGCCTGGGCCAGCCCAATTGCAGCAGGAACAGCCAGCGACCAACGATCGCTACCTGATGGATGAGCCCAGCAGAGACAGAGCTCTTTACTTCGAACCAGCCAAGTGAAATCCAGATAAAGGCCTTATCCATTTGCACAGTGCTGGTCGCCCTGAAGTTAAGTATAGGTTATTATAGCTGATAGGTGTAGTTTAACTCGTAGTAGATATTGTGTTTGCATGTCGAGATAACTCTTGTGTATGTAAATAAACCATCTTTTGAACTAACCAACTGGTTGTGTGGTCATTTGATCGATATAAGGGAAGGCTTGTGGTTCACCAACATTATCATTAATATTAGCAACAGTATTGGCGCCGCTGTTGGGATCGAAAAACGAGCAGCACTCCCTAACAGCACTGTGGGTGTACCTGCACCACTAGGACTGCAGTGGGTTCAAGATGGCAGCTCACTACCACCTTCTCGAGGGGCAACTAGGGACGGGCAATAAACGATGGTCCAGCCCAGCGGCGCCCACATCCTGCAAAACAATAAAAAAAACAGTTTTTGCAGAGTCAATATTCCTCCCTTTCGCAATTGGCATGAGATCATTCAAAATAGGCTGCCATTCAGAGTTGAAAGTTGACGGCAATTAAGAGCCCGAGTCGTCCGTCGAGTCGAGTCAATCCGTAAAATATTGATTAATGCCTCCCCAAGCTGTTTGGGTGAGAAATCTGATGTGGGTGTATTAAAAAGCTATTGATTCGGTTCCTGAGCAGAATTTATGGACTCGCTCCTTATTCAAAGTCAACATGATAAAGCCTTGAAGCTAATCCTTTGAGGGCTGGGAAATTTTGTCTCTTGTTTTTCTGAGAACCATTCAAGGAATATATCGCTAACATTCCTTGAGCGATAACCCATAAACCTACCCATAAATCACACAATGTGATAGATAACAGAGCGCACAATCCAAGAGTTCTGGACGAGTATTTCAAGCAGTGACCGGGTTGGGGGTAGAATCACGCTTACGTTCATGGGATTCAAATTCCACCATCCCAGCTAGGGAATTTAGATTCAGTTCATGAACTGAATCTGGAATTTAAAAACTAGTATCCGTAAAAGTGACAAACGACCCAGAACAAAACACAGTAAAACTTGGGAAGTGGCACTGGTCTGAACTGGCCCTGTGTACCTGAAGATGGAACTCCAGTTCGGACCAGCAGCAGTCTTGCCCGAGTTTTACTGGGGTTTTACTTGACTCTTAATTGCGGCTCCCCACTGCGTTCCCAAGGGTATTTCAGGATGCGTAATAAATCCCGGCCTTGCCCTACAGCTTGGCATTAAATTTAAGGAAAGATCGGAACACTTAAACCGCCTCTCTGCTTTAAAAGCCCGCTTAGTCCTCTCGCCTTGATTGAAATCCGGGTCATTCAGGTTGAATTCTTTTCTACTTAAGCAGTTTTTCAAAGATCTGAGAATCGAAAGCTTGAAGCTCCTTAGCTTTCTGATTAACGCTTGGTAATCTCTCAGTGGGAGGTGGGCAGGGTTAGCATTTGGCGACTGCGCAGCTCCGAATTCTCGGGCTCTCTTTTGCTTTCCGACAGCTGTGCGCCTTCTCAGGCAAGTTAGCGAGACCGACGTCAACCTTTCTGGAATGTGCTGGCTTGCGAGGGTGATGGAAGCAGATTTAATAGTAACCTTCCAGCAGCAAATTGGAGATAAACGTGAACTGTTGCAGGACTAACAGAGCAAGGCCAGGGGAGTGGAAGTGATTGGACTGCTCATTCCGCAAACTGGGATAGGCATGATGGGCCGAATGGTCATCTTCTGTGATGTATCATCCGATCAGATGCGAGCTATTACAATGGAGAAGGAGCTGGGGGAGATGGTCATTGAAAAGGAGGTGTTGAATATTCTCCCGTTTCCTGATTAGAAATTAAAAGCTTCCTTGAAAATATTTAATAGAAAATTTTAAAAACGTCCCCAAGGCAAGGCGTTGGGCATCGGGTGGTCTGTTGTACAATTCCTTCCTGGCCCTGTAAACAGATTTGCACGTTTGAGCTCATTTAGAATTCTGCTGCTCGTGCGCCAACTTGGACGAAGTCCCGTTCCCCTATCACCCCTGTGCTCGCTGACCTTCTCTAGTTCCCAGACAAGCAACATCTTTATTTTAAAATTCTCACCCTTATTTATCAAATCCCTCCATGGCTTCGCCCCTCCCTGTTGTGATGGTCTTTGCTTGTTTAAATTAATATTCTTAGTGTTGCTACAAAGAACATGCAGACTTTGTACCAAATCAAAGTCGATTTATTTACACTAGACTATAAATTGTGAATTCTTAATTATGCAGAAAGAGCTAACTATTAGATCAAATAACTACAATACACACAACTACTGAAAAACACGGCTGTCTCCAACCCTCTCGACTAACTCACTCACTCAAAGATCACATGGACCACCGCATGGCACGTGAGATGTGCTCTTACTCCATCTAGTGGCTGGATGCTATAATTACACACTATTCAACATGATCATTCATACATACAAAGATGATATACTAGATTTCATTACACCTGTCCTGTAACCTCCTCCAGCCCCACAACATTCGGAGATATCTGCGCTCCTCGGATTCTGGTCTCTTGAGTTCCCTCTGCCATTGGCCAGCTGGGCTCCCAAGCTCTGGAATTCCCACTCCATCTCACGATCCTCCTTTAAGACAGGGTAGATAGTCAGAGACTTTTTCCCAGGGTAGAGGGGTCAATTACTACGGTGCGAGGGACAAGGTTTAGAGGAGATGTACGAGGCAAGTCTTTTTGCACAGAGGGTAGTGGGTGCCTGGAACTCGCTGCCGGAGGAGGTGGTGGAAGCAGGGACGATAGTAACATTTAAGGGGTATCTTGACAAATACATGAATAGGATGGGAATAAAGGGATACGGACCTCGGAAAAGTATAAGATTTTAGTTTAGTCGGGCAGCATGGTCGGCGCAGGCTTGGAGGGCCGAAGGGCCTGTTCCTATGCTGTACTTTTCTTTGTTCTTTAAGACACTCCTTAAAACCTGCCACCCATCTCCCTCTTCAAGCCTTTGGTCATCTGACCTAATCCTCCTTCTGCAGCTCGGAGTCAAACTTTGTTTTAGAAAGCTCCCAGGAAGCACCTCGGGGCCTTGCATTACAGTAAAGGCGATTGGTTCAGGAGGTACAGCTGCTTGACCTATTCACCTTGACCACTGTCACCAGACTCCTAAATGACCCTCTTATGGACTGACCTCATTAACACTACACCCTGTATGCTTCATCCGATGCCAGTGCTTATGTAGTTACATTGTATATCTTGTGTTGCCCTATTATGTATTTTCTTTTATTCCCTTTTCTTCCCATGTACGTAATGATCTGTTGAGCTGCTCGCAGAAAAATACTTTTCACTGTACCTCGGTACACGTGACAATAAACAAATCCAATCCAATCCAATCCCTAGGAATATACTGAAAGGGGTCGATGAAGTGAGAGATCTGGGCGTGCAAGTACACAGGTCCCTAAAGGCAGCAGCACAGGTAGATAAGGTTGTAAAGAGACACTGAAGCTGCACTTGCTCAGCCAACCCCAGCCAGCTCGCAACAATGGCAACAATGGCTTCGAAGAGGCAAATCTGGGGAGGCTCCGAGGCGCAGTAGAGGCCAGGGGGGGATGTCCTTTTCCCCTGAGGGTCCTGGGGGGCCAGCCAGAGGGCAGTCAGCGCTGCCTGGGATGAGGTGGGGGCGGCTGTGAGCGCCAGGAGTGTGACCGGAGGACTGGCCTCCTGTGTCGGAATCAGGTCAATGTCCTAAACTAGGCAGCACGAGCGATTAGTCACCAATGCCCCCCCCCCCCCCACAAGATCTCTCCACCCCCACAGGAGCATCCAGCCCCCCAACTCTCCATGCGACCCCCAACCTTGCCTCGACCCTCCCTCACCCTTCAAACCCCCAACCCCTCCGTCACCGCCCCCCCCCCCACCAGTGTGAGCCACACGTGTGACTAACAATGCCCTCTCTGTATCTCCGCAGGAAAAGGTCTCCCACAATCTTCTTGAGAGGGCCCAGACTGGCAGTGAGGCGCCGGGCATAAGAATCTGCTCCTACGAGGAGCGGGCCCTGGAGGTGATTGGCCACTGGCAGAGCGATCACCAACACAGAGGCTGGTGGATCACGCAGAGGTGAGGACCTCTCCGGAGGAACTGTCAAACGTGAGTTGTTATTGCCTTGCTGACTGACCCATCCCTCCCACTGACTAGATGTCCATTCTCCGCAGGTCCTCCAGCCAACAGCATCGGCCAATCCCGGGCGGCCCCCACTCCAGCCTCACATGGGACCACCTTGGAGGAGAGCTCCGAGGATGCCACCGTAATAGTCGTGGCTCTGCTGCCCCACCCTCCACCAGCGCAGAGACACACACCTCAGTGGGAAACGTTAGTGGTCAGGCTTCTGGGGCGCATTCCGGTGAGCACCACACAGATGCTGAAGCCCACCAGGTGGAGGCAGGAACCCCCAGGCGGGACAGCAGTCGGAGGTCTGCTGGATGCCAGGACCCAGCTGGGACACAGCCTGATGAAAGAGGTCATCCGGAGGTGGTGGAGACGATCGGGAGCGGCCCGAACATTCAGAGGGAGATAATAATAATAATCTTTTATTGTCACAAGTACGAAGTTATTGTGTAAAGCTCCTAGTCACCACATTCCGCCGCCTGTTCGGGGAGGCCGGCACGGGAATTGAGCACGCGCTGCTGGCATTGTTCTACATCACAAACCAGCTGTCTAGCCCACTGAGCGAAACTGAGATGTTAGCGACATTCCAGCAGGTCCATAGCCGCTTGGAGGAATCGAAGGAGCTACGGGTGCAGGAGACAGAGCCGGTAATGAGTGGCACCAAGGCCAACACTGCTAGGGTGGCGACCACAGTGGAGAACCTGGTGCGTGACGTTGGCACCATTAGTGAAGATGTCCAAGGCGTTGCGTAGTCGGTGACGGCCATGGCTGAGGGTCTCGACAGAATCGCCCTCGCTGGGGGATGTCACCCAGTACCAGGCTGACCTTGATGAGGTTCTGCGGGACATGTCCCGCTCTCAGATGGGAATGGCCGAGGCACTGCGGAGATCTCCCAGTCACTGAGGAGCATCAGTGAGGGTGTCGACACAATGGTACAGACCCTGGGGGACTGCCAGAGCTGGCAGAGCCAGATGATGCAGGGGCAGCCAGGGCTCGATCCAGCTGCCCCTGCGTCCCAAGGTGAACCTCAGGGCCCTATGGGCATCGAGCGGGTGCTAACCCGGACCGGTCCATGGAGCAGCTTCCCGGGTTCCATCCCTCTGATGAGGCCGCGTCTCGGATCAGCACACGGGACAGAGCGGCACGGCTGTGCCGTCATCAAGTGAGCCGGCACCCTCCAGCCTCCAGAGTACCCCCACCAGGGGCATTGAAGGCCACAGGATGAGGTAAGCAGCTGGTTGCCTCCACCTCTGATGTGCATCCTGGGGACACGTCTGGACATAGCGGTAACGCTAGGAAGGCAAAGAACATTGAGTACCACAGAGGGCACCGGGGGAGGAGGGACAGAGTGTAGGTGTAGGTAGGGGGTGAACCACGATTGCCAATTCCCTATTAGCGATAGCCTTCAGCCGCAGGGCCAGGTGCCTATACAGCCGATAGTGGTTATGGGTGGTCGGTGCAACAGACGGCCCCTGGTTGCCCCCAGAACGGGTACACGTGATCCAGTGGTTGGCCTGGTAGTGCCGCATGTGTTCGCTGCCCCCGTTGCCCCTCGCCAGTGTCCCACCTACCCTTCCATTGCGGCCCATCCCTGCTGAGGGTCCCCCACACCAGCCAAGGGTACCCCCACCACCCGCTGACCACTGGGGTGGCAATTGCAACACCCCCGGGCTCTTTGCCTGTGAGCAAAGATGGCTACTCACCTTCTCGACTCCCCACGGAAACTCTTCCACCAGGTTCACATTTTTAAAAGGATTACTAATCGGCGCCAGCGTGAGCTCTTGCTGGGGAGGCCGCTGAATGACGGGAAGCCGGTGGATATGGGGTGGCCCTCGTTGATTGTATAGAAATGGGGCTTAAGTGGTGATAATTGCTTCCTCGACACGCTACAGTGAGATCCCGATTTCGCTTACGGGAGCGGGATATTTGTATCGCAAATTGTTTGGCACCTGGCGCGGTTCTTGTTTTCTGCCTCTCCCACTATTAACCGGCCTCGCTTTGTTTGGGTGAGAGCATAACGAGGCCCTACGAGGAGAGATAATAATAATCTTTATTATTGTCACAAGTACGCTTACATTAACACTGCAATAACGTTACTGTGAAAAGTCCCGAGTCGCCACATCCCGGCGCCTGTTCGGGTACACAGAGGGACAATTCAGAATGTCAAATTCACCTAACAAGCACGTCTTTCAGGACTTGTGGGAGGAAGCCGGAGCGCCCGGAGGAAACCCACGCAGACACGGGGAGAGCGTGCAGACTCCGCACAGACAGTCACCCAAGCCGGGAATCGAAGTTGGGACCCTGGCGCTGTGAAGCAACAGTGCTAACCACTGTGCTACCGTCCCACCCAGGTTGGGGTTGTTTTCCTTGGAACAGAGAAGACTGATGGGTGAGATGATTGAAGAATACAAAATTGTGAGGCTTAGAGATAGAGTAGACAAAAAGCAGGGGTCACAGATTGAAGCTAAGTGGCAGAAGGATTAGGGGGGGACATGAGGAAAAACTGTTTTATGTCGAGGCTGATGGGTGTCTGGAAATCACTGCCTGAGCTGGCGGTGGAGACAGAAAACTTTAACTCTTTCAAAAGGTACCTGAATCTGTACCTTAAGTGGTGTAAATTACAGGGCTATGGGTTGGGTGCAGGAAGATTGATTGATTGATTGATTTATTGTCACATGTAGCGAAGTACAGTGAAAAGTACTTTTCTGCGGCCGAGGGAACATACACAGTACGTACATAGTAGACAAAAAGAATAATCGCCAGGGAACGTTGACAAATGGTACATCGACAAACAGTGATTGGTTACAGTGCGGAACAAGGGCCGAACAAGAGCAGCATAGAGCGTCGTGAATACTGGTCGGGAGCGGGAGGACCGGCGGCGGCGCGTGTGGGATACCGATGGAGTTGTGTCGGGTCGGGTCATAGGATCCGGTCCTCGCGGTACGCACGATCCTCAAACCTGTAAGAAAAGATAAAAGAGCATTATTAGTAATTATATATGAAGTGAAAAAGAGTTTTAGTAGATCAGAACGGTGATAAGAGATTTAAAAAAAAAGGATCTGTTTGAGAAAGTCGCCATGCTCCAGCGCCATCATGGAATCTTGGACAGGGCACCAGGGTGTCTTTGGGTTGGCATGGGCCAGATGGGCCGAATGGCCTCCTTCTGTATCTTTTCTATGGTTCCGTATCCTGTAAAGGGCACAGCACCTTCTGGATTATAAACTTACAGCAAGTTCCAGTGCAAAGGTTATGATGCAAGGCAGACGCAGTTTGCTCACTCGCTAAATTAAATTACATTCTGACCCAAAACTAACCATCTAATCCCCTAAGTCAATGACAAAGACCCTCTCCAGATTAACAACACAAAGGTCACTTACTTTGCTAATGAATTCTTTCTTCGGAATTAGCTGCAGACAGAATCCCTTATTGGTTTAAACAGGGTAACCAATCACCGAGCCCCCCAAGTCTGATTTTCCAGTGGGGCTAATGTATTCCGTTGCCAGGCAACATCGCAAATAGATCGACGTGCCCAAGAAATTGTTGTTACTGATTCCAGAACCGTTAATAATTCGTGCAAGTGTTAATTTTAGAGCAATGTTTGTTCTTCAAAATCAAAAAGGTATGTTATTCGAATATCAAATTTGATATTTGCGTTGGTAATTCTATCCAGGCCAAACTAAAGGGAAGTATCGGTACATCTCACAACACCATCCCACACATATACATATCCACACAGCCACACACACCCACATAGGAACATTGGAACTAGGAGCAGAGGCAGGTAATTCCGCATGCTCCATCATTCAATCAGATCATTGCTGATCTCTTCCTGGTCTCAAATCCACCTCCCCACCTGTTCCCCATATCCCTTTAACCTGTGTTTTTCAATCAGAAATATCTCTCTCTCCTTCTTGAAACCATTTAATGATTCTGACTCCAGCGCACTTTGGGGTAGCCAGTTCCACAAACTCACCACCCTCTACGAGAAGTAGTTCCTCCTCATCTCAGTTCTAATAGTTCTAATCTCAGTTCTCAGTTCTAATCTCAGTTCTCAGCGTGCTATGGGGCCGCGCGGTAGCATAAGTGGCTGGCACTGTGGCTTCACAGCGCCAGGGTCCCAGGTTCGATTCCCCGCTGGGTCACTGGCTGTGCGGAGTCTGCACGTTCTCCCCGTGTCTGCGTGGGTTTCCTCCGGGTGCTCCGGTTTCCTCCCACAGTCCAAAGACGTGCAGGTTAGGTGGATTGGCCATACTAAATTGCCCTTCGTGTCCAAAAGGTTGGATGGGGTTATTTGGTTACAGGGATAGGGTGGATGTGAGGGTTTAAGTGGGTCGGTGCAGACTCGATGGGCCGAATGGCCTCCATCTGCACTGTATGTTCTATGTTCTTAAACCTACCACCTCTGAACCCAGATCCGTGACCTCTCGTTCTAGGTTGTCCCATAAGGGGGATCATTTGGTCTACGTTATCTTTATCAATCTCTCTTAGTGTTTTGTACACCTCGATCAGATCCCCTCTCCATCCTTCGAAACTCCAGCCAGTCTAAGCTTAAACTGTTTAATCTCTCCTCATACCCCTTCATCCCCGGAAATAATCTGGTGAACCTCCTCTGAACTGCTTCCAATGCCACCACATCCTTCCTCAAATAACACACGCACATCATCCGCACCACTCGCACACCAGCCACGCACACAAACACACACACAAACACACACACCAATGAAAACGTTGTAAATGGACTGGTTGACTGTAGCTTCCAATAATGCCATATTCTAGAAAACCTTTCTCTTTAGTAGTTGTTGGAGAAGTTCACAGAGGGTACAGGTTGATTTACAGATTCTTTGTCATTAATAATTAAGACCAAGAGCAGAGATTGGAATTGAAGAACAGCTAGTTGACTGGCGCATTCATACCCTCACCTCCTCCCATCCCCCCATTCCTCCAAACCCCCGGCAACTGTATTCACGTTCCATCTGGAACTCAAGAAAATATAAGGCTGAGGGGTGACTTAATGAAGTCTTCAGCATTATGAACGGATAGGCATGGTGGAGATGTTTCCACTTGCGAGCGCGACCAGAAATTGGAGCCTTAAATATAAGATAGTCACGAAGAAATTCAATCGGGGAAACCCCCCCTCCTGGAGCGTGAGGATGTGCAACTTACCATCATGTAACTGAGGTGAACAACATAGATGGCCTTAAGGGGAAGCTGGACAAAAATATGAAGGAGAAAGAAATAGAAGGAAGGGTGAGAGAAGACTTGCGTGGAGCACGGACAGCAGAACGGATCATGGGACGGAATGGCTTGGTTCTGGGCATTAAGTAGGCGATTGACATCTAGATGGATCTAGTGAACTGTGGTTTGGGGGCTTGCAGACAGTGTGTACAACCCTCCAATAAGATGTTAGTGAGGGTGCATTGTGTTATGGGGCTAGTTTAGCACACTGGGGCTGGTTTAGCACACTGCTAAATCTCTGGCTTTGAAAGCAGACCAAGGCAGGCCAGCAGCACGGTTCAATTCCCGTACCAGCCTCCCCAAACAGGCGCCGGAATGTGGCGACTAGGGGCTTTTCACAGTAACTTCATTTAAAGCCTACTTGTGACAATAAGCGAACTTCATTTCATTCATTTCATGGTGCTTCAGTCGGGAGATCTTGAGACTTGTGTGTTTAAACTTGAACCATTTATTGGGAATCCTTAACTATGGGCAGACCCCAGTTACTGTCATGCATGGTGTTGCTCCCATGCAGGTTCCTTCTCAACCGTCTCTGAGTTTACTACCATGTGACTCCATACATCATACCATGTGTGGTGCTATTCTCCAGCCCCATATTAACCCTTGCAACATCCCCCTTTCTCCTCCAAAGAACACTTTGCTTCAACCCAGCGGAGTACAGCTATGTACAATACAGTCTTTACTTGCTATCTCTTTTCCCCCACCTCACGACTCTAACTTTGTTAATTCAGACGGCCTTGAGCATTGACAGTTCTTTAGTAGCGTGCTCTGGCACTTTTGCAGGAATGGTATTCTACTCTGTGTTTCCAGCCCTTGCTTATCTCCATTTAATTCACGTTTTGACACCCCTTCATGTTGCTTTACTCTTTATCAACAGTCCGTTCATTCCTAGAATGATCTCAGATTTCCTGTTTCCGCGGTGTCCACCATGTTCATTCTGGACATTGGCATTTCCCAAGTGGAACCTTTATTTCCACTTCTTTCACAATCTCAACCAAATATTTGTTTGGCTTTTAATTTGCAAATTATTTTTCAAGATTATGAATCTTTTCATTTAGCGCCGCAACTGCGCTGGTGAATTCGGTTGTCTTTGTTTCCCAATTACCTGTGAGATCCTTATGCACACTAGCATGGGCAGCACGGTAGCATAGTGGTTAGCACAATTGCTTCACAGCTCCAGGGTCCCAGGTTCGATTCCGGCTTGGGTCACTGTCTGTGCGGAGTCTGCACATCCTCCCCGTGTGTGCGTGGGTTTCCTCCGGGTGCTCCGGTTTCCTCCCACAGTCCAAAGATGTGCAGATTAGGTGGATTGGCCATGATAAATTGCCCTTGGTGTCCAAAATTGCCCTTAGTGTTGGGTTGGGTTATGGGGATAGGGTGGAGGTGTTGACCTTGGGTAGGGTGCTCTTTCCAAGAGCCGGTGCAGACTCGATGGGCCGAATGGCCTCCTTCTGCACTGTAAATTCTATGATAATCTATGAACAGTTTCACCTGGGCATTCCGTTCCCTTTGAAGCCTTTCTTCCTGGTCACTGACTGCTCCTTAATTTCTTCCAGTTCACCCGCGAGATCGTCAGCCTATTCCTCCGGCCGGAATTTTCCGGTAGTTCACGCTGGTGCGATCTTCTGGTCTCGCCGATGGTACAGCCTGCCACGGATTTGCAGGCGATGAGGGATGGATTCAACAGGAAAGCCCGTTGATATCAGTGGAAGCAGAAGGTTCCACCCCCCCAGACAATGGCGGGCCGTGTCCTCTGTCATGAAACATGTGACTGGGGGAGGGGTAATCCCAACCCCCATGATTTTCCTTTCCTGCTTTTAAAGTCGGGATTTGTTCTTCCACACTGTGCATCTCATCTTTCATTTCCTTCAGATTGGATCAAAGTTCAAGAATTTCATTGCCCCTTTTCACGAATCGGTTCCAACATTTCATCCAACTCACCTTCCGCACGTGAAAGTTTATTCTCTATATTGACCAGGGGCTGGTTTAGCACAGGGCTAAATCGCTGGCTTTGAAAGCAGACCAAGGCAGGCCAGCAGCACGGTTCAATTCCCGTACCAGCCTCCCCGAACAGGCGCCGGCATGTGGCGACTAGGGGCTTTTCACAGTAACTTCATTTGAAGCCTACTTGTGACAATGTGCGATTTTCTTTCTTTTTTTCCTCAGCAGAGTCTGATACCTGCCTGCTTTCCTTCGAGCTTGCATGTTTTAGTTGTACTTCTGCTAATTGTACCTGAGATTCTTTGTCCTCCTTTGTGAAAACTTTTGCTTTTTCTTGCAACTGCTCAACCTTTTATGGACATGCTCTGTTCTCGACATTAATTTCAGCCATTTTATTTTTCGACAACTCACTGGTTTTCAGTAAGTTTGAGACATCCAGGGCGGGATCCTCCCAACGGGAGTCTAAGTGCCGACGAGGGAGTAAAAACCGGAGTGTTTTACTCCGGCGTCGGTGCCCGTTCCCAGACCCCTATTCTCCCCCCTCCGTGGGGCTAGCAGGGACGTCGCGCGATTTACGGGAGCGGGGCCTCGGCGCGACGTCAGAGACCCGGCGCTGCGTAAAAGACGCGGCGTCTTGGGTCCCGCACATGTGCAGTTGGGCTGGTGCCAACCAGCGCATGCGCGGTGACCGTCCTCCCCCAGGCCGCCCCGCACAAACATGGTCCATGGGTCCAGGCTCGCCGGTGGAAGAAAGGAGGCCCGCCGACAGAGAGGCGGGCCCACCGATCGGTGGTTCCCGATCGCGGGACAGGCCGCTCCGGAGGGTCTCCCTGGGGTTGGAACACCCCCCCCCCCCTCCCACAGGCCGTTCCCAGCCCTCGAAGCCCAGGTCCCGCCGGCCCGACAGCGGGTTATAACGGCGCCGGCGGAACTGTCCTTTTTTTCGCCGGCTGCTCGGCCCGGAGAATCGCCGCTCACCGTTTGCGGCGATTCTCCGAGCGGCCCGGCGCGATTCGGGCGACGCTGGTTTCGGGGGTTGGGAGAATCGCTGCGGGCGTCGGGGTGGCGTGGCACGATTCGCGCGGTGCCCCAGCGATTCTCCCACCCGGCGGCGGGGGGGGGGGGGGGGGGGGGGGGAGAATCCCGCCCCCAGTGTTGTTTCTTCTTCTCGTTCCTTTGACGTCAGTGCTGGATTTGAATTTTCTGATATTATTTCTATATTTCCTTTCTCTGTCTGCAACAGAACTCTGCCCTTGTCCTTTGTATTGGAGTCACTGTTGGTCGGGTCTATCTCTGGTGACATCTTAGCTGGTTTGTGGTGCGGAATTCTCCGCAATCGGCGCGGTGTCCGCCGACCGGCGCCAAAAACGGCGCAAATCAGTCCGGCATCGCGCCGCCCCAAAGGTGCGGAATCCTCCGCATGTCCAGAAAGGTTAAGTGGGGTTACTGGGTTACGGGGATAGGGTGGAGGCATGGGCTCAAGCAGGGTGCTCTTTCCAAGGGCCAGTGCAGACTCGATGGGCTGAATGGCCTCCTTCTGCACTGTAAATTCTGCTCCAGGGCCTGCAACACAAAATCCGGTCTGACACTCGAGAGTGAAGTACTGAAGGGGCGCCGCATTGTTGGAGGTCCTGTCTTTCTTATAACATCAAATTAGGCTTTGTGGGGATCTAAGAGAAGAGCAGGCAAGTTTTCCCCCATGTCCTGGACCAATCATTACCCATTAA
Organism: Scyliorhinus torazame; assembly: GCF_047496885.1. NCBI lineage: Eukaryota > Metazoa > Chordata > Chondrichthyes > Carcharhiniformes > Scyliorhinidae > Scyliorhinus > Scyliorhinus torazame. Next base: position 241,005,331 of record NC_092717.1, on the reverse strand, counting down.
CTGACATCACGAAAAAAACCACGACGGTCGGGTTCGGTATCTCACTGCTTTTTGGGGGAGCTTGCTGTGTGCAAACTGGCTGCGGAATTTCCTGCGATACAGCATTGACACTTCCACAAAAAAAGTGCTGCCGTACATGGCTTCGGGGCCCTGGTGAGAGTGTTCTTTTACAGCAGGTAAGCATGAAAAATGGAGGATATCACCAAACGCAGGGTCACTGAAGCATCCCATTCAACCGCAAGGCAAAATGAGTTTCTTATTGATGATGCAGCGAGTGACAGGAGGAAGTCAGCAGATTGTCACTCTGGGTATCAGGGCCGCTGAGCAGGAGAAAGTGCCGAGGTGCCTCCTCGCAGGGGGGAGATGGATTTGACTGTCAGCTCCACGTACCACGACATTGAGAGATGTGACTGAAACATGCGCAGGACATTAATAAATCCATCAATCTTCTCTCCGCTACAGAGGTTGGATTAAGAATGCCAGTATTTCTAGTGCTAGCAGGGTACTTTTGTTTCATTTTATTGCTACAGAAGGATCATATAGAGGGAGGCCATGCAGACCATCGCGCCTGTGTAATGAAACGCTTATTGATACGATTTCATATAAAATAGTCACTGTTGTAATGTTAAATACACAGCAGCCAAATTACGCACAGCAAACCCCCACAGACAGCAATGTGATAACAACCAATTAATCTGTTTTAGTGACGTATATTGAGTTGAATATTGGCTCCTGCTTCCCTGCTCTTAACATAGAACATACAGTGCAGAAGGAGGCCATTCAGCCCATCGAGTCAGCACCAACCCACTTAAGCCCTCACTTCCACCCTATCCCTATAATCCAATAATCCCCCCTAACCTTTTTTGGTCACTTAAGGGCAATTTGTCATGGCCAATCCACCTAACGTCTTTGGACTGTGGGAGGAAATCGGAGCACCCGGAGGAAACCCTCGCAGACACGGGGAGGACATGCAGACTCCGCACAGACAGTGACCCAGCGGCGAATCGAGCCTGGGACCCTGGCGCTGTGAAGCCTCAGTGCTATCCACGTGTGCTACCGTGCTGCCCCACGATGTCGTCTCGGAGATCGGACGGCAGGATCTCTCCCATCCAGCTGAGAGGACAGGCAAGTCCTCGGTTTGACCTGTCGTCTGAAAGACAAAAGGCTGCGATTCACTCGAAATATTTCTATGTCCGGTTAGGGGCGCGTTTAGCGGGAGGTTTCCCGGTGGCTGCCGCGCAGAGAAACATCTCGCGATTCAACGGGCATTTGCCGTTTCCTTTGGCCGCAGGGAGCTTTTCTCCGCCGAGGCCGCACTCGGAGGGAATCACGTCCAACATCTCCGACAGGGCAGCACTCCCTCGGTGCAGCAGAGGAGGGTGCGCTTTCGTTTGTGTGCTCACCTCCCAGTGAGGGGATGTGACTCTGAGGCCAGGGTGCCCTCAACTGAGCCCAAATGACAGCTTTTGCGGAAGAAAGCTGCACTCGCTTCAATCATCAAACTTTTAAAGTAAGATATCAGGTTCTGGGGAGTTATTACTGACAGCGTTTTACAAATAAAGGTTTAATCTCATTACCTGACTTACATTGTACTTATCAGCAAAATTCACAGTGACAACATAGTTGACAGGTTATAGCAGCAAAGGTAATGAAGTATAGCTTGCTGATTCTTCCACAGCACAATCATTTTGCAAGATGTGTTTTCGATGCATTTGGGGGGGGGGGGTGATTTAATGGTATCAGCACTGGGCAAATATATAGGCTAATGGTCTGGGAGCATTGGGTTCAAATCTCACCATTGCAACCATTGAATTCAAACAATTAATCAATCTGGAATTTTTGTTATACATTCATTATAACAGGGCAGCACGGTAGCACAAGTGGATAGCACTGTGGCTTCACAACGTCAAGGTCCCAGGTTCGATTCCCCATTGGGTCACTGTCTGTGCGGAGTCTGCACGTTCTCCCCGTTGATGTGTTGGGTGCTCTGCTACACAGACGAACCAACACGGTTGCTAATGGTACAACTCAGTTTTATTACTAACATTTATTTACAGTGGTAAACTGGTTACTGAGGTTCGATCATAACCCTAGAATCTGTGGACCTATTCCTAACACTATCTCAGAGTGGCACTCAGCACTTGGTGGATGTCTGAGTGGCTTGCTGTGAGCTCTTTGCCCTGAGCTGTCTCCTGCTGGAATGAACGGGAAGTGACGTGTTCCCTGTTTTGTAGTGTGTATGCTCTTGCCTGTGATTGGCTGTGGTGTTGTGTGTGTGTTAATTGGTCCGTTGATCTGTCCATCAGTATGCATGTCTGTTTGCACCATGATGTTTACCTGAATATCATGACATCCCCCCTTTTTTACAAGAACATGTGCCTATGTGGTTATAAATAGAGATGTGTACTGAGTGCAGCTGAATGTGTGTGTGTGCAATATCTACAGCATGTACATGGGGCTAAACTATATACAAGGGGCGACGTCGGGTGCGACATAACAGCGAGGTTGTACCATAAACAAAGGACGGGGAAATGTTGAACGACAAAACAAACTCCTGTAACGACAAGGAAGAACAGAAACATATTAACACAGTGGTATTATGAGTTCAATGTACAAACAGGCTCGTAAGTCCAGTCTAGTAGGTGGGCGATGAATTCGGGTTGACCGTTAGGGTGGCACACCATTCATCACCCGGATTGATCGTGTTAACTTGCACCGGCTGGTGGGTCCTGGCTGGAGACATCCGGTTCCCATCAATGACCGCAACACGGAAGGCATCCCGGTCGTCTGTGTCACTGGTCTGGATATCGTCTGGGCACGACTCGTAGTAAGGAGGCTGAATGGCCCGCACGTCCCTACCAGGTTGTCGGAATTGGGGAACATTGGTAGGTTGAGCTGCTCGACAGCAGGCAGCGTAGTGGCCCATCTTGCCACAGCGGAGGCATTGTCAGTTTCTTGCCGGACATTGCCGCTTTAAATGTGCGGCTCCGCAGTTGCCGCACGTCATGACGTCATGGCGTTCGTTGCGCCACCACGCATGCGCAGTTCGGTCTTGCGTCGAGTGCGCCTGCGCATCACGTCCCTCTGTGTCGACGTCTTTTTTGGCGCGCACAAATGCGGGAGACCTCGGAAATCGCGCGAAATGGCCGCCCTCGCCCGGGCCGCGGGCCTGGAGGAACTCGATCGCCTGGACCCATTCGGCCTCGTAGGTCGCCTGCCTCGCCGATCCGGCCGTGTAGGACCCCTGCCGCGCCGATTCGGCCGCCTGAAATTGGGTATAGCAGCTGGTCGTATTTTCATGCAGGACACAGGTTTCGATTGCGGAGGCTGGGGTGAGACCTTTTATTTTTAGGAGCTGCTGGCGTAGGGTGCCCGAGGTGACCCCCAAAACAATCTGGTCCCGAATCATTGAATCGGAGGTGGTGTCGTAACCGCAGGACTGCACGAGGATACGGAGATGAGTAAGGAAGGATTGAAGGGGCTCATCCTTACCCTGCAGGCGCTGCTGGAAGACATACCTCTCGAAGCTCTCGTTGACCTCGACGTTGAAGTGTTGGTCGAGCTTGAGAAGGACCGTCTTGTATTTGGTCTTGTCCTCACCTTCCGCGAACACCAGGGAGTTGTAGACATGGATGGCGTGTTGACCTGCCGTGGAGAGGAGGATGGCGATCTTTCTGGTGTCCGAAGCACTCTCCTTTTCGTTGGCTTCCAGGAAGAGCTGGAAGCGCTGTTTGAACAGCTTCCAATTAACGCCGAGGTTTCCAGCGACTTGCAGCGGCTGCGGTGTGCTGACGGTGTCCATGGCGCAGGATGGCAGATTGCTGAGGATTCGTAGGTAGGTACCACAGTTACCGGGTTCCAATCCTGGTACTATGATGTGTTGGGTGCTCTGCTACACAGACGAACCAACACGGTTGCGAATGGTACAACTCAGTTTTATTACTAACATTTATTTACAGTGGTAAACTGGTTACTGTGGTTCGATCATAACCCTAGAATCTGTGGACCTATTCCTAATTCTATCTTGTAGTGGCACTCAGCACATGGTGGATGTCTGAGTGGCTTGCTATGAGCTCTGTGCCCTGAGCTGTCTCCTGCTGGAATGAACGGGAAGTGTCGTGTTCCCTGTTTTGTAGTGTGTCTGCTCTTGCCTGTGATTGGCTGTGGTGTTGTGTGTGTGTTGATTGGTCCGTTGATCTGTCCATCAGTATGTATGTCTGTTTGCACCATGATGTTTACCTGAATATCATGACACCCGTCTCTGCGTGGGTTTCCTCCGGGTGCTCCGGTTTCCTCCCACAGTCCAAAGACAAGCAGGTTAGGTTGATTGGCTATGTTAAAGTGTCATTAGTGTCCAAAAAGGTTAGGAGAGGTTATTGGGTTATGGGGATAGGGTGGATGTGAGGGCGGTCGGTGCAGACTCGATGGGCTGAATGGCCTCCTACTGCACTGTATGTTCTATGTTCATTCAAGGGATGTTATCGATGACCACGACATCCGTGCTGATACCGCGGTCGTCGTGTACGAGGCAGTCACCCTCCCAACTCTTCTGTACGACTCAGAAACTTGGACTATGTACAGACGCCACCAAAAGGCTCTGGGGAGACACCATCAATGCTGTCTGAGATGGATTCTCTCCATCAGCTGAGAGGGCAGGTGCACTAACATCAGTGTCCTTGAAGGAGCGCCAGCATCGAGGTGATGGTCATCCGGAACCAACTCCGCTGGGCCGGCCGTGTGCTTCGGATGCCAGAGTCCCGACTGCCAAAGCAAATCAGCTTCGCCCAGCTTCAGGAAGGCTCCCTATCGAGGGGAGGCAAAGGAAGCGCTTGAAAGACACCCTGAAGGCTTACGTCAAGAGAGGCAACATAGGCGTCACCACCTGGGAGACCCTGGGGCGGAATTATCCAATGATGGGGCTATGTCCCCCACGCCCGCGTAAAACACGGGCGAATCACTTACCTGGAGGGGGCTTGCCGGGCCCCAGAGTGCTCCTCGCAGCTCCGGCCGCCGATACGGGGCCACGCACTTTCGGTCGGTGGTCCACGCATGCGCTCGGCAGCGGCCTGCGTCGGCCGCCCTGCGCGACATGGCCGACCCACACGCGGACCGGCACCGAAAACATAGCCCCCGCCCCCACAGATCACGCGCGGCCGCGGATCGGTGGCCCCCGATCGATAGCCTGGCCGTCCTTGAGGCCCCCCCCCACACGGTGAATGATCCCCCGCCCCCCCCCCCACCAGGGCGGCCGCAGGCGGGTGGGAACATGAGAGAACCACGCCATCAGGAACTCGGCCTGCTGCATTCGGTGAATCGCCGCGGGGGGGCCGCTGTCCATGACGGGCCGGAGAATCGCGGGAGCGGCGTCGGACCCGATCCCGGGTTTGAATGGCCATTGTCCGCCCCCCGCGCCGAGCGCGGTTTCGGCGCTGAGGTTCGGAGAATCCCGCCCCCCTTACTCAGAAGAAACTGACTCGGAGGAAGCATCTGATTGAAGGAACACAATTCTTCAAGAACACTCGATAGCAAGAGGGGGTTTGGTAAAGAAGCCTGAGAAAGGAACGCCAGCGATCGAGAGTCCAAGGACCGATCCCACCTCTCAGAAACAACTGGCAAATGTGAGGTCGAAGATGCGGCCCTAGGATCGGGTCCATCAGCCACGCGGGTGGCCACAGATCCCACGCCCGGTAACACAGAGCTTCCCAGGTGGACAATCATCCTTGTTAGCAGGTGATCTCCAAAGAGAGTAGGCGTCCAGATCCGCAGCAATGTGATGGACTCGTAACTGCCCACTGCCACGGCCACTCCGAGTCTGCAGCCGGAGGAGGCGGTGTCAGCCTCGCTCACCGGCACTCCGAGGGCTGCTTGGGAAGAGCCATCAGGCAGATGTCAGGTCCTCGCGATGCCACCCTCAAAATGTTGGAGAAGCTGCCAGTGGCAGAGGAACATCAGGCAGAGGTGTCGAAGGCCTTTAACAGACTGGTGGGTAAGGCAGAGGAGTCCATCCCCTGCTCTCTGATGGACCGGTGCCGACACGTGTGTGCATTGAGGCCTCCTTGACGTGGCGATGGCCCAGCAGAATGCTTAGTGGCGTGCAGACCTGCACTCCATCACTGTAGCCTGCTGTGGTTACGCAAGAGGAGAATGGGGCACCTTGACCTTCCTTCAGATGCCCCTTCCCCTGAGGGAGTTAGTCAGGGGCCCTCAGACATCCAAAGGGAGCAAGAGCAGCTGTTGGACACCCCTGGGACCTCCACTGTGGGCTCAATGAGGGTGTCCAGTCATTTTGAATGCCGCTTGCCGTGACCCGTTCATCTTCGCCTCTGTGACTGGGAAGCTGCTGCACAGCAGGACAAGCAAAGTAGGCCTGGGCCCTTCAGGTTTCATCTCTCCAGAGGACACCGACCAAGGTCATTCAAGGCAGCAGGGTTGACCTGGTCAGCAGGCTGCCTCCACGCCTGCTGTGGCCATTATGGGAGTGCCGAGAAGAAATGGTAGGAAACACAAGATTAAGAAGTCTTCTTTTTCTTTGTTGTTCTTTGTTCTAAGGCCTGGGCTGTGATTCGCTGGCCCTGTAGTGCCAGACGCAGATCCGGTTGCAACAAGTGAATCCACAGAGCCCCAAATCGGGTTCCCCGCTGGTCCGATCGCAAGTCACTTGACTCACTCTACCCAATGTGATCACCCCCTTGCTGGGCCTGATCCAGATCAGCACATTTGAATGAGCCATCCAGCTCATTTAAATACCCGGACACCAGATTCACCAGGTGGCACTGACAGGGTGCAAGGGGCACTGCCAGGGTGCCAAGATGCCCGGGTGCCAAGTTGGCAGTGCCAGCGGTCAGGCCCAGTGGGGCCTTGCTCACACGTGCGGGGGCGGGTGGGGGTTCGAGGGCCCCAGAAAAGATTGAGGGGTGAAAGAGGGGGTGGGGCACTGAAAGCCGCGGCGGGGTCTGGCTGAAAAGGGCATCCAAAGATCGGGGTAGCCTTCCAAAACGGCGCCCCAATCTGCGAGGAGCCAGTCCTGCCGGTGAGATCAGCTCGTCTGTGTGGCACGGTGAGACACCTCACCAGACATGCCCAAAAGCGGACTGTGACTTGTGTCCACTGAATAGAGCCCTTGATTTCACTTGCACAGGTGCACTATGGCAGAATTTTCTGTGCATTTGGCATCTTGCGATAGCGGGCGGGATAATCGCCGTTGAAGCTGCCGGCACTAATGGCGACTTTATGCACCGTCTGATTGGGAACATTGAAAAGAAAAGGCAAGGGGCGGGTCCCACAATGTGACACTGGTGGGGTGGGCTCTAATTGAGGGGGTGGGGGGCGGCAATGACCCGCTCCACGGTGAGTGATGCACTCACCTGAGCTCCCCTGGGAGGTCTGAATGCCGGTTGCCATGGGCGACCAATCGTGATTCAGGGCAAACTACCGTCAAGCCGATGAGGATGGAATTTCTTACCGGCAGTGGGAGGGGGGCGGCTATGGATCGATGATTCATGCCTAGGGGCCTGATAATAATATGTTAATGTCTGGAAATGATGTTCCCCATGATGATTGTATATAATGCGCAGGGAGGTAATAGTCAGGGCTGTTGTGTTCTGTGACCTTGTCTTTGCAATGATTCTACAGAACTACTTAATCAGAATGATAATTTATTAATGTACACGTGGCAAGAAAACAATCAGAATGCGATGCAGACCAAGTTACTGATTGAGTTACATCGACTCTCTTGGAACTAGCCCTATGTGCGACTCTCCTGATGTACGCACGACAACCTTCTGTTGATAGGCGGATGTCACATGACTGATGTCTGACGTCACCTGCTGGTGCGAGGTCGCATTGTTGAGTGCATGCAATATTATTCACAGGCATATCACCACATCCCCCTTCCTTTGGAGATAGTGATCTTTATATTCAAACACGATTAATATCTTTATTTTACACATGTGGTTTATGTATAAACAGATTTAGCTAATGCGTCCATAGGCATGATGTGTCTGCCAGGTCTATGTCCCTTGCGCACAGCTCATTGCGCATCTCTCACGGGATCGCCCCGCTGATCGTTTGGGCTGTTGCTTATCCCTTAATTCCCTGAGTATCCAGTGATTTAGGAATCACAGTCTTGTGTAAACTCAACGACTGTGCGATCGTGGATGTTTTCAAGGCTTCGCAAGGCCCGAGTGAAGAAATTTCTCATCATCTCAGTGCCAAATGACTGACCCCTCATGGCGGAATTCTCACCCCCATGTTCTCGCTCTCCGTGAGCTACCTTTGGCGTGTGTACTCACTGTTCCTGCGAGATGAGGCAACTAATTAGTACACAGCGAAAAGCCAAACACAATGAGTTCACTCGCTAAAAAACAAAACTGATTTGATTGAGAGTTAAATAGTGCCGTGTTCTCAACCAATAATTTATATTAATGAGTGGCCTTTTCCACAAATAAGCACGAGTTTATTTTGGTCCAATGATACATTGGCATCATACCGATGTGATGTCCACACTGAATAGTGAAATGGGTTCAATTTAAATTTACCATGATGCGGAAAGTGCTGAATATCCTGTGGTTGTCGAATTTTGAACTTTCCAGGGCCAGTTATGAGGATTGGAAAAAAGGCTTATTCAGCAGATGGTGGAGAACGTTCGAGATAGGACAGCTGCAAAGCTTTGACAGTCTGCAAGAAGCTGTTCTAAATACCAGATGCACAGACAACTTCCTTCAAATCATGGGAAAGGGAATGTGTGGGACAGGCAACGTCCTGGAGGTTACCATTGACCACAAGCTGAACTGGACTATCCATACAAATACTGTGGCTACAAGAGGAGGTGAAAGGCTAGGAATCCTGTGGAGGGTAACTCATCCCCTGACTCCCCAAAGCCTGTCCACCATCTACAAGACACAAGTCAGGAGTGTGAGGGAATACTCTCCAATTGCCTGGATGAGTGCAGCTCCAACAACACTCAAAAGCTCGACACCATCCAGGACAAAGCAGCCCGTTTGATTGGCACCTCATTCAACATTCAAATACTTCACCACCGACACACAGCAGCAGCTGTGAGAACCATCTACAAGGTGCACTGCGGCAACTAACCAAGGCGCCTGAGAGAACCCCTTCCAAACCCACAACCTCTACCACCTAGTAGGATAGCAGGCGCATGGGAACACCACCACCTAGAAGTTCCCCTCCAAGCCTTATGCCAACCTGACTTGGAAATACATTGGCCGTTCCTTCACTGTCGCTGGGTCAAAATCCTGCAAATGCCTCCCTGTCAGCACTGTGGGTGTACCTACACCATATGGACTGCAGCGGTTCAAGAAGGCAGCCCATCCTCACCTTCTCGTGGGGCAATTAGGGTTGGGCAATAAATGCTGGCTCAGTCAGCAACGCCCACATCCCATAAATGAATGACGATAAAGCTGTGGATCAGCTTCGAAGCTGAGTAATGCTGCAATCTATCCCTGAGTTGTGAGAAATATTAAACATTTCGCTGGCACAATTCTCCTTTAAGTTCAATCCATGTTTCCCTGTGAAGCCATAAATTCTTGTGCGAGAACATATTCATCTGTGGAGTTATCGTTTGTGTTAAGGACAAGCAAAATTTATTGCTGCTCTGTAGCTCTACCTGCCCTGAAACTATTTGCTACTCTGTTTAAACAGGGCTCCTCAGCACAATTAATGTTTAGTGACACAACATGAATAATATCTCGCACCTTTGCGACTCTTTTACACAAATGGCATTAATATTTAACAGCTACGCTGAAGCATCACTCAGGAAATGTTGGCGACTGTCAGCGTGAGGGCGAGACGGCTGTACAAAGCCGAGGAGATGAGATTAAGAGAAAGGAGAGACAGCGAAGCTATGAATGGCAAAGGAAAAAAAACTCTTTCTTGTCAAACAGTTTGTCGGACTACAAAAAGTCTGCCTGTCAGAGCAGCCATCCCTGCTCTGAAGTCAAGTCATGGACATGTATCGGCTGTCTGCGGTTTTCTAAGAATGAAAAGTTTGTGACATGAATAAGTGCGATCGCTCCTGTTAAATGCCGACGAGTAAAAAAAACCACAACATCCCAAGCGTAGGCACAAGCCAGAATGAGCTGCAGCATGTGTGGAACTCCAAATCTTTCATTTGATTAATGGATATCTGCTTCCTGCAAGCAGAATCTTCTGATAACGACCAACTGGTTGAAAAATGTCACGGCGCTGGGAATTTGTGTTCAGCTTTACTGCTTTCAGCTCGTAGATGATTCAACATATTTTCATTACCTAGAGGGTCTTACGTTGTGGTCACAATTAGACTGCAACATTCACACTCCACTAGTGACGAATCTCCAATAAGGGAGAGTCCAACCACCTCCCCAAGCAATACATTGACATTGCTATCACCATCAATACTGTTGCTTCACAGCGCCAGGGTCCCAGGTTCGATTCCCGGCTTAGATCACTGACTGTGCAGAGTCTGCACGTTCTCCCCGTGTCTGCGTGGGTTTCCTCCGGGTGCCCCGGTTTCCTCGCACAAGTCCCGAAAGACGTGCTGTTCGGTGAATTGGACATTCTGAATTCTCCCTCCGTGTACCCGAACAGGCGCCGGAATGTGGCGACTAGGGGCTTTTCACAGTAACTTCATTGCAGCGTTAATGTAAGCCTACTTGTGACAATAAAAATTATTATTATTAACTGGAGCTCAGGGGCGGAATTTTCCTTCTGTCGGGCCACGCCCTTGACGGGCCTCTAATCGCGGTCGGCCCCAGATTTCACGATGGCTGGTCAATTAACGGGAGACAGAAAGAGGGCTAACATTTTGAGATTCATACGGAGTTTGCTAGGATGTTGTGTCTCCTGACTAGGGTATCTACAGGGTCACAGACTCAGAAAATTTAGAATTGAGATGATGAGAAGTTGCTTCATTTCTAGGGCAGTGAATATTGGGAATTCTGTCAGCCAGAGAGTTCTCCAGCTTCAGTTCTTAAATACATTCAAGACAGAGAATGATGAGCTCTAGACTCTACACGAATCAAGGGATAAGGCAGGAAAGTGGAGGGTTTTTAAATTTATTCTGATGGGATGGGGCATCGCTGGCTAGGCCAACATTTATTGCCCATCTCTAGTTTCCCTTGAGAAGGTGGTGGGGAGTTACCTTCTTGAACCGCTGCAGTCCCTGAGGCGTAAGTACACCCACAGTGCTGTTAGGGAGGGAGTTCCAGGATTTTGACCCAGCGACAATGAAGGAATGGCCGATATATTTCCAAGTCAGGGTGGTGAGTGACTTGGAGGGGGACCTCCAGGTGGTGGTGTTTCCCAGGTATCTGCTGCTCTTGTCCTTCTGGATGGTAGTGGTTGTGGGTTTGGAAGGTGCTACATCTTCTGGATGGTACACACGGCTGCCACTGTGCATTAGTGGTGGAGCGATTGAAAGGTCAGCCGTATCTTGTAGAGTCCCAACAGTGAGGACGGAGGCTATTCAGCCCATCGAGTCTGCACCGACCCTTCGAAAAACCACCCGACCCAGGCCAATTCCGCACTCTATCCCTGTAAAAACCTATCCGACTGCTCCTTAAAATTGTTTAATGTTCTGGTGTCCGCTGTACTCTGGGGTAGAAAATTCCGTGGATTCACGGCCCTTTGAGTGAAGCAATTCCCCCTCATTTCTGATTTAAATCTGCCATGCTTTAATTTTGTGTCTTTACGATGCCCATTAACACTCCCTTTGAAGCACAAATTCTTTTGTTGGTCAACCTTCCCTTCCCTCCGCCCAATCAGAGACCTCCCCCTGTTCTTCCTGCCCCCTCCCCACATCGACCGGCTTTATAAGTTCCGCATTTTTATCTCTTGACAGGGGTTGCACCGGACCCTGTTTCCCTCTCCGCAGACGCTGCCTGACCTGCTGAACATTTCCAGCAGGTTTTCTCTCTTTCCATTTCAGATTTCCAGCCTCTGCAGTCTTTTGCTTTCGTGTGAGCGATTTGGGAGTGTTGCTCGAGTAAAAATACCTCCGTGCCTTCTACGGTTGAGCACGATCATATTCTTGCAAATTAAAAAAGAAAAACTATGAAGAAGGGGGAGCATGAATCACCATGACGCCACAGAGACGTGGGAGGCTGAAGCTCACTGTGTGATAAGGCGGTATTTAACTGAGTGATCCATTGGCAGAACAATCCCATGCACACTCACAGGGTGATCTCGGTAAACATTCGTACTCCTCTGATTCCCTTTGTCCAAACTCCTGAAATAAGTGTTGAAAAATTCCAGCTTATTTTCATGTTGGACAAAATCTCCATGGTTACTCTCACAGAGTACGGAATGCATCGGTTCTGTCTCACAAGATTCATGCTTAACCACTTCAATGTATGTTTAAAAACTGAAACTTTACCCTTCGACGATGTAAAGAAGTGAAATCAGGCAACTTGCGTAAGATTTGTGTTAAAATGTGCACAGCTCTGTCTCAGTTTTAGAACATAGAACATACAGTGCAGAAGGAGGCCATTCGGCCCATCGAGTCTGCACCGACCCACTTAAACCCTCACTTCCACCCCATCCCCGTAACCCAATAACCCCTCCAAACCTTTTTGGACACGAAGGCCAATTTATCATGGCCAATCCACCTAGCCTGCACATCTTTGGACTGTGGGAGGAAACCAGAGCACCCGGAGGAAACCCACGCAGGCACGGGGAGAACGTGCAAACTCCGCACAGACAGTGACCCAGATCGTGTGATCTCTGGGGGGGGGGGGGGGGGGGGGGGGTTATACCCGTGAGGTACTCCAGAAGATGCATTGGGAGATTGTACGCCCAGCCCTCTGTCCCCCAGAGGTCTCCACACAAGTACAGTGTGGGAATTGTCTAGGAGGGTGACAAAAACCTCTGGTGGGCAATTTGCCTGCCCCTAGAATTTTCCAAAGTTTCGATTTAAATTGGAGACTTGAAAATGAAAATGTAAATCGCTTATTGTCACAAGTAGGCTTCAAATGAAGTTACTGTGAAAAGCCCCTAGTCGCCACATTCCGGCGCCTGTTCGGGGAGGCTGGTGCGGACTTTGGACGGTTCCGACTCTCTTGGCAGAATAGGTAACCAGCAAATGTTAGAAGAATTAAAACCATTTCTAAATCCTGGTAACTAGCACCATTCACACCCCACCCCCACCGTGACCCCTCAATGATTCACCCTAGCCCAACTACCTACCTAACCTCTAATTGCCCCTCCACCCCCTGACAAAACCGACCACCCGGCTCCCCCCACATCCCCTTGGCTCCCCGCCTATCACCTCCCTACACCCCAACTATGCAACCCACCAAAACCTCAACTATCCTGCCACATGGTCGCCCAACATCACCCCCCAGCTGCTCCGCTATCCTCAAAAGGAATGAAAAAATTGGTGGGTGGCTAACTAGAGACCTTGAAGATTTATGATAGGCTAGAAATTGAACAGATGTTTCCACTTGTAGGTGATACCAGAGCGAGGGACCATAAATATTAAATAGCTGCTCATATACCCAATAAGGCATACAGGAAAAACATTATTACCCAGGGATTGGAAATCAATATCACAAGGAGTAGATGAGATTAGTAGAATAGATGCATTTAAGTGTGTCACGGTGGCACAGTGGTTGGCACTGTAGCCTCACAGCACCAGGGACCCGGGTTCAATTCCAGCCTGCGCGTTCTCCCCGTGTCTGCGTGGGTTTCCTCCGGGTGCTCCGGTTTCCTCCCATAGTCCAAAGGTGTGCCGGTTAGGCTGTGCTAAATTGCCCCTTAGTGTCCAGGGATGTGCAGGTTAGGTGGAATTATGGCTTTGCAGGGGTAAGACGGGAGCCCGGTTAAGGTGCCTTTTCAGAGAGTCAGGATTGGCTGCCTTCTGCACTGTAGGGATTCTATCATTCTATGACAAGGAGAAGCTCGGTAAAACCCAGAAGAGAGAAAGGAATAAAAGGATTTGTAGGTGAAGAAAAGTTTCAGGAGCCTTGGGTAGACTAGAAACACCGGTGTGGATTTCTTAGGCCGTAAGGCCCACTTCTGTATTGCAAGTACTTGGTAACTTTGCAAATTAATATGCATTATTTATTGGTTACAATGAACGTATACACACTCCCAGTTCCAACTTTACTTCAACATTCTTCATTAACTTGCCAATTTGCTAAATTCAATGGGCTGAATGTGCTCAGGCTTACATCAAGAATATACTTGCAGGAATTCTTCAAGAACGCTTACAGCTGTGACATAATAACCCTAAAATATCACCCCTGGGATACAAGAGCTAATGACAGGGTAAAAATGGTGGCATCGCCTGTGGGCTGGTGTGCGCCTCCCTGATGTTCAGTAGCGACAGTGACTGGGCAACAGGCGCCAACACTGGAAAGAGTATAACCCAAAACCACGCTTGATAAGCACCAGCTCGGTCTCTTCAACCATCTGCAGGAGTCCACCATTCGAAGCCACCCCACCCTCGGCGGACCTGATCTGGTGCATGTCCGCCATCTTGGATCGAAGCAAGGATGTCGACGACTGGCGCAAGGTTCGTGTCATTCTGATGTTGTCCTGAGATGCTGACGGAATGCAAGGAAGCTTTTAATGGTCCGACCTTTTCCGTAAAGGTTTCAAAGCTAGGCTCACCGTAAGGATCGCCATTCACCACGGCATGGCCATCAAACCCCTGCACCCTTTCTGCCTCGTGGGAGGCCAGTTTTGCATTTTCTGCCGCCTTGATGGGGGAGTATCGATTGCGGGCAAGTTCATGGAGAACGCACGTTTCGATGGCAACGGAGAGGGTCATCCATTTAATTTTGAGGAGCTGCTCCTGCAGGGAGTCGGAATGGACCCCGAAAACGATCTGATCCCGGATCATAGAATCAGCAGTCGAGTCATAATTACATGACTGCGCTAGGATGCGGAGATGGGTCAAAAAGGACTGAAAAGGTTCATCCTTACCCTGAAGCCTCTGTTGGAAGATGTACCGTTCAAAGCTCTCATTCACCTCAATGTCGCAGTGGCTGTTGAATTTCAGCAGAACTGTCTTGAACTTCGTCTTGTCTTCGCCATCGGCAAACGTGAGCAAGTTATAGACGTGGATGGCATGAGCCCCCGCAGTCGACAGGAACAGCGCGATCTTCCTGGCATCCGATGCTGCCTCGAGGTCGGAGGCCTCGATGTACAGGAGGAACTTCTGTTTGAAGACCTTCCAGTTGGCGCCGAGGTTGCCGGAGATCCGGAGTTGCGGAGGAGGCTGGATCTTCTCCAGGCCGCTGGATGGCTGCTTGCTGGTCGTTGCAGATTCACTCGAGGTAGGTTCGTTAGAATTAATAGTTTCCTGGTACCATGATCTGTTATATGAGTTGGTTTAACACGGACTGCAACAGGATGTAGTAAGACGAGAAACAGGCTTCCGACACAGGAGATGGTTCAACACTGTTTTATTGAACCTGCTGATTGCTGTACATAATCTGCTGTGGGCTGACACTCTATTAATCTAAACTGATAACCTCTGTCTGGCGTGACCAGACTGGCTCTCTGTCACATGGAGACGGTGCTCACTGCACTGCGCACCCTGACTATCTCTGTAGCTGTATCCAGTGAGAAGAGGCGGAGTCTTGATATCTCGTGTGTTTTATAGTGGTGGTGTCCCCTGCAGTGTCCTGTCTGGTGATTGGTTGTTCTGTGTCCTGTGTGTTTATTGGTTATTCTGTGTATCAGTCACTGCCTGTCTGTATCTCATTATATACATGAGTGGATATTATGACAGTTACTGCATTCTGTGATCAAGTTGGATTTTACAACAGAAGGCAATTCAAGCATTTCCAAAGTAACTGGATTATAGTTGTAACTGCTTTTCACTTATTTTCTGCGCCAGACAAAGGTTTGAAAAAAGATCAGGCCAAAATAGAAATGTTTGAAATTATAACATCTGCACATAAGCTTACTTTACCTTTCAATATATTTTCATGGCTTAAAATGAAATTGCTATCTTAGTGGTTTTTGACAGTGGAGTTGGGGTTGTTCGCATTAAAATAAATATCTAAAATTAGGTCAAATCAGTCACTGCTTGGTTCACTGCTCCTGTTTACATCAATAGCTCAAATAAATTGCATTGTGAAATCCTACACCTCTGTTAAACTCAAGCTTTAATCGGCCAGCAATCCTGTAAGGATTTTATTCTCCATAAAATCAAATGGCGGATAAAGGTCATTGCCTTTCTACTAGACATTAAAAAACGGCAAGTTGCAGCTTACACAAGATTGACCTTAGCGAGTGTAGGAACCTATTTTTTAATATAAAACTTACTGTGATTGACTCTAATTGAAAAACCACCCCAGTCAGATAGACGGATGAACTCTTGGCGAATATGAGTCAACACCAGGACCCTGATGGTTACCTTTTCGGAATGCAGTGTCGACTGGAATGAATAATGTGGGTGCTGGTGAATATTAGCGTTGTACAGAAACTTGGTGTCAGTAAAAGAACATTGGGTTTAGTCCCGTCTATCCTGTACAGTGGGGAGCTGTTGGTTAGGGGCTGTTTAGCACAGGGCTAAATCGCTGGCTTTGAAAGCAGACCAAGGCAGGCCAGCAGAACGGTTCAATTCCCGTAACAGCCTCCCCGAACAGGCGCTGGAACGTGGCGACTAGGGGCTTTTCACAGTAACTTCATTGAAGCCTACTTGTGACAATAAGCAAATTTCATTTCATAATGCACCTTTCCTGATTTACAACACTGGCTACACTTCAGAAAGGACTTATTTGGTCAAGTACTTTAAAACGTCTGGAGATTTTGAACAGTGCTCTATAAATGAAAGCTCTTCTTTTATTTACAGGCTTTTGGTCCACGTGTGATTGGTTATTCGATCGATACTGTCAGTTGCCCCACAGCAAGGTTTCACTCGGAAGGTTTGTTACGATGCCGGCAATTAAGAAAAGAACTGTAAAGGGCTTTGGAAAACAGGAGCAGGGGTAGGCCGATTTTTATACCGTCAATTCACTGTGAGATCGTGAGAATGAGTGAACATTAGGCTTTAATATCCATGAACTCGCCTGCCAGAGTCGGCTGTAGAAATGAGTGCCACCCACAGGTGGCCGGACTATATATGGCCCCGGTGAGGGCGGAGCCAGAGGCAGAGCCCACCGGGGTTCCAGCACAGTACATGGAAGTAGCCCGTATCATCACTTCATGGTCATGGGTCACATCATTATACAGACAGCTCATGCATTAGGTGAAATACATTCACCACCCGATAAGTTTCTTAAATCTGTCCCCTCATTACAAAGTCTGGAACAAACTGTCCAGACACTGCTCCACCTCATTTATGTGCCAGAGTGCCTCCCCCTCGCACTTTAGCTCAATGACTCAGAGCAATTCAGGACAGTATCGCTGTTGTCCACATACTTCACTTCAGACACGCAAACTGATCTGCCATATTTTAGTTGAAGATATTTATATTGTTTAGAACATAGAACATAGACCATACAGTGCAGAAGGAGGCCACTCGGCCCATCGAGTCTGCACCGACCCAATTAAGCCCTCACTTCCTCCCTAACCCCGTAACCCAATAACCCCTCCTTACCTTTTTGGACACTAAGGGCAATTTATCACGGCCAATCCGCCTAACCTGCACGTCTTTGGACTGTGGGAGGAAACCGGAGCACCCGGAGGAAACCCACGCAGACACGGGGAGAATGTGCAGACTCCGCACAGACAGTGACCCAAGCCGGGAATCGAACCTGGGACCCTGGCGTTGTGAAGCCACAGTGCTAACCGCTTGTGCTTCCGTGCTGCCCACGTTTACAGCTAGTTTACAGCTAGCATTTTTTTTGAAGGTGGATTTGGAGTGAGTAGCACCCCTATCCCTGCAGCAGAAGCTCAGGGGAGGCAGTGGCATAGTGGTATTGTCGCTGGGCTAGTACTGCAGTGACCCAGGGTAATTCTCTGGGGACCCGGGTTCGAATCCCACCGCGGCAGACGGTGAAATTTGAATTCAATAAACAAAATCCGGAATTAAAAGATGTTAAAACCCATCTGTTGTCCTTACCTGGTCTGGCCTACATCTGGTTTCAGACCCACAGCAACGTGGTTGGACTGTGGGAGGAATGGCAATAAATGCTGGCCCAGCCAGTGAAGCCCACACCATTCAAATGGATGAATAAAACAGGAAGTGGCTCCGAAGTGGAGATGGTCGACAGCTTTAAGTTCCTGGAGGTCACCATCACCAAGGGGACAAGGATGTCAGGCAGGCTTTCAGGGAGCTAGGATGGAAGCTCAGAACTAGAACAAACAGAGTTGTTATCTCTGGGTTGTTGCCCGTGCCACGTGATAGTGAGATGAGGAATAGGGAGAGAGAGCATTTAAACACGTGGCTACAGGGATGGTGCAGGCGGGAGGGTTTCAGATTTTTGGATAACTGGGGCTCTTTCTGGGGAAGGTGGGACCTCTACAGACAGGATGGTCTACATCTGAACCTGAGGGGCACAAATATCCTGGGGGGGAGATTTGTTAGTGCTCTTTGGGGAGGTTTAAACTAATGCAGCAGGGGCATGGGAACCTGGATTGTAGTTTTAGGGTAAGGGAGAATGAGAGTATAGAGGTCAGGAGCACAGATTTGACGTCGCAGGAGGGGGCCAGCGTTCAGGTAGGTGGTTTGAAGTGTGTCTACTTCAATGCCAGGAGTATACGAAACAAGGTAGGGGAACTGGCAGCGTGGGTTGGTACCTGGGACTTCGATGTTGTGGCCATTTCGGAGACATGGATAGAGCAGGGACAGGAATGGATGTTGCAGGTTCCGGGGTTTAGGTGTTTTAGTAAGCTCAGAGAAGGAGGCAAAAGAGGGGGAGGTGTGGCGCTGCTAGTCAAGAGCAGTATTACGGTGGCGGAGAGGATGCTAGATGGGGACTCTTCTTCCGAGGTAGTATTGGCTGAAGTTAGAAACAGGAAAGGAGAGGTCACCCTGTTGGGAGTTTTTTATAGGCCTCCTAATAGTTCTAGGGATGTAGAGGAAAGGATGGCGAAGATGATTCTGGATATGAGCGAAAGTAACAGGGTAGTTATTATGGGAGACTTTAACTTTCCAAATATTGACTGGAAAATATATAGTTCGAGTACAATAGATGGGTCGTTTTTTGTACAGTGTGTGCAGGAGGGTTTCCTGAAACAATATGTTGACAGGCCAACAAGAGGCGAGGCCACGTTGGATTTGGTTTTGGGTAATGAACCAGGCCAGGTGTTGGATTTGGAGGTAGGAGAGCACTTTGGGGACAGTGACCACAATTCGGTGACGTTTACGTTAATGATGGAAAGGGATAAGTATACACCGCAGGGCAAGAGTTATAGCTGGGGGAAGGGCAATTATGATGCCATTAGACGTGACTTGGGGGGGATAAGGTGGAGAAGTAGGCTGCAAGTGTTGGGCACACTGGATAAGTGGGGCTTGTTCAAGGATCAGCTACTGCGTGTTCTTGATAAGTATGTACCGGTCAGACAGGGAGGAAGGCGTCGAGCGAGGGAACCGTGGTTTACCAAGGAAGTGGAATCTCTTGTTAAGAGGAAGAAGAAGGCCTATGTGAAGATGAAGTGTGAAGTTTCGGTTGGGGCGATGGATAGTTACAAGGTAGCGAGGAAGGATCTAAAGAGAGAGCTAAGACGAGCAAGGAGGGGACATGAGAAGTATTTGGCAGGAAGGATCAAGGAAAACCCAAAAGCTTTCTATAGGTATGTCAGGAATAAGCAAATGACTAGGGAAAGAGTAGGACCAGTCAAGGACAGGGATGGGAAATTGTGTGTGGAGTCTGAAGAGATAGGCGAGATACTAAATGAATATTTTTCGTCAGTATTCACTCAGGAAAAAGATAATGTTGTGGAGGAGAATGCTGAGCCCCAGGCTAATAGAATAGATGGCATTGAGGTACGTAGGGAAGAGGTGTTGGCAATTCTGGACAGGCTGAAAATAGATAAGTCCCCGGGACCTGATGGGATTTATCCTAGGATTCTATGGGAGGCCAGGGAAGAGATTGCTGGACCTTTGGCTTTGATTTTTATGTCATCATTGGCTACAGGAATAGTGCCAGAGGACTGGAGGACAGCAAATGTGGTCCCTTTGTTCAAAAAGGGGAGCAGAGACAACCCCGGCAACTATAGACCGGTGAGCCTCACGTCTGTAGTGGGTAAAGTCTTGGAGGGGATTATAAGGGACAAGATTTATAATCATCTAGATAGGAATAATATGATCAGGGATAGTCAGCATGGCTTTGTGAAGGGTAGGTCATGCCTCACAAACCTTATTGAGTTCTTTGAGAAGGTGACTGAACAGGTAGACGAGGGTAGAGCAGTTGATGTGGTGTATATGGATTTCAGCAAAGCGTTTGATAAGGTTCCCCACGGTAGGCTATTGCAAAAAATACGGAGGCTGGGGATTGAGGGTGATTTAGAGATGTGGATCAGAAATTGGCTAGCTGAAAGAAGACAGAGGGTGGTGGTTGATGGGAAATGTTCAGAATGGAATACAGTCACAAGTGGAGTACCACAAGGATCTGTTCTGGGGCCGTTGCTGTTTGTCATTTTTATCAATGACCTAGAGGAAGGCGCAGAAGGGTGAGTGAGTAAATTTGCAGACGATACTAAAGTCGGTGGTGTTGTCGATAGTGTGGAAGGATGTAGCAGGTTACAGAGGGATATAGATAAGCTGCAGAGCTGGGCTGAGAGGTGGCAAATGGAGTTTAATGTAGAGAAGTGTGAGGTGATTCACTTTGGAAGGAATAACAGGAATGCGGAATATTTGGCTAATGGTAAAGTTCTTGAAAGTGTGGATGAGCAGAGGGATCTAGGTGTCCATGTACATAGATCCCTGAAAGTTGCCACCCAGGTTGATAGGGTTGTGAAGAAGGCCTATGGAGTGTTGGCCTTTATTGGTAGAGGGATTGAGTTCCAGAGTCGGGAGGTCATGTTGCAGCTGTACAGAACTCTGGTCCGGCCGCATTTGGAGTATTGCGTACAGTTCTGGTCACCGCATTATAGGAAGGACGTGGAGGCTTTGGAGCGGGTGCAGAGGAGATTTACCAGGATGTTGCCTGGTATGGAGGGAAAATCTTATGAGGAAAGGCTGACGGACTTGAGGTTGTTTTCGTTGGAGAGAAGAAGGTTAAGAGGAGACTTAATAGAGGCATACAAAATGATCAGGGGGTTGGATAGGGTGGACAGTGAGAGCCTTCTCCCGCGGATGGATATGGCTGGCACGAGGGGACATAACTTTAAACTGAGGGGTAATAGATATAGGACAGAGGTCAGAGGTAGGTTCTTTACGCAAAGAGTAGTGAGGCCGTGGAATGCCCTACCTGCTACAGTAGTGAACTCGCCAACATTGAGGGCATTTAAAAGTTTATTGGATAAACATATGGATGATAATGGCATAGTGTAGGTTAGATGGCTTTTGTTTCGGTGCAACATCGTGGGCCGAAGGGCCTGTACTGCGCTGTATTGTTCTATGTTCTATGTAACAGTCTGTCCTGGTCCACTCACGTTGATGCAACAGTCAAGAAAGCCCAACAATGTCTCTAGTTCCTACAGAAGCTAAAGATGCATGTCTGCATCGACTTTCACAAACTTCGACAGATGTGCCATGGAGAGCATCCTATCCGGCTGCATCACAGCTTGGTATGGCAACTGCTCGGGCCAAGACCCGAGAAACTGCAGAGTGTGGTGAACTCAGCCCAACGCATCACACAAGCTCCCCACCCCCACATTGATTCTGTCTACACCTCCCACTGCCTCAGGAAGGCAGACAGCATTGTCAGAGACCCCTCCCACTCAGGCTTTGCCCTCTTCCAGACCCTTCCATCAGGCAGAAGATACTGAAGTCTGAAGACCCGCACATCCAGACATAGGACCAGCTTCTTCTCCACAGCTACTAGACTCCTCAACGACACCCCTTCGGGCTGATCTGTTCCCTGTACGAACACTATTCATGACGCCCTAGGCTGCTCTTGCTCATGTAATTGCTTTGTTTGACCCCTTGTTCCGCACTGTAACCAATCACTGTTTGTCGATGTACCATTTGTCAATGTTCTCTGTCGATTATTCGTTTTGTCTACTTTGTATGTTCTGTGTACGTTCCTTTGGCCGCAGAAAAATACTTTTCACTGTACTTCGGTATATGTGGCAATAAATCAATCAATCAAGTCCCACTTCAGGACTTGATGGACAGGGAAGGCATTGTCATTAGGTGGCCAAACTGGTGGGTCTCCAGCCTGCGAATCTTCCAATACGGCAGGTGGGAAAGAGCGGGAGTTTCCCGGCCAGCCGCACTGCGTAAACAATGGACCAATCCCATGGAAGCCCACGATCGCAAACGCCCTCCTTTGGACCTTGTACCTGAAGGGGGAGTATTTTTTCAACCAGGTTCTTTTCTTTTCCAGTGCACTAACTTGCACTATGCCGCAGAAAAAAAAACTCTTTCAATAATGACTGCCTCAAGCTTCCACTGCCAGCTTTCGAGGTGAATATGAAAAGCAGCACTTTCTTCCCTCGCTGCACTGAATTCCCACTTGCACCAGATCCTGGTGTGAATGCTGTGTTAGCTCTGCACTCCTTGCAACCTCTGCTCCCTGAGTGGGTCTTCAGGCAGCGCCAGTATGTTCGGCTTTGTGATTATTCTTTCGTCCTTTCACTTCTTCTTTCATTCCACCTTTATTCTTCTCTTTTTAGACCGCCTTTGGAGCGAACAGTACCTACCAGATAAAGGTGAAACAGAAAGAGTCCTGCAGAATTCTTTTGCTCTGAACATCTTTTGGCGAACTGTAGTTATCTGTGCTGTTCAACCTTTGGCCGATTGCTTTTAATTGCAATTATTCTATTGTCATCCAGAAAGAAATTGATTGTTAACCTTGGCTGCTAGATTACCTCAGGAATATCTTGCATGGAGACAGGAGTCTCTTCCAGGTTTATGAGTGGTTTTGATGGAGTGAATTCGGAGGAACCATTCCCACCGGCAGAAGGGTCGGTAATCACAGGCACAGATGAAAGATCATGAACAAGAAGGGGAAGATGAGCTTTTTTTCTGATGTTGCGAGTTGCCTGAAACGGTGGTGGAAGCAGATTCAATAGGAGCTTTCAAAGGGAAAGTGGAATTATATTTGGTTTGGATTTGTTTTTTTTTGTCACGTGTACCGAGGTAGAATGAAAGGTATTGTTCTGCGTACATTCCATACATGAAAAAAAGGTTGAGTGCATTAGGATTATTTTCATTGGAACGACGGAGGTTGAGGGGGGACCTGATTGAGGTCTACAAAATTATGAGAGGTGTGGACAGGGTGGATAGCAACAAGCTTTTTCCAAGAGTGGGGGTGTCAATTGCAAGGGGTCACGATTTCAAGGTGAGAGGGGGAAAGTTTAAGGGAGATGTGCGTGGAAAGTCTTTTACGCAGAGGGTGGTGGGTCCCTGGAACGCTTTGCCAGCGGAGGTGGTAGAGGTGGGCACCATAGCGTCATTCAAGATGCATCTAGACAGATATATGAACGGGCGGGGAACAGAGGGAAGTAGATCCTTGGAAAATAGGCAACAGGTTTAGATAAAGGATCTGGATCAGCGCAGGCTGGGAGGGCCGAAGGGCCTGTTCCTGTGCTGTCATTTTCTTTGTTCATTGTTCTTTTACAAGGAAAAAATACAGGACATACGGTAGATGCACAATGTAAATGCGTAGGCACATCTGATGAAGCATCGTGCCGCTACACAGCAGAGAAGATCTGTGGAGAGATCAGATCAGGCCATAAGAGTCTGGTAACAGCAGGGGAGACGCTGATTTTGAGTCTGTTTGTGCGTGTTTTGTATCTCCTGCCCGGCGAAAGAGGTTGGGAGAGAGAATAACCCGAGTGGGAGGGGTCTTTGATTATGCTGCCCGCTTTCATAGAAACAGAGAAACTAGGTGCAGGAGTAGGCCATTCGGCCCTTCGAGCATGCATCGCCATTCAATATGATCGTGGCTGATTATGCAAATTCAGTATCCCACTCCCGCTTTCTCTCCATAGCCCTTGATCCCTTTAGCCGCAAGGGTCACGTCCAGTTCCCTCTTGAGTATACCCAAAAAACTGGCCCCCAACAGCTTTCTGTGGTAGAGAATTCCACAATTTCACAACTCTGTGAGAAGAAGATCTTCCTCACCTCACTCCTGAATGGCTTACCCCTTATTCTTAGGTTGTGACCCCTAGTTCTGGACGTGCCCAACATCGGGAACATTCTCCCCGTATCTAGCCTGCCCAGTCCCATCAGGATTTTATATGTTTCTATGAGATCCCCTCTCATTTTTCTGGAATTAGTCTGGTGAATCTTCGCTGGACACCCTCAATAGCAAGAATGTTCTTCGTCAAACTAGGAGACCAAAACTGCACACAATACTCAAGGTGTGGCCTCACCAAGGTCCTGTATAACTGCAGCAAGACATCCCTACTCCTATACTCGAATCCTCTCGCTATGAAGGCCAGCATGCCATTAGCTTTCCTCACCGCCTGCTGTACCTGCATGCCAACCTTCAGCTACTGTTCCAACGTGACACCCAGGTCTCGTCGCTCTTCCCCTTTTCCTAAACTGCCATTCAGATAATAACTTGCCTTCCTGTTTTTGACATCCTGTTTTGGATAGCCTGACATTTACCCACATTATATTGCATTTTCCAAGTATTTGTCCACTCAGTCAGCCTATCCAAGTCACCCTGCAGCCTCTTTGCATCCTCCTCACAGCACACAGCAGTACGGTAGCACCGTGGTTAGCACAGTTGCTTCACAGCTCCAGGCTTCCAGGTTCGAATCCCGGCTTGGGTCACTGCCTGTGCGGAGTCTGCACGTTCCCCCCGTGTCTGCGTGGGTTTCCTCCGGGTGCTCCGGTTTCCTCCCAAGGTCCAAAGATGTGCAAGTTAGGTGGATTGGCCATGCTAAATAGCCCTTAGTGTCAAACAAGGTGGAGTGGGGTGGGGTTACTGGATTACGGGGATAGGGTGGAGGTGTGGGCTTGCGTAGGGTTCTCTTTCCAAGGGCTGGTGCAGACTCGATCGGCCGAATGGCCTCCTTTTGCACTGTAAATTCGATGACTCATACACTGCCACCCAGCTTAGTGTCATCTGCAAATTTGGAGATATTGCATGCAATTCCTTCGTCCAAATCGTTAATGTATATTGTGAGCAGTTGGGGCCCCAGCACTGAATCCTGCGTACCCCACTAGCCACTGCCTGCCACTCTGAAAAGGACCCGTTTATTCCCGCTCTCTGCTTCCCAAGGGAGGTGTGGACAGAGTCAATGGATGGGAGGCGGGTTTGTGTGATGGACTGGGCGGTGTTCACGACTCTCTGTAGTTTCTTGCGGTCTTGGGCCGAGCAGTTGCCATACCAGTCTGTGATGCAGCCCGATAGGATGCTCTCTATGGTGCATCTGTAAAAGTTGGTAAGAGTCAATGTGGACATGCCAAATTTCCTTAGTTTCCTGAGGAAGTATAGGCGCTGTTGTGCTTTCTTGGTCGTAGCGTCGACGTGGGTGGAGCTGGGCAGATTGTTGGTGAGGTGCACACCTTGGAATTTGAAGCTGTCAATCATCTCCACCTCGGCCCCTTTGATGCAGACAGGGGTGTTTACGACACTTGGCTTCCTGAAATCAATGGCCAGGCAGTTGGGATCAGTTGGATTCCTTTAAAAAAAAAAGCACAGATATGATGGACCGAATGGCTTCCTCCTGTGCTGTTTGCTCCTTCATTCTCTGCCCAAAGACAGGTCCAACCCATCATGTCACAACCTCCAACATGGGTAGGAGTTAGGTCCCAAATCCAGCACGGCGAATTGAACCCATGCTATTGGGGCATTTAACCAACCCACACCAGCCACCTGGTCCCATGAGGAATCAAAGTTGCTGTGGCAACACATACTTTTACATGCATGTTGTAGTCTGGAGTTTGGATAGTGACAATAGAGGCTCCAATTTCTTTCCCTCACATGGCCGGCTAGAAATGTCTCTCAGCCTCACCACCTGTCTTTGGCTTGGAAGGCATCATCAGTTGATAATCAACCTGTTTGGCCACGTTATGAACACACATTCCTTGGCCATCAGTTCCTGCAGTGGGACTTGAACCTGGATCTTCTGGCTCAGAGGCAGGGATGTCACCTGTTGCACCACAAGTCATAAGAACATAAGAACTAGGAGCAGGAGTCGGCCATCTGGCCCCTCGAGCCTGCTCCGCCATTCAATGAGGTCATGGCTGATCTTTTTGTGAACTCAGCTCCACTTACCCGCCCGCTCACCGTAACCTTTTATTCCTTTACTGTTCAAAAATCTATCTACCTTTGCCTCAAAAACATTTAATGAGGTAGCCGCAACTGCTTCAGTGGGCAGGGAATTCAACAGTTTGATGGCCCTCTGGGCGAAGAAGTTCCTCCTCAACTCAGTCCTAAATCTGCTTCCCCTTATTTTGAGACTGTGCCCCGTAGTTCTCGTTGCACCCACCAGTGGAAACAACTCCCCTGCTTCTATCCTATCTATTCCCTTCATAATTTCCTGTTTCTATAAGATCCACCCTCATGCTTCTAAATTCCAATGAGTGCAGTCCCAGTCTACTCAATCTCTCCTCGTAAGCCAATCCTCCCAACTCCGGAATCAACCCAGTGAATCTCCTCTGCACCCCCCCCAGTGCCAGTCCTTCCTTTCTACGCTGCATGGATTGATAATCCTATGATGCTTGGAGTGGGGTTGACAAAGATACTTTCCTTAACTTCTAATGAGCACTGGGCCACGGTGATGCGACAAATTTTATATGTACATAGAGCCGTTAATGTAAGACCACCCTGTGGTCCTCGACAGTGTTGTGGTACGATGTGCATGCACCTTTAATGACCCGTATCTTAAAATGAGGTCAATCATCATTTTCTTTCATTGTATATAATCTTTATTGTCACAAGGAGGCATACATTCACACTGGGGCTGGTCTAGCACAGTGGGCTAAATAGCTGGCTTGCAATACAGAACAATGCCAGCAGCGCGGGTTCAATTCCCGGACCGGTCTCCCCGAACAGGCGCCGGAATGTGGCGACTAGGGGCTTTTCACAGTAATTTCATTGAAGCCTGGCTGTGACAATAAGTGATTATTATTATTATTATTACCGCAATGAATTTACTGTGAAAATCCCCTGGTCGCCTGTTCGCGTACACAGAGGAAGAATTCAGAATGTCCAAATTACCGAATAGCACGTCTTTCGGGACTTGTGGGAGGAAACCGGAGCGCCCGGAGGGAACCCACGCAGACACGGGGAGAACGTGCAGACTCTGCACAGACAGTGACCCAGCGGGGAATCAAACCTGGGACCTGGCGCTTTGAAGCCATTGTGCTAACCACTATGTTACCGTGCTACCGTGCTGCCCTATCTCAAACATTATGGGCGGGATTCCCCCCGACCTGGCGGGGCGGGGGGGGTCCCGGCGGGAAGGAGTGGTGTGAACCACTCCGGCATCAGGCTGCCCCAAAGATGTGGAATCCTCCGCACCTTCAGGGGCTAGTCCGGCACCAGAGTGGTTTGCGACATGCCGGCCGGCGCGGAAGGGGCTTGGCGCCACGCCAACCGGCGCTGAAGGGCTTCCGCCGGCCGGCACAAGTTGGCACATGCGCGGGAACGCCAGCGTGTACTGGCGTCATCCCAGCGCATGCGCAGGTGGGGATCTTCTCCATGTCGGCCATCGCGGAGGACCACAACAGCCGGTGCGGAACAATAGAGTGCCCCCACGGCACAGGCCCGCCTGCGGATCGGTGGGCCCTGATCGTGGGCCAGGCCACCGTGGGGGCACCTCCCGGGGCCAGATCCCCCCACGCCCCCACCGAGGACACCAAAGGCCGCCCGCACCGCCAGGTCCCGCCGGTAAGGACCTACTCCAATTCACGCTCCCGCCAATTCTCCGGCGCCGGAGAATTCAGCAGCCAGCAGGGGCGGGATTCACGCTGCCCCCAGGCAATTCTCCCACCCGGCGGGGGGTCGGAGAATCCCGCCCTATATCTCAACCAGATATCATGTAGTATCCCATAACTTGTAGTCAGTCTGTGAGCAGCAGGGTCAGATATACTGTGTTTACCGTCCTATTTCCTAGTTAAATCTATGGCGGCATGGTAGCACAGTGGTTAGCACTGCTGCCTCGCAGCTCCAGGGACCCGGGTTCAATTATACCCTTGGGTGACTGACTGTGTGGAATTTGCACGTTCTCCCCGTGTCTGCGTGGGTTTCCTCCGGGTGCTCCGGTTTCCTCCCACAGCCAAGGATGCGCAGGTTAGGTGGAACATCGATATTTCAACTTCCGAAGGACCTCTGCAAATTGGAGAGGCAAGAGAAACTGGGATTAATTCCCTGAAAACAAAATGAAGTCTTGCATTTACATAGCGCCTTTTGTGAACTCAGGACGCGCAAAAGAACTTTGTAGCCAGCAAAGTATTCTTTGCAGAGCCGTCGATCATGTAATGCGGGAAACAGAGCGGCAATCAATGCACAGCAAGATCCCCAAAACAAGTGGGCCATGACCAGGTGATCGGCCTATCAGAGAGCCCGCTGCAGAGCAAAGCGAAGGTTTGGGGGAATGTTCAAAATGATGAAGGGTTTTTAGAAAGAAAATAAACAGCAACCTTTCCCACTGGCAGGGAGATTGCAAGACTCGGGGGCAGCGAATTCAGACAATTGACAAATGATGAAATGAAATGAAATGAAAATCGCTTATTGTCACAAGTAGGCTTCAAATGAAGTGACTGTGAAAAGCCCCTAGTAGCCACATTCCGGCACCTGTTCGGGGAGGCTGGTACGGGAATCGAACCGTGCTGCTGGCCTGCCATGGTCTGCTTTCAAAGCCAGCGATTTAGCCCAGTGTGCTAAGGTGGGAGGAGATTTCCTTTTTCCGCAGCAAGTTGTTGGGATTCTGAAAGCACGGCCTGAACAGGCCGAGGAAGCCAGATTCAGTCGCAACTTTCAAAAGGGAATTGTATAAAAACTGAAAAGTAGACATTTCAGAGCTAAAGAATTGAAGAGCAGCGGATTGGGGTTAATTTGGTGGCTCCTTCACAGAACTGGCAAAGGCAGGAGTGGAACGAATGGCTTCCAGCACTGTAAGATTTTATGATTCCACCTCAGTTACGTATTCAAGCGCAAAAACCCTCTCTATCTTTAACATGTTGTTTGTGCCTCTTTGTCCGATTAGGCAGATCCTCACTCTCCGGTTGGGTGAGGAAAAGAAGGATATTTCACATTTTCTGGATGGATGGATGGATTGGATTTGTTTATTGTCGCGTGTACCGAGATACAGTGAAAAGTATTTTTCTGCGAGCAGCTCAACAGATCATTAAGTACATGGGAAGAAAAGGGAATAAAAGAAAATACATAATAGGGCAACACAACATATACAATGTAACTACATAAGCACCGGCATCGGGTGAAGCATACAGGGGTGTAGTGTTAATGAGGTCAGTCCATAAGAGGGTCATTTAAATACACTCTCGGATGTGGGCGTCGCGGCCAGGTCAGCATTTATTGCCCATCCCTCATTGCCATTGAGAAGGTGGTGGTGAATCACGACCTTCAACCGCTCCAGGCCAAGTGGTGTAGGTACAGTAAGGTAAAGTCGCCCTGGACCCCTTTGAGGGGGGAAGAGTTGACTATCGGTGATTGAACCAGAGGGTCACCACACCTCAGGTGAGGTCAAGGTTGTGAAGGCGGGGCCTTAGCCGGTGCAGGAATTGAGCCCGTGCTGCTCTCCATCACAGACCAGCTGCCCAGCCAACTGAGCGAAACCGGCCCCCACCTGAGAAACACGCAGCTGGGTAACCAGAGAATCAGTTAATCTCCCCAACGGAGAATCCAGCTCCATATATATATATACTTTAAATGACATTTTATTAAAGTGTGCTTAATCTAAGAACAGTTTCATTTTCTTATGTGTTAATGTCGGAATGGTAATAATCAAGAACTTCAGGAAAAACTAAGTGTACTATTTGAGTTGGAGAGGGGAAAGTTCTAATAAAATGGGTGAATCTTGATTGTGTGAAAACAGCTTAATGTAAGTCATCTGACACCCAGGGTTGAGCTCCATATTATGGGGGGGGGGGGGGGGGATTCTCCGTCCCACCAGACCTGTTTTCTGGCCCCCGCCGGCAGAGGGATCCTCCGTCCCGGCCGCCGGCCAATGGGGGTTTCTCATTGTGGGCACCCCCACACCGCGACTCCTGGTCAGCCCTGTGATGGGAAGAATGTTGGAGCCTCGACTGAAAGGAGGTATGATAAAGTGTGTGTTGCCACAGTAACGCAGCCTGTCTGCATGAACTGTAACGCATCACCACGGGTGCCATGTTCCACCCTGAGACTAGAACCTCTCACAGTTGGCCAAAGATTCCTGGCTTAAACTAACGAGAGAAAGTAGAACATTTATCTTGCTATTATTTCACCAAGATATTTACTCTTTTTTGTAATGTTCTCTGGGTGCACGGAAGGTGAAGGTCTTTGTAGTTGAAGTGCTCAGAGAACATACGGCTTTGTAAATGAACAAAACTGTTTATTAATTAACTAAAACACTAAAGGGTTTCTATGATGTCTACGAAGATTACAGTTGGATACGATGGCTAAATACAAACAACTATGATTAACTATTATTCATTATTGTTGACTGAGGAGCTGCTCAATCTCTGACTGCACTCAGTGCCCAGGTTCTCTTTCTGTGCTGTCCAGATTCTGTGTCCCATGTGGGTGTCTTCCAGTGACTTTCTCCTGTCGTCACGCCACCTGTGGTCGGATGTTAGAATACTAATCCATACATACAGGCACCAATATTTCTATACGGTTTGGTTATTGTATTATATACATAGATGATAGATCACATGTCATCACAATTTTTATAAAGTGTCATGTGACTGTCCCTTTAAGAAAGGTTTTTGTCTTATCACATGGCTTCAGTGATGTCATTGTATGGGTGGAGCTGGGCTGTGGCTCTGGGAGATTTTGTTTTTGGTTTCGCTTTCACATTTGGCTGCTGTGGACTCAGACAGAGAACAGAAGTTTTTTTTTGGCCTGCCTCTCTATCTTCATTTTAAAAGTTGTTTCCAGACTTAAAAGAGTAACTTAAAAGAGATAATTGCCCTCTGGAAGGAATTCAAATCTGCTGTTTGAAAAGGGGAACAGAGAGTATCAATAACAAGTCTTATACCAGTGAGAATGCAGTGTGCTGGGCTACACCTTTGAAAGAGGGTTTCTGGTTTTACTTGGATTTTGTTATTGAATTGGAACAGTTGAGGGGGAATTCATTTAAGGGTTATACATAGATTACTGTCGCTGTGTGGGATCTTTATGTTTATAGTTGATAAAAATTCTTATTGAGTGTATCTACAAATGTTAACTAAATTCTTAGAATAAAGCTTTTTAAAAAATTTAAAGCACGTACAAAGTCCTTTGAATAACACCTGAACAGCTGGCTCTTGTGCTTATCTTAGCCAAATTCAACATAAAGGTTGTAGGTCAGGTGGACTCCATAAAATACCTTGGAGTTTCTAGACCCTGGCCCATAAGAAAAGTAAGTGTGAGAAGGTTAACATTCAGAATTTTGGAGTTAGTTTTTTTAAAGAATGATGCTGCCCACCAGATGTGCACTGGAAGATATGCATCCAACTGGACAGCTAATTCCAAGGCCCAGCACAGGTCTGATGGGCTGAATGGCGTACTATCTCACCCAAACTGCGACTGCCCATATCATAACGTACACACTGTGCTGTTCACATATCACCTCTTGTTGTCCTGTTTTCAACCTCGTTTACAAATCCCCCCCATGTCCTCACTCCCCTCCCTTGAGCTCCTTCAGCCTCCAAACATTCTGCCGGTCCTGAAGGCCCGCTCTCATCTCAACCAGGGTCTCGATGCCCTCAGTCATGGATCACTGGGACTGGGAAATGTCCCTCAGCGGGCGAGGCACGTCTCTCGCTGCCTTGGTCATGGTCCCTCTGCCACCGTGCCTGGTTACCTCAGTGCCTGGCCCGCTCTCTGAGGAGCGCGGTCTGTCAGTGACTTCAGGCCCTGCCCCTCTCAGGCCTGGTGTAAAGCCCGATCCTCGGAAAAAAATTATTTCTAAATGCCATTGGATGGCATGTCAGCTTTGCTCTTAGCGCCAGTGGGTAACAGTCCTGATTCTTCAAGCGGGAGTACCAAGGCCAAAAACGGGAGAATTGCGCCCAAGAGGTCTAAGCACGACTGCTGATAATCCATGTTTCTCCTAGCTTTAGAGAGTAAAGCACATCTTCTTTCAATTAGTCTGGCCTTGCATAATCCGCTTTCCGTTTTACACTACGCTGCGTTGCATCTCCATTAATCATCTGCTAATCTTCCCTGTGATAGCAACCATAATTTCAGAGTTAAATGCAGCCATGGTTACTGAGTGTCCGGCAGGAAAATAAATTTTGCTTCACGAGCAATGCCTTAATATCCCTCATCTTCATAGTACATCATTATCGGTATTAATGACGATGGTTTCCGATGTAAACTCTGTGTGATAAATCGCTTTTAGAACAAACCCTGACAACAACAACTTTCACTTATATACCGCCCCTGACATAGTGAAACAGGAAAAGGCGCCTCACGGGGCAATTATCAAACAAACTTTGAGACAAATAATAATCGTTCTTAGTGTCACAAGTAGGCTTACATTAACACTGCAGTGAAGTTACTGTGAAAAGCCCCTAGTCACCACATTCCGGCGCCTGTTTGGGTACACAGCGGGAGAACTCAGAATGTCCAATTCACCTAACAAGCGCGTCTTTGGACTGTGGGAGGAAACCGGAGCACCCGGAGGAAGCCCACGCAGACACGGGGAGAACTTGCAGACTCCGCTCAGACAGTGACCCAAGCCGGGAATCGAACTCGGGTTCCTGACGCTGCAAAGCAACCACTGTGCTACCGTGCCTCCCGTACTGAGGCACATCAGGAGATATGACAACAGGCGACCCAAAATTGATCAAAGAGGCAGCTTTTAAGGAGTCTCAAAGCAGGAGAAAGCGTGGAGGAAACAAATTGGATTAGGGAGAAAATTCCAGAGATCAGGGGCGCGATTCTCCGACCCCCCACCAGGTCGGAGAATCGCCGGGGGCTGGCGTGAATTCCGCCTCTGCCGTGTCCCAAATTCTCCGCCACCAGAGATTCGGCGGGCCCACTCCCGGCGATTCTCCGGCCCGCGATGGGCCGAAGTCCCGCCGCTGTCAACCCTCTCCCGCCGGCGTGGATTAAACCACCTTTTGAACGGCGGTACAAGGCGGCGCGGGCGGGCTCCGGGTCCTGGGGGGGGCGCGGGGCGATCTGGCCCCAGGGGGTGCCCCACGGTGACCTGGCCCACGATCGGGGCCCACCAATCCGCGGGCGGGCCTGTGCCGTGGGGCACTCTTTTTCTTCTGCCTTCGCCATGGTCTTCACTATGGCGGAGACGGAAGAGACCCCCTCCCCTGCGCGGGGATGATGTCAGCAGCCGCTGACGCTCCCATGCATGCGTCGCCCGGCGAAGACCTTCCGGCCCCGGCTGGCGTGGCGCCAAAGACCTTCCACGCCAGCCGGCGGAGCGGAAACCACACCGGCGCGGGCCTAGCCCCTCAAGGTGAGGGCTTGGCCCCTAAAGGTGCGGGGACTTCCGCACCTTTGGGGCGGCCCGACGCCGGAGTGGTTCCCGCCACTCCATCACGCCGGGACCCCCCGCCCCGCCGGGTAGGGGAGAATCCCGCCCCAGGGCTCAGAGAGCCAAAGGCACGGTCACCAATAGTGGAATGGTTAAAATTTAGGATGCTCAAGAAGCCGGAATAGGAGGAGATCTCAAGAACACAAGAAGCTTAGAAATAGGAGCAGGAGTAGACCATTCAGCCCATCAAGCCGGTTCAATACAATCTTGGGGAATGGTGGGCTTCAGCTCAATTCTCCCCATTTGCTCCCCACATTCCTCGATTCCCCGAGAGAGGAAAGATCTCCCTGTCCCAGCCTTAAATATCGTCAATGATGGAACACCCATCGTGGGATGAGAAATCCAAAGATTCACCACCCACTGAGTGAAGAAATGTCTCCACATTTGAGCCCCAAATGATAGACATGATGTGACCATCAATTCACACGAGACGATGAGCAGAAGTGAACAGTGGTTTTAATCAGCTAGATCGGTGCCTGCCTGTGACTGCTCTGTACTGAGTGCTGCCTACACGCTTACAGGTTTATATACCACCCCCGAGGGGATGTAGCCACAGGCAGAACCCACAAGGGCATCAACATAATACAACACAGTACAGCCCGGCCGTTGTGCCGCAGGTGGATCGGCAATGGGGGGGGTGTGTGCATGCGGGTGGGGTGGTTGGGGTTGGGGAGGGGGATGAGGGTGCTGGGTGGGTGGATGGGTGGGGGGTGTGGGTGGTCGGGTGTTGCCATGGTGTGCGGTCTGTGGCCATACTACCCGATTCCCACGCCCATCTAGCCAGTGAAGTGGACGTCTATCAGCCTGTCCCGTGCCCGCTGGCCCAGCCGGCAACGGTGGACAGCTGTAATAGCATACGTTCATCACAAGACTCCTTGCCCTGAGGGTGTGCCCCCCGCCCCCCACCCAGCCCCCGCGTTTTAGATTTCCCCGGCCAGCCGGTGTCCATGCCCCGGCCTAACGCCTCGGAAGGTTGTGGGGCTGGAGCAGATTTCGGGGATAGGGGAGGGACGCGGGCCAAGGGGGGATTTGAAGACAAGGATGAGAGTTTTAGAAACACATTAAGACATTTTTCTCACGCTCAGATTCTGCAGGAACCATCAGTTTGATCGTTTTGAACACAACTTCAGCAAGCAAAAATATTATACCCTGCTGAGCTTGATTTGGTACGCTATTTGTACTGCTTGCAGTTTGCGCAATGTGCAGTCCAGGGACTTAGTAAATCATTTAGGCTTTACTAACTCAAAAGTATTAGTGGATGAAAGCGTTGAATGTGTTGATTTTTCTGATTGCTTATCCAAGGATGTAGAAACATGCACAGTACGGCGTTCATTTTTCTTTGAAGAGTTTGGGTTTGAATCACATATTTAGGTTCAATTCAATTTCCCACTTCACTCCGCACCGTTCCCGTTGCAGCGGGTGAATAGTGGGAAAGGCAAAAAAACATCTTGCAATTCCCCCGGCCCGCTCCCGATGGCGAGATCAGAATCCCGCCCAGAAATGGCGAGACCCTCGTCAGCTCCCATTTCAATTTCATTAGCCAGATTGACGTCGAATTGTCCCGGGAATTACCCGACTCCAAGTGGGAAGCTTGGGGCGTCGTTTAGTACTCCTCGACAAAAAAACAGAGACCCGTTGCAATGGCTACGAGGCGAGGTGGGGAGGTGAGTAGCCCTCTGCATTTACTAGCATGCAGCTCAAGGGCACCTGAGCTTCTGCTCCAGTGCTCTGGAGGTGGGGGGGGGGGGGGGGGGGCCTTCAGGGGGGCTGGGGTTGTTCAGGGGAGGGAGGGGGACAGGCCGTCGATCGACCCAAGGCTAGGGAGGGGGGTTGGTTTGAGTCTGTGAGACCCACAACAGGGACTAGCGCAGCCCGTCTGTCCTGCCAAACCCTCCCAGGACAGAGCCCTGACGCAGCATCTCTGCGGCCTGCTGGCATCAAAGGCCACAGGACGCGGAAAGCAGCAGGCTGCCTCCACCTCTGGGGCGAAATTCTCCTCCCCGCCCCGCCACAGTTCTGCGCCGACCGGCCGGCGGGAGTCTCCGTAACACCGGCCGGTCAATGGGGTTTCCCATTGTGGGGCAGCCCCACGCCGTCGGGAAACCCCCGGGCGCCGGCAAAACGGAGACTCCCGCCGGCGGAGAATGACGCCCCTGATGTCCATCCTGGGGGTACACCTAGAGGTGGCACTAGACCACAAAAGTTGAGGAGGAATGAGGGGCACTGAGTGGGCATCGATAAGGTCACTATCGGTAGTTAGGGGGAATGGAAATTTGTCACCGTGAAATGTTTGCCATTAAAACATTTCATACCTGATACATGTGAAGTCTCTGTAACTTTAATGTTCACAGTAGGCCTGTGAGCACCCACAACACCCTGCGCCCCCCTCCCCGGACACAGTGGTCCAAGATCAATAGCCCCTGATGGAGACCCCGGGGGCGATTCTCCCAAATGGAGCCCAAGTGTTCGCGCTGTTGTGAACGCTGTCGCGGGGATGACTGATTCTGTCCCCCACAGGGGGCCAGCACAGCGCTGGAGCGGTTCACGCCGCCCCAGCCTCCTATCCCGGCGCCAAATGGGCGCCGCGCCAACCTGCGCATGCGTGGGGGACTTCATTAGCACGCCGGCCCCAACTCAACATGGCGTCGGTGTTCAGGGGCCGGCCCCCGATCGGTGGGCCCCGATCGCGGGCCAGACCGCATTGGAGGCCCCCCCCCCCCCGGGGACGGAGCCCCCCACCCCTCCTCCCCCCCCCGGGGACGGAGCCCCCCACCCCCCCCCCCACCCGCCTCCCCCCCCCGGGGACGGAGCCCCCCCACCCCCCCCTCCCCCCCCCCCCCGGGGACGGAGCCCCCCACCCCCCCCCACCCCCCCACCCCCCGGGGACGGAGCCCCCCTCTCCCCCCCCCCACAAGCCGCCCCCCGGCCGTTCGCGCAGATTTCCCGCCGGCAGCGACCAGGGGTGAACGGCGCCGGCGGGACTCTGTCGTATCCGCGCGGCCGCTCGGCCCATCCGGGCCGGAGAACCAGCGGTCCTGCCGATTCCCGTGGCCGGCGCCGCGTCAGACACGCCGCCGCAAATGGCGCCGATTCTCCGCACCTGGGAGAATCGCACGCCGGCGTCAGGGCGCGGTTTCGGCGATTCTCCGGCCCGGCGCGGGGCTCGTTCAGCGGATGGGTGCGAAGCGCTGTCAGCAGAAAGACATGAGGCAGACATTTGCAGCAACTGGGAGCAGAAGAGCTTTCCTCACAGTGAGTTATCATCACCCTCCTGCCTTGAATAGTGACCCGCTGACAGTGCCAACACAGGCCCATCACCCTGGAGTGATGGTCCAGACTCTTAGAGGGGGAAACAGGGTGGTTGAGAAAGGGGCAGTTTGATGTAGGGGGGAAGGGAAGTGTGGATCTGATGGAAACAGCCTCTTCCTGTGAGAATCGAGAGACAATGAGGGCCACACTGGTCCTTCTGACATGTCCGACCCTTGCCGCCGCCTGAGTCCTCCATCGCCCGGCAACTCCTTCGGCTCATCCTCCAGCTCCTCCTCCTCCTCCTCAGAGGAGAGGGTGGCCGCTTGTCTCTCCATCTCCTCTTCTTCCTGCTCCTTCTCCCCCATGTCGCCCCACTGCTGTGCCAAATGGTGGAGGCCACAGAAGACCACCACATAGCCCCCTCTTGGGAGTGTACGGTGGCGCTCCACCAGAGCGGGCAAGACAGCGGAACCATGTTTCCAGCAGCCCGATGTAGCGCTCAATGACAGCACAGGTGGCAGCCTGGGCCTCATTATAACAAGTCGCCACCTCGGTCTCAGGCCTATGCACTGGGGTCACCAGCCATGACCCAAGTGGGTACCCCTTATCTCCCACGAACCAAACCGTCATCCTGGGGTTGTCCGCGAAGATATCGGGAATCTCCGAGTGCCCCGGAGTGTAGCTTTCGTGGAAGTTTCCAGGCTAGTGGGAACACACAGGCATGATCCTGAAGGGGTGGTCGCTTGCGATCTGAACATTCCGGTTGTGTTAATTTGTGTTAATCTCGAGCACTCCCTGATGCTCCAGTGCTCGCAGGGCAGCGGGCGTGCCAGCCATGGCTCTCTGGACCTGGAGCATCCTGCCAAAGGTGGCAAATCCTGCCGTCTCGGTATCTTGCTGGACCTGGTCCAGGTTGAAGGTGATTAGTCAGGTTCCTGGCCATACAGAGCACTGTCACCTCCTGGATGCCCCCGTGGGCTGCTGACTGCGAGATGCCAGACATGCCCCCCGCTTGAGCCCTGTAATGAACCAGTGGCATTAAGCTGCACAATGACATTCATGGCCATCGGGGGGGGGGGGGGGGGGGTGGCCTCCTCTTCCACTGGGAGCCATGTCCGCGAGGACGTGGCACAGGTGCCGCACTGTCTGCCCGTTCAGACTCAGTATTCTCCGATATATGCTGTCCGTCAGCTCATTGAAGGACCAATGACTCCTGTACGCCCTGGCATGTCGTTGCTTCGCCTCCTGGCTCCTTCCTCAGCCTGATGGGTGGCAGGGTTTCGAGGAGCGGGTTGTCCTGAAGCAGCTGTTCCATCCCGGGGAATTTGCTCTCGACTCTGCCCCGCTGTCCGGTTCAGGCCCTGGGTCGCTAGGGGCCCCGGGCTTCCCGCCGGTCGCAGTATCTCTCTCAGCCCTGGGCTCCCTGCCGGTAATGGTGTCTCTCCCGGACCCCGGCTCCGCCTCGCTCTGCTCCGCCCGCTCGGCCGCCATTTTGCCTGACTGGGCGTGAGGTAAAACAGTGGTGCCGCCTCCAGCCCGTGTCGGACTTGCTGTCTTCTTCGGCGTCTGTCCGCCTTGGCTGCGACAAGCAGAATGAGGGCCGCTTCCGCGGGATCATCACCAGCATTTATTTTTGAAATGGAAAGAATTGAAGGAGAGAGACCGACGATCGAGAGAACAGGGACTCTGTTTGGGAATCAAAGTTGCAAGACACCCTGTCTACTAATCACCCTCTGGGGGGGGGGGGTGGGGGGGGTGGGGTGGGTGGGGTGGGTGGGGGGGGTGGGGGTGGGGGGGGGTGGGGGGGTGGGGTGGTGGGGGGGTGGGGGGGGTGGGGTGGGGGGGGGTGGGGTGGGTGGCTTGGGGGGAGTGGGGGTGGGGGGGTGGGGGGGTGGGGGGGGTGGGGGGTGGGGGGGGGGGTGGGGGGGTGGGGGGGGTGGTGGGGGGGGTGCGTGCGGGGGTGGTGGTGGGGGGGGTGGGGGGGGTGCGTGCGTGGGGGGTGCGGTGGGGCGGGGGGGTGCGGGGGGGGGGTGGTGCGGTGGGGGGGTGCGGTGGGGGGGTGGTGGGGGTGGGGGTGGGGGTGGGGTGGGGGTGGGGGGGTGGGTGGGGGTGGGTGGGGTGGGTGGGGGTGGGTGGGGGGGTGGGGGTGGGGGGGTGGGTGGGGGGTGGGGGGGGTGGGGGGGGTGTGGGGGGTGTGGGGGGTGGGGGGGGTGGGGGGGGGGGTTTGGTAGGACAGACAGGCAGCAGCTGTGGTCGCCCCTGTTATGGGTCACCACAATATTTAAAGGTGGCTTGAAGGCCTCACAGACGGAAATCATCCACTCTCCCTGGTCTAGGGGGTGACCTCCGATCTGACCCACCCCGCCCGAGCATTGCACCAGCAGCCCGGTGCCCTTGAGCTGCCTGCCCATAAGTGGAAAGGGCGACTCACCTCCTCATTTTCCCCCGTTCGACATTGCGCCAGGTACCCGTTTTTATAGAGGAGTGCTAAACAACCCCAGCACCGGGAGAGGTACAAACAGCATTCCCATTTATCTGCTGCCCTTGTCCCTCCAGATGGTAGAAGCTCAATTGTCGGGACAGTTGGTTGGTGACGCAGAGCGAGGCCAGCAGCGCGGGTTCAATCCCCGTACCGGCTGAGGTTATTCATGGAAGCTCCGCCTTCCCAACCTCACCCCTCGCCTGAGGTGTGGTGATCCTCAGGTTAAATCACCACCGGTCAGCTCCCCCCCTCAAAGGGGAAAGCAGCCTGTGGTCATCTGGGACTATGGCGACCGGCTTTACTTTGCTTTACTCTTGGTTGTCAAGGTCACGGATTTGGAAGGTACTGTTTTTTTAAATATAATCTTTATTGTCACAAGTAGGCTTACATTAACACCGCAATGAAGTTACTGTGAAAATCCCCTGGTCGCCACATTCCGGCGCCTGTTCGGGTACACTGAGGGAGAATTCAGAATGTCCAATTTACCTGACAAGCACGTCTTTCAGGACTTGTGGGAGGAAACCGGAGCACCCGGAGGAAACCCACGCAGACACCTGGAGAACGTGCAGAGTCCGCACAGACAGTGACCCAAGCCGGGAATCGAACCTGGGACCCTGGAGCTGTGAAGCCATAGTGCTACACATTATGCTACCATGCTGCCCTGTTGAAGGAGCCTTGATGTGGACATGCCGGCGTTGGACTGGGGTGAGCACGGTAAGATGTCTTACAACACCAGGTTAAAGTCCAACAGGTTTGTTCCGAATCACTAGCTTTCCGAGCGCTGCTCCTTCCTCAGGTGAGCTCCTTCAAGGAGCCTTTGTGTGTTTTGTACAGGGTGGCATGGTGACGCAGTGCTTAGCACTGCTGCCTCACGGTACCAAGGACCTGGGTTCAATCCCGGCCTTGGGTGACTGCCTGTGTGAAGTTTACACGTTCCCCCCGTGTCTGCGTGGGTTTCCTCCGGGCGCTCCGGTTTCCTCCCACAAACCAAAGATGTGCACGTTCGGTAGACTGGCCTTGCTACATTGCCTCATAGTCTCCAAAGATGCGCAGGTTAGTTGGAGTTATGAGGAAAGGGCGGGGAATTGGGTCTCGACAGGGTGCCCTTTCAGAGGGTCGGTGCAGACCTGATGGGCCGAATGGCCTGTTTCTGCAATGTAGGGATTCTACGGTTCTATGGAGTTGATGTGGTGCGCCTTGCAGATGGTACACACCGATGTTCACAAAGTCATCCATTTTTTCTCGTTTCCCAGAGGACTGTGAATCTGATTTCGTCTGGGAGTCAACTTCTCCTGTTTTCTGACGAGCATCTTAAAAGACGACAGTCGATGTTCCCTCCGACACTGTGTTTATCACTCACAGTCCCACTCCAATTGACCTGAGTAATTTAAATAACTGGGTCTCTCACACAGGATTCAAGCGATGATTGGTCACTTGAGCAAATACTCTGATGAAAACTGCATTATCTAAGCTGGCATCTGTCAAACATCAGACAACATCTGTGATCTTTTGACGTGGCGGCGCTTCGAATCACTGGTTCCTCGCTATATATGTAAATTCTTCCTGTTCTTTTCCCCCATCTCTATAATCAGTCACTGTATAATTATTATTTTACTGCCAGCAGGAAGTCTTTATTTTGCATTGAATGTGCGCAATCTCGCTGAACCCAGGTACAACGGACAGGCGACTGGCGTGCCAACTTCACAAATCAGTGAAGTGATGTCTCATTAATATGACGAAAAATATTACAAAGGCAAATTTGCTGCATTTATACGGCCGCCCGATCGGACAGACAAGGCTGAGAACCCACACGTCGCAACAAAGCGCCGGCTGCTTTATCGCGCATCCTGGTCACAAGCTACCGCCGCATCGGAACAATTACTTGCATAATCTCTGAAAAACAAATTTAATTAGGAGAACGGAAAAAGACGAGACAACATCAGCGGACTCTAATTCGCTTATTTCAGTGAAACCTGCTTTGGCGTGATCCCGGCCTGCTGTGATTCCTGTCTACATTGTTCATTAATTATGTATCGCCTACTCATATCTTATGCGCAGCAGTTAGCAAAAATGGCGGCGCCGCTTTTCGCTGTCGATTAGCGAAAGGCAAGAAGTCAGGCTAATTAGGAATTACAGGACAGCAGAGCGAGGGGCTTTCAGACTGAACCTGTGTGCGCTTGGTGATAGTATTTGCTTGAACAAGTTTGGATGACCATTCAATGGTTTGGTAATTGCAAAGCGCTCCACAGCTGATAAAACATGGGGCCGACACAATGAGCAGAGATATAAAAATTGGTGAATCATACTTCATAATGATAATCTTTAAATCTACAGAGGGCTCGAATGATAGCCTATGTTACTCGTAAGTTAACCAATTTTTAAAAATTCTTTATTTCATGGGGACATGGGTTGGCAAGAGCAATATTTGTTGCCCCCCACCCCCCCCATCTCTAATTGCCCTCAAACTGAGTGTCTTGCTCG
Source organism: Scyliorhinus torazame (assembly GCF_047496885.1). Classification (NCBI taxonomy): domain Eukaryota; kingdom Metazoa; phylum Chordata; class Chondrichthyes; order Carcharhiniformes; family Scyliorhinidae; genus Scyliorhinus; species Scyliorhinus torazame. Next base: position 240,963,453 of record NC_092717.1, on the reverse strand, counting down.
GCCATTTCAGAGGGATATAGAACGTAGAACATTACAGCGCAGTACAGGCCCTTCGGCCCTCAATGTTGCGCCGACCTGTGAAACCACTCTAAAGCCCATCTGCACTATTCCCTTATAAAAAAGAGTCAGCCATATCGCTGTGAGCCTGGAGTCACATGTAGGCCAGACCGTGTAAGGATGGCAGATTTCCTTCCCGAAAGGACAACCTGATGGGCTTTTAAAACAATCCATGGTAGTTGGCATGGTCACTATTGCCGAGACTAGCTTTTATATTCCAGAATTATTTAATTTGTTTTCCACTGGCTGCCCTGGTAGGGGTTGAGCCCACGTCCCCAGAGCGTTAACCCAGGCCGCTGGAGTACTATCCCAGCAACATTACTTCTGTGACACCATTGCCCAGGCTTCGATCAGTATTGGTGTCTGATAATGACTTGTGGATTCGTGTGTGACGATTCCTAAATCCCTTTGCTCCTCCATAAGAAATGATTTTCATCACTGAAACAGTTCCAGATTTTATTCATTGAATTTAAATTCCATCAGCTGCCGTGATGGGATTTGAACCCGGCCCGAAACACGGCGGAGAGGAGCGGGCCTGGGAAGGGGAGCGGACCCAGGGAGAGGAGCGGACTCCAGGGCGAGTAGCAGACCCAGGGAGAGTAATGGACCCAGGGAGAGTAGCAGACCCGGGGAGAGTAGCGGACCTGGGCAGAGTAGCGGCCCCGGGGAGAGTAGTGGACCCGGGGAGAGTAGCGGACCCGGGGAGAATAATAGACTCGGAGAGAGGAGAAGACATGGGGAGACTAGTGGACCCGTGGGAGAGTAGCGGGCCCGGGGAGAGTAGCGGACCCGGGACAGTAGCGGACCCGGGGAGAGTAGCGGACCAGGGAAGAGTAGCAGGCCCGGGGAGAGTAGCGGACCCAGGGACAGTAGCGGTCCCAGGGACAGTAACAGACACGGGGAGAGCAGCGGGCCCGGGAGAGTAGCGATGCAGGGAGAGTAGCGGACCCAGGGAGAGTAGCGGACCCATGGGAGAGTAGCGGACCCGGGGAGAGTAGCGGACCCAGGGAGAGTAGCGGACCCAGGGAGAGTAGCGGACCCGGGGAGAGTAGTGGGCCCGGTGAGAATAGCTTCCCTAGGAGAGTAGCAGACTCAGGGAGAGTAGCGGACCCAGAGACAGTAGCAGATTCGGGGAGAGTAGCGGACCCGGGGAGAGTAGCGGACCCGGGGAGAGTAGCGGACCCGGGGAGAGTAGCGGACCCGGGGAGAGTAGCGGACCCAGGGAGAGTAGCGGACCCGGGGAGAGTAGTGGGCCCGGTGAGAGTAGCTTCCCTGGGAGAGAAGCAGATCGGGGAGAGTAGCGGACCCAGGGACAGTAGCAGACTCGGGGAGAGTAGCGGACCCGGGGAGAGTAGCGGACCCGAGGAGAGTAGCGGACCCGGGGAGAGTAGCGGACCCGGGGAGAGTAGCGGACCCGGGGAGAGTAGCGGAGCAGGGGAGAGTAGCGGACACGGGGAGAGTAGCGGACCAGGGGAGAGTAGCAGGCCCGGGGAGAGTAGTGGGTCCGGGGAGAGTAGCGGACCCGGGGAGAGTAGCGGACCAGGGGAGAGTAGCAGGCCCGGGGAGAGTAGCGGGCCAGGGACAGTAGCGGTCCCAGGGACAGTAACAGACACGGGGAGAGTAGCGGGCCCGGGAGAGTAGTGATGCAGGGAGAGTAGCGGACCCAGGGAGAGTAGCGGACCCGGGGAGAGGAGCGGACCCGGGGAGAGGAGCGGACCCGGGGAGAGTAGCGGACCCAGGGAGAGTAGCGGGAGGGGGAGAGTAGCGGGCCCGGGAAGAGTAGTGGACCCTGGGAGAGTAGCGGACCCAGGGAGAGTAGCGGGCGCGGGGAAAGTAGTGGGCCCAGGGACAGTAGCGGTCCCAGGGGCAGTAATAGACACGGGGAGAGTAGTGGGCCCGGGAGAGTAGTGATGCAGGGAGAGTAGCGGACCCAGGGAGAGTAGCGGAACCGTGGGAGAGTAGCGGACCCGGGGAGAGTAGCGGACCCGGGGAGAGGAGCGGACCCGGGGAGAGTAGTGGGCCCGGGGAGAGTAGTGGGCCCGGGGACAGTAGCGGGTGCGGGGAGAGTAGCGGGCCCTGGGAGAGTAGCGGACCCAGGGAGAGTACCGGGCGTGGGGAGAGTAGCGGTCCCGGGGAGAGTAGCGGACCCTGGGAGAGTAGCGGACCCAGGGAGAGTAGCGGGCGCGGGGAGAGTAGCAGGCCCGGGGAGTGTAGCGGGCCCGGGGAGCGTAGCGGACCCAGGGAGAGGAGCGGGCCTGGGGAGAGTAATGGACCTGGGGAGAGTAGCGCAACCAGGGAGAAGAGCGGACCCGGGGAGAGTAGCGGTCCAGGGGAGAGTAGCAGACTCGGAGAGAGTAGCAGACACGGGGAGAGTAGCGGGCCCGGGGAGAGTAGCGGACTCAGGGAGAGGAGCGGACCCGGGGAGGGTAGCAGACCCGGAGAGAGTAGCAGACTCGGAGAGAGTAGCAGACGCGGGGAGAGTAGCGGGCCCGGGGAGAGTAGCGGGCCCGGGGGAGAGTAGCAGGCCCGGGGAGTGTAGCGGGCGTGGGGAGAGTAGCGGTCCCGGGGTGAGTAGAGGCCCTGGGAGAGTAGCGAACCCAGGGAGAGTAGCGGGCGCGGGGAGAGTAGCAGGCCCGGGGAGTGTAGCGGGCCCGGGGAGCGTAGCGGACCCAGGGAGAGTAGCGGGCCTGGTGAGAGTAGTGGACCTGGGGAGAGTAGCGCAACCAGGGAGAAGAGCGGACCCGGGGAGAGTAGCGGTCCAGGGGAGAGTAGCAGACTCGGAGAGAGTAGCAGACTCGGAGAGAGTAACAGACACGGGGAGAGTAGCGCACTCAGGGAGAGGGAGGGACCCGGGGAGGGTAGCGGACCAGGGGAGAGTAGCAGACTCGGAGAGAGTAGCAGACACGGGGAAAGTAGCGGGCCCGGGGAGAGTAGCGGACTCAGGGAGAGGAGCGGACCCGGGGAGGGTAGCAGACCCGGAGAGAGTAGCAGACTCGGAGAGAGTAGCAGACGCGGGGAGAGTAGCAGACTCGGAGAGAGTAGCAGACGCGGGGAGAGTAGCAGGCCCGGGGAGAGTAGTGGGCCCGGGGAGTGTAGCGGGCCCGGGGAGAGTAGCTGGCCCGGGGAGAGTAGCGGATTAGGGGAGAGTAACGGACCAGGGGAGAGTAGCAAGCCTGGGAAGAGTAGCGATGCAGGGAGAGTGGCGGACCCAGGGAGAGTAGCGGAACTGTGGGAGAGTAGCGGACCCGGGGAAGGTAGTGGGCCCGGCGACCGTAGCGGGCGCGGGGAGAGTAGCAGGCCCGGGGAGTGTAGCGGGCCCGGGGAGCGTAGCGGACTCAGGGAGAGTAGCGGGCCCGGGGAGAGTAGTGGACCTGGGGAGAGTAGCGCAACCAGGGAGAAGAGCGGACCCGGGGAGAGTAGCGGTCCAGGGGAGAGTAACAGACACGGGGAGAGTAGCAGACTCAGGGAGAGGGAGGGACCCGGGGAGGGTAGCGGACCAGGGGAGAGTAGCAGACTCGGAGAGAGTAGCAGACGCGGGGAGAGTAGCGGGCCCGGGGAGAGTAGCGGGCCCGGGGGAGTGTAGCGGGCCCGGGGAGTGTAGCGGGCCCGGGGAGAGGAGTGGGCCCGGGGAGTGTAGCGGGCCCGGGGAGAGTAGCGGGCCCGGGGAGAGTGGCAGATCAGGGGAGAGTAACGGACCAGGGGAGAGTAGCAAGCCTGGGAAGAGTAGTGATGCAGGGAGAGTAGCGAACCCAGGGAGAGTAGCGGAACTGTGGGAGAGTAGCGGACCCGGGGAAGGTAGTGGGCCCGGCGACAGTAGCGGGCGCGGGGAGAGTAGTGGGCCCGGGGAGAGTAGCGGACCCTGGGAGAGTAGCAGACCCAGGGAGAGTAGTGGGCGCGGGGAGAGTAGCGGGCCCGGGGAGAGTAGCGGACCCTGGGAGAGTAGCGGAACCAAGGAGAGTAGCGGTCACGGGGAGAGTAGCGGGCCCTGGGAGAGTAGCGGGCCTGGAGAGAGTAGCGGACTCAGGGAGAGTAGCGGGCCCGGGGAGAGTAGTGGACCTGGGGAGAGTAGCGCAACCAGGGAGAAGAGCGGACCCGGGGAGAGTAGCGGACCAGGGGAGAGTAGCAGACTCGGAGAGAGTAGCAGACTCGGAGAGAGTAACAGACACAAGGGGCGTCATTCTCCGACCCCCCGCCGGGTCGGAGAATGGCCGTTGGCCGCCGTGAATCCCGCCCCCGCCCCCACCGAAGTCTCCGAAGAGAGAAAAGTCGGCGGGGCGTTAATGGCGCCGCTGCCGCGGAGAATGTCACGGGTCTGCGCAAGGCAGCCGATTTCCGGCCTGCCGATATTCTCCCTTCCGGATGGGCCGAAGTCCCGTCGACGTGATGACCGTTCACGTCGACGTGAATCAAACCTCCTTTTCATCGGCGTGACCCGGTGCTCCAGGCTCACGCCGACCAGCGAGGAGGTGAGTGACGGCCTGGGGGGTTGGCTCTGGGCAGGAAATGGCGTGGCCGCAGACTGATTGCGTGAGGAGAGGTGTGTCTCGGCTTGTGTGTGTGTGCGGCGGGGGGAGGCGGGTGGTTAGAGTAGGCTGGGCTCCGGGGGAGTGCCGGGAGGGGGTCCGTGCCGGGGTGGAGGTTGGGGGTTGTGGAGGGGGTCCGTGCTGGGGTGGAGGTTGGGGAGGGGGTCCGTGCCGGGGTGGAGGTTGGGGGGGGGGTCCGTGCTGGGGTGGAGGTTGGGGAGGTGGTCCGTGCCGGGGTGGAGGTTGGGGGTTGGGGAGGGGGTCCGTGCCGGGGTGGAGGTTGGGGAGGGGGTCCGTGTCGGGGTGGAGGTTGGGGGGGGGGTCCGTGCTGGGGTGGAGATTGGGGGTTGTGGAGGGGGTCCGTGCTGGGGTGGAGGTTGGGGAGGGGGTCCGTGTCGGGGTGGAGGTTGGGGGGGGGGTCCGTGCTGGGGTGGAGGTTGGGGGTTGTGGAGGGGGTCCGTGCTGGGGTGGAGGTTGGGAAGGGGGTCCGTGCCGGGGTGGAGGTTGGGGGGGGGTCCGTGCTGGGGTGGAGGTTGGGGAGGGGGTCCGTGCCGGGGTGGAGGTTGGGGAGGGGGTCCGTGTCGGGGTGGAAGTTGGGGGGGGGGTCCGTGCTGGGGTGGAGGTTGGGGGTTGTGGAGGGGGTCCGTGCTGGGGTGGAGGTTGGGGAAGGGGTCCGTGTCGGTGTGGAGGGTGGGGGGGGGGGTCCGTGCTGGGGTGGAGGTTGGGGGTTGGGGAGGGGGTCCGTGCCGGGGTGGAGGTTGGGGGGGGGGTCCGTGCTGGGGTGGAGGTTGGGGAGGGGGTCCGTGCTGGGGTGGAGGTTGGGGAGGGGGTCCGTGCCGGGGTGGAGGTTGGGGGGGGGGTCCGTGCTGGGGTGGAGGTTGGGGAGGGGGTCCGTGCTGGGGTGGAGGTTGGGGGTTGTGGAGGGGGTCCGTGCTGGGGTGGAGGTTGGGGAAGGGGTCCGTGTCGGTGTGGAGGGTGGGGGGGGGGGTCCGTGCTGGGGTGGAGGTTGGGGGTTGGGGAGGGGGTCCGTGCCGGGGTGGAGGTTGGGGGGGGGGTCCGTGCTGGGGTGGAGGTTGGGGAGGGGGTCCGTGCTGGGGTGGAGGTTGGGGAGGGGGTCCGTGCTGGGGTGGAGGTTGGGGGGGGGGTCCGTGCTGGGGTGGAGGTTGGGGAGGGGGTCCGTGCCGGGGTGGAGGTTGGGGGGGGGTCCGTGCTGGGGTGGAGGTTGGGGGTTGGGGAGGGGGTCCGTGCCGGGGTGGAGGTTGGGGGGGGGTCCGTGCTGGGGTGGAGGTTGGGGAGGGGGTCCGTGCCGGGCTGGAGGTTGGGGGGGGGGTCCGTGCTGGGGTGGAGGTTGGGGGTTGGGGAGGGGGTCCGTGCCGGGGTGGAGGTTGGGGGGGGGTCCGTGCTGGGGTGGAGGTTGGGGAGGGGGTCCGTGCCGGGGTGGAGGTTGGGGGGGGGCGTCCGTGCTGGGGTGGAGGTTGGGGGTTGGGGAGGGGGTCCGTGCCGGGGTGGATGTTGGGGGGGGGTCCGTGCTGGGGTGGAGGTTGGGGAGGGGGTCCGTGCCGGGGTGGAGGTTGGGGGGGTGGTCCGTGCTGGGGTGGAGGTTGGGGGTTGGGGAGGGGGTCCGTGCCGGGGTGGGTGATGGGAGGGCAAATGAGTTGGTCCACCTGGCCAGTTGCCAGCCACCAACAGTTGGACCCATGCGGTCCATGCCACCTGGCTGGGGGGAGGAGGGGATATGGGAGAGGGTGGATATGGGGGATATGGGGGAGGGGGGATATGGGGGAGGGGGGATAAGGGGGAGGGGGGATATGGGGGATATGGGGGAGGGGGGATATGGGGGAGGGGGGAATATGGGGGATATGGGGGAGGGGGATATGGGGGAGGGGGGGTATGGGGGATATGGGGGAGGGGGGTATGGGGGAGGGGGGATATGGGGGATATGGGGGAGGGGGGATATGGGGGAGGGGGGGTATGGGTGATATGGGGGAGGGGGGATATGGGGGATATGGGGGAGGGGGGATATGGGGAGGGGGGATATGGGGGATATGGGGGAGGGGGATATGGGTGAGGGGGATATGGGGGAGGGGGGATATGGGGGATATGGGGGAGGGGGGGATATGGGGGAGGGGGGATATGGGGGAGGGGGGATATGGGGGATATGGGGGAGGGGGGATATGGGGGAGGGGGGATATGGGGGATATGGGGGAGGGGGATATGGGGGAGGGGGGATATGGGGGATATGGGGGAGGGGGGATATGGGGGAGGGGGGATATGGGGGATATGGGGAGGGGGGATATGGGGGAGGGGGGAATATGGGGGATATGGGGAGGGGGGATATGGGGGAGGGGGATATGGGGGATATGGGGGAGGGGGTAATGGGGGAGGGGGGATATGGGGGATATGGGGGAGGGGGGATATGGGGGAGGGGGATATGGGGGAGGGGGGATATGGGGGAGGGGGGATATGGGGGAGGGGGGATATGGGGGATATGGGGGAGGGGGATATGGGGGATATGGGGGAGGGGGTTATGGGGGAGGGGGGATATGGGGGAGGGGGGATATGGGGAGGGGGGATATGGGGAGGGGGATATGGGGATATGGGGAGGGGGGATATGGGGAGGGGGGGATATGGGGGATATGGGGGAGGGGGGATATGGGGGAGGGGGGATATGGGGGATATGGGGGAGGGGGGATATGGGGGAGGGGGGATATGGGGCATATGGGGGAGGGGGATATGGGGGAGGGGGGATATGGGGGAGGGGGGATATGGGGGATATGGGGGAGGGGGGATATGGGGGATATGGGGAGGGGGGGGATATGGGGGATATGGGGGAGGCTCACCCTGCCTGCTCTGACGAGGTCGTTCACCTTCTTGTGGCACTGGGTGCCTGTCCGTGGTGTTAGGGCCACAGCGGTGACGGCCTCTGCCACCTCCCTCCACAGACGCCGGCTGTGGCGTGGGGCAACTCTGCGGCCGTGCCCGGGATACAGGGCGTCCCTCCTCTGCTCCACCGCGTCCAGGAGCGCCTCCGCATCGCGTGACTCGAACCTCGGGGCTGAGCGACGGCCAGCCATCAAGTTGGGTGTTGCGGTCGGGTGTTGCGGTCGGGTGGGGGGGAGCTGCGCGGCCTTATGAGCCGTCACGCCGTGCAGCGCGTATGACGCTGCACGGCGTGAACCACTGCGCAAGCGCGGATCCCGTTACGTTGCTGCTAGCCCATTTCGGGCCGCAGACTATCGGCCCATTTTTATGACGTGACGCAAGTGGGATTTGCGCCGTTTTCTGCGCCGATCGGCGGAGTTTCCGCCGATAACGGAGAATTTCGCCCCAGGAGAGTAGTGGACTCAGGGAGAGGGAGGGACCCAGGGAAGGTAGCGGACCAGGGGAGAGTATCAGACGCGGAGCGAGTAGCAGACACGGGGAGAGTAGCGGGCCCGGGAGAGTAGCGGACTCAGGGAGAGGGGCGGTCCCGGGGAGAGTAGCGGACCAGGGGAGAGTAGCAGACACGGAGAGAGTAGCGGACATTGGGAGAGTAGCGGGCCCGGGGAGAGTAGCGGACTCAGGGAGGGGAGCGGACCCGGGGAGGGTAGCAGACCCGGAGAGAGTAGCAGACTCGGAAAGAGTAGCAGACACGGGGAGAGTAGCGGGCCCGGGGAGTGTAGCGGGCCCGGGGAGAGTAGAGGGCCCGGGGAGAGTAGTGGGCCCGGGGAGTGTAGCGGGCCCGGGGAGAGTAGCAGGCCCGGGGAGAGTAGCGGACCAGGGGCGAGTAGCGGACCAGGGGAGAGTAGCGGACCCGTGGGAGAGTAGCGGACCCGTGGGAGAGTAGCGGACCCAGGGAGAGTAGCGGACCCGTGGGAGAGTAGCGGACCCGTGGGAGAGTAGCGGACCTGTGGGAGAGTAGCGGACCCAGGGAGCGTAGCGGACCAGGGGAGAGTAGCGGACCAGGGGAGAGTAGCAGGCCCAGGAGAGTAGCGATGCAGGGAGAGTAGCGGACGCAGGGAGAGTAGCGGACCCGTGAGAGTGTAGCGGACCCGGGGAGAGTAGCGGGCGCGGGGAGAGTAGCTGACCCGGGGAGGGCAGTGGGCCCGGGGAGAGTAGCGGGCACGGGGAGAGTAGCGGGCCCGGGGAGAGTAGCGGACCCTGGGAGAGTAGCTGACCCAGGGAGAGTAGCGGGCCCGGGGAAAGTAGTGGACCTGGGGAGAGTAGCAGACTCGGAGAGAGTAGCAGACACGGGGAGAGTAGCGGACTCATGGAGTGGGGCGGACCCGGGTAGGGGAGCAGACCAGGAGAGAGTAGCAGACCCGGAGAGAGTAGCAGACTCGGAGAGAGTAGCAGATACGGGGAGAGTAGCGGACTCAGGGAGAGGGGCGGACCCGGGTGGGTAGCAGACCCGGAGAGAGTAGCAGACTCGGAGAGAGTAGCAGACACGGAGAGAGTAGCGGACCCGGGGAGTGTAGCAGGCCCGGGGGAGAGTAGCGGGCCCGGGGAGAGTAGCGTGCCCGGGGAGAGTAGCGGGCCCGGGGAGAGTAGCGGGCCCGGGGAGAGTAGCAGGCCCGGGAAGAGTAGCGGGCCCGGGGAGAGTAGCGGGCACGGGGAGAGTAGCGGGCCCGGGGAGAGTAGCGGGCCCGGGAAGATTAGCGGGCCCGGGGAGAGTAGCGAGACCGGGGAGTGTAGCGGGCCCAGGGAGAGTAGCGGGCCCGGGGGAGAGTAGCAGGCCCGGGGAGAGTAGCGGGCCCGGGGAGAGTAGCGGGCCCGGGGAGAAGAGTGGGCCCGGGGAGTGTAGCGGGCCCGGGGAGAGTAGTGGACCTGGGGAGAGTAGCGGGCCCGGGGAGTGTAGCGGTCCCGGGGAGAGTAGTGGACCTGGGGAGAGTAGCGCAACCAGGGAGAAGAGCGGACCCGGGGAGAGTAGCGGACACGGAGAGAGTAGCGAACATTGGGAGAGTAGCGGGCCCGGGGGAGAGTAGCGGGCCCGGGGAGAGTAGAGGACCCGGGGGAGAGTAGCGGGCCCGGGGAGAGTAGAGGGCCCGGGGGAGAGTAGCGGGCCCGTGGAGAGTAGAGGGCCCGGGGGAGAGTAGCGGGCCCGGGTAGAGTAGCAGTCTCAGGGAGAGGGGCGGACCCGGGGAGGGTAGCAGACCCGGAGAGAGTAGCAGACACGGGGAGAGTAGCGGGCCCGGGGAGTGTAGCGGGCCCGGGGAGTGTAGCGGGCCCAGGGATAGTAGCGGGCCTGGGGGAGAGGAGCACGCCCGGGGAGAGTAGAGGGCCCGGGGAAAGTAGCGGGCCCGGGGAGAATAGCGGGCCCGGGGAGAGTAGAGGGCCCGGGGGAGAGTAGCGGGCCCGGGGAGAATAGCGGGCCCGGGTAGAGTAGCTGGCCCGGGGAGAATAGCGGGCCCGGGGAGAGTAGAGGGCCCGGGGGAGAGTAGAGGGCCCGGGGAGAATAGCGGGCCCGGGTAGAGTAGCTGGCCCGGGGACAGTAGCGGGCCCGGGGAGAGTAGAGGGCCCGGGGGAGAGTAGAGGGCCCGGGGGAGAGTAGCGGGCCCGGGGAGAGTAGCGGGCCCGGGGACAGTAGCGGGCCCGGGGAGAATAGAGAGCCCGGGGGAGAGTAACGGGCCCGGGGAGAGTAGTGGACCTGAGGAGAGTAGCGGGCCAGGGAGTGTAGCGGTCCCGGGGAGAGTAGTGGACCTGGGGAGAGTAGTGCAACCAGGGAGAAGAGCGGACCCGGGGAGAGTAGCGGACACGGGAGAGTAGCGGACACGGGGAGAGTAGCGGGCCCGGGTAGAGTAACGGACTCAGGAAGAGGGGCAGACCCGGGGAGGGTAGCAGACTCGGAGAGAGTAGCAGACTCGGAGAGAGTAGCAGACACGGGGAGAGTAGCGGGCCCGGGGAGAGTAGCGGACTCAGGAAGAGGGGCGGACCGGGGAGGGTAGCAGACCCGGAGAGAGTAGCAGACTCGGAGAGAGTAGCAGACACGGGGAGAGTAGCGGGCCCGGGGAGTGTAGCGGGCCCGGGGAGTGTAGCGGGCCCAGGGAGAGTAGCGGGCCCGGGGGAGAGTAGCAGGCCCGGGGAGAGTAGCGGGCCCGGGGACAGTAGCGGGCCCGGGGAGAATAGCGGGCCCGGGGAGTGTAGCGGGCCCGGGGAGAGTAGTGGACCTGGGGAGAGTAGCGGGCCCGGGGAGTGTAGTGGTCCCGGGGAGAGTAGTGGACCTGGGGAGAGTAGCGCAACCAGGGAGAAGAGCGGTCCCGGGGAGAGTAGCGTGCCCGGGGAGAGTAGCGGGCCCGGGGAGAGTAGAGGGCCCGGGGTAGAGTAGCGGGCCCGGGTAGAGTAACGGGCTCAGGAAGAGGGGCGGACCCGGGGAGGGTAGCAGACCCGGAGAGAGTAGCAGACTCGGAGAGAGTAGCAGACACGGGGAGAGTAGCGGGCCCGGGGAGAGTAGCGGACTCAGGAAGAGGGGCGGACCCGGGGAGGGTAGCAGACCCGGAGAGAGTAGCAGACTCGGAGAGAGTAGCAGACACGGGGAGAGTAGCGGGCCCGGGGGAGAGTAGCGGGCCCGGGGAGAGTAGCGGGCCCGGGGAGAGTAGAGGGCCCAGGGTAGAGTAGCGGGCCCGGGGAGTGTAGCGGTCCCGGGGAGAGTAGTGGACCTGGGGAGAGTAGCACAACCAGGGAGAAGAGAGGACCCGGGGAGAGTAGCGGACACGGAGAGAGTAGCGGACATTGGGAGAGTAGCGGGCCCGGGGGAGAGTAGCGGGCCCGGGGTGAGTAGAGGGCCCGGGGGAGAGTAGCGGGCCCGGGGAGAGTAGAGGGCCCGGGGGATAGTAGCCGGCCCGGGGAGAGTAGAGGGCCCGGGGGAGAGTAGCGGGCCCGGGTAGAGTAGCGGTCTCAGGGAGAGGGGCGGACCCGGGGAGGGTAGCAGACCCGGAGAGAGTAGCAGACACGGGGAGAGTAGCGGGCCCGGGGAGTGTAGCGGGCCCGGGGAGTGTAGCGGGCCCAGGGAGAGTAGCGGGCCCAGGGTAGAGTAGCGGGCCCGGGGAGTGTAGCGGTCCCGGGGAGAGTAGTGGACCTGGGGAGAGTAGCGCAACCAGGGAGAAGAGAGGACCCGGGGAGAGTAGCGGACACGGAGAGAGTAGCGGACATTGGGAGAGTAGCGGGCCCGGGGGAGAGTAGCGGGCCCGGGGTGAGTAGAGGGCCCGGGGGAGAGTAGCGGGCCCGGGGAGAGTAGAGGGCCCGGGGGATAGTAGCCGGCCCGGGGAGAGTAGAGGGCCCGGGGGAGAGTAGCGGGCCCGGGTAGAGTAGCGGTCTCAGGGAGAGGGGCGGACCCGGGGAGGGTAGCAGACCCGGAGAGAGTAGCAGACACGGGGAGAGTAGCGGGCCCGGGGAGTGTAGCGGGCCCGGGGAGTATAGCGGGCCCAGGGAGAGTAGCGGGCCCGGGGGAGAGTAGCAGGCCCGGGGAGAGTAGAGGGCCCGGGGAGAGTAGCGGGCCCGGGGAGAATAGCGGGCCCGGGGAGAGTAGAGGGCCCGGGGGAGAGTAGCGGGCCCGGGGAGAATAGCGGGCCCGGGTAGAGTAGCGGGCCCGGGGACAGTAGCGGGCCCGGGGAGAGTAGAGTGCCCGGGGGAGAGTAGAGGGCCCGGGGGAGAGTAGCGGGCCCGGGGAGAGTAGCGGGCCCGGGGACAGTAGCGGGCCCGGGGAGAATAGAGGGCCCGGGGGAGAGTAGCGGGCCCGGGGAGAGTAGTGGACCTGGGGAGAGTAGCGGGCCCGGGGAGTGTAGCGGTCCCAGGAGAGTAGTGGACCTGGGGAGAGTAGCGCAACCAGGGAGAAGAGCGGACCCGGGGAGAGTAGCGGACACGGAGAGAGTAGCGGACACGGGGAGAGTAGCGGGCCCGGGTAGAGTAACGGACTCAGGAAGAGGGGCAGACCCGGGGAGGGTAGCAGACCCGGAGAGAGTAGCAGACTCGGAGAGAGTAGCAGACACGGGGAGAGTAGCGGGCCCGGGGAGAGTAGCGGACTCAGGAAGAGGGGCGGACCGGGGAGGGTAGCAGACCCGGAGAGAGTAGCAGACTCGGAGAGAGTAGCAGACACGGGGAGAGTAGCGGGCCCGGGGGAGAGTAGCGGGCCCGGGGAGAGTAGCGGGCCCGGGGAGAGTAGAGGGCCCAGGGTAGAGTAGCGGGCCCGGGGAGTGTAGCGGTCCCGGGGAGAGTAGTGGACCTGGGGAGAGTAGCGCAACCAGGGAGAAGGGAGGACCCGGGGAGAGTAGCGGACACGGAGAGAGTAGCGGACATTGGGAGAGTAGCGGGCCCGGGGGAGAGTAGCGGGCCCGGGGAGAGTAGAGGGCCCGGGGGAGAGTAGCGGGCCCGGGGAGAGTAGAGGGCCCGGGGGATAGTAGCCGGCCCGGGGAGAGTAGAGGGCCCGGGGGAGAGTAGCGGGCCCGGGTAGAGTAGCGGTCTCAGGGAGAGGGGCGGACCCGGGGAGGGTAGCAGACCCGGAGAGAGTAGAGACACGGGGAGAGTAGCGGACCCGGGGAGTGTAGCGGGCCCGGGGAGTGTAGCGGGCCCAGGGAGAGTAGCGGGCCCGGGGGAGAGTAGCAGGCCCGGGGAGATTAGAGGGCCCGGGGAGAGTAGCGGGCCCGGGGAGAATAGCGGGCCCGGGGAGAGTAGAGGGCCCGGGGGAGAGTAGCGGGCCCGGGGAGAATAGCGGGCCCGGGTAGAGTAGCGGGCCCGGGGACAGTAGCGGGCCCGGGGAGAGTAGAGTGCCCGGGGGAGAGTAGAGGGCCCGGGGGAGAGTAGCGGGCCCGGGGAGAGTAGCGGGCCCGGGGACAGTAGCGGGCCCGGGGAGAATAGAGGGCCCGGGGGAGAGTAGCGGGCCCGGGGAGAGTAGTGGACCTGGGGAGAGTAGCGGGCCCGGGGAGTGTAGCGGTCCCAGGAGAGTAGTGGACCTGGGGAGAGTAGCGCAACCAGGGAGAAGAGCGGACCCGGGGAGAGTAGCGGACACGGAGAGAGTAGCGGACACGGGGAGAGTAGCGGGCCCGGGTAGAGTAACGGACTCAGGAAGAGGGGCAGACCCGGGGAGGGTAGCAGACCCGGAGAGAGTAGCAGACTCGGAGAGAGTAGCTGACACGGGGAGAGTAGCGGGCCCGGGGAGAGTAGCGGACTCAGGAAGAGGGGCGGACCGGGGAGGGTAGCAGACCCGGAGAGAGTAGCAGACTCGGAGAGAGTAGCAGACACGGGGAGAGTAGTGGGCCCGGGGAGTGTAGCGGGCCCGGAGAGTGTAGCGGGCACAGGGAGAGTAGCGGGCCCGTGGGAGAGTAGCAGGCCCGGGGAGAGTAGCGGGCCCGGGGACAGTAGCGGGCCCGGCGAGAATAGCGGGCCCGGGGAGTGTAGCGGGCCCGGGGAGAGTAGTGGACCTGGGGAGAGTAGCGGGCCCGGGGAGTGTAGTGGTCTCGGGGAGAGTAGTGGACCTGGGGAGAGTAGCGCAACCAGGGAGAAGAGCGGTCCCGGGGAGAGTAGCGTGCCCGGGGAGAGTAGCGGGCCCGGGGAGAGTAGAGGGCCCGGGATAGAGTAGCGGGCCCGGGTAGAGTAATGGACTCAGGAAGAGGGGCGGACCCGGGGAGGGTAGCAGACCCGGAGAGAGTAGCAGACTCGGAGAGAGTAGCAGACACGGGGAGAGTAGCGGGCCCGGGGAGAGTAGCGGACTCAGGAAGAGGGGCGGACCCGGGGAGGGTAGCAGACCCGGAGAGAGTAGCAGACTCGGAGAGAGTAGCAGACACGGGGAGAGTAGTGGGCCCGGGGAGTGTAGCGGGCCCGGAGAGTGTAGCGGGCACAGGGAGAGTAGCGGGCCCGGGGGAGAGTAGCAGGCCCGGGGAGAGTAGCGGGCCCGGGGACAGTAGCGGGCCCGGCGAGAATAGCGGGCCCGGGGAGTGTAGCGGGCCCGGGGAGAGTAGTGGACCTGGGGAGAGTAGCGGGCCCGGGGAGTGTAGTGGTCTCGGGGAGAGTAGTGGACCTGGGGAGAGTAGCGCAACCAGGGAGAAGAGCGGTCCCGGGGAGAGTAGCGTGCCCGGGGAGAGTAGCGGGCCCGGGGAGAGTAGAGGGCCCGGGATAGAGTAGCGGGCCCGGGTAGAGTAATGGACTCAGGAAGAGGGGCGGACCCGGGGAGGGTAGCAGACCCGGAGAGAGTAGCAGACTCGGAGAGAGTAGCAGACACGGGGAGAGTAGCGGGCCCGGGGAGAGTAGCGGACTCAGGAAGAGGGGCGGACCCGGGGAGGGTAGCAGACTCGGAGAGAGTAGCCGACACGGGGAGAGTAGCGGGCCCGGGGGAGAGTAGCGGGCCCGGGGAGAGTAGCGGGCCCGGGGAGAGTAGAGGGCCCGGGGTAGAGTTGCGGGCCCGGGTAGAGCAGCGGACTCAGGGAGAGGAGCGGACCCGGGGAGGGTAGCAGACCCGGAGAGAGTAGCAGACTCGGAGAGAGTAGCAGACACGGGGAGAGTAGCGGGCCCGGGGAGAGTAGCGGACTCAGGAAGAGGGGCGGACCCGGGGAGGGTAGCAGACTCGGAGAGAGTAGCCGACACGGGGAGAGTAGCGGGCCCGGGGGAGAGTAGCGGGCCCGGGGGAGAGTAGCGGGCCCGGGGAGAGTAGAGGGCCCGGGGGAGAGTAGCGGGCCCGGGGAGAGTAGAGGGCCCGGGGGAGAGTAGCGGGCCCGGGTAGAGTAGCGGTCTCAGGGAGAGGGGCGGACCCGGGGAGGGTAGCAGACCCGGAGAGAGTAGCAGAGACGGGGAGAGCAGCGGGCCCGGGGAGTGTAGCGGGCCCGGGGAGAGTAGCGGGCCCGGGGAGAGAAGCGGGCCCGGGGAGAGTAGCGGGCCCGGGGGAGTAGCGGGCCCGGGGAGAGTAGCGGGCCCGGGGAGAATAACGGTAGGAAGCAGGGAGGCTGCAGAAGGACTTGGACAGGCTAGGAGGATGTGACAGATGGAATACAATGTGGAAATCTGTGAGGTTATGCACTTTGGTAGAAAGAATAGATACCTAGATTATTTTCTAAATTAGAAAAGGCTTCGGAAATCAGATGCACAAAGGGAATTTGGAGTACTCATTCAGGATTCTCTTAAGGTTAATGTGCAGGTTCAGTCAGCAGTTAGGAAGGCAAATGCAATGTTAGCCTTCATGTCGAGAGGGCTAGAATACAAGAGCAGGGATGTACTTCGGAGGCTGTATAAGGCTCTGGTCAGACCCCATTTGGAGTATTGTGAGCAGTTTTAGGCCCTGTATCTAAGGAAGGATGTGCTGGCCTGGGAAAGGGTCCAGAGGAGGTTCACAAGAATGATCCCTGGAATGAAGAACTTGCCGTAGGAGGAACGGTTGAGGATTCTGGGTCTGTACACAATGGAGTTTGGAAGGATGAGGTGGGATTTATTGAAACTTACAGGATACTGCGAGGCCTGGATAGAGTGGACGTGGAGAGGATCTTTCCACTTGTAGGAAGAACTAGAACCAGAGGCCACAGCCTGAGACTGAAGGGACGATCCTTTAAAACAGAGATGAGGAGGAATTCTTTCAGCCAGAGGGTGGTGAATCTGTGGAACGCTTTGTCGCAGAAGGCTGTGGGAGGCCAAATCACTGAGTGTGTTCAAGACAGAGATAGATAGGTCTTGAATAATAAGGGGATCAGTGGTTATGGGGAGAAGGCAGGAGAATGGGGGTGAGAAAAATATCATCCTCACAAATGGCCTATTTCTGCGCCAATATCTTATGGTCTTTAACACGATCACTTCAACACCACCTCCCCCAACCTTCTTTGGAACAACTTTCAGAGGTGTTGAGGCGAGCTTGAAGCGTATTGTAAAAGTGCATTTGTCCGACAGAAGTTGAACCCAGTAGTGTTAAGGAATAGTGAAGTTGGGCACTGTGCCACACAACGCTCTGAGCTTTAGCAAACCAAATTGGAACACTGGCTGGAATTTTCCAGCCGTTTCTACCAATGTGATCTTCAGGTTGCACCGCCGACGAACCCCCTTGCCCCCAGGTATCCTGAAGGTGGGGGGTGTATACAACAGGAAACCCCATTGCCAATGGTGGGTCGCCTAAACCGCCGACAAAGACACCGCAAGGGGCGCAGGATATCCCACCCCACTGCAGACTTGTTTTGAAGTCTAGTCGCCACACTCCGGAGCTGTGAGTTCCCTGGTGGCGGAGGGTGGGAGGGCCTGCGTCGATCACGTGTCCTATCTGGACCAACCGCCTATATCCTTCCGTACTCCGTTTGTTCATGTGCCGATCCAGATCATTCTTGAAGGCCGCTACCGTATCTGCCTCAACTACCTCACTTGACAGTGCATTCCAGGCCCCTCTGCGTACAAACCTTCCCTCGCACATCCCCACTGAACCTATCCCCCCTCACCTTGAACTTGTGCCCCCCACTTGTAATTATAATTTCCGCCCTGGGAAAAAGCCTCCAACTGTTCACCATATCTATACCCCTAATAATGTTATAAACTTCAATCAGGTCGCCCCCCTCAGCCTCCGTCTCTCCAGGGAGAACATTCCTAGTTAATTGGGAAGTTTTGAAAAAACGTTTTATAACTTGTTTTTCCAATTAAGGGGCAATTTAGCGCGGCCAATCCACCTACCCTGCACATCTTTGGGTTGTGGGGGTGAGACCCACACAGACACGGGGAGAATGTGCAAACCCCACACGGACAGTGACCCGGGGCCGGGGTCAAATCTGGGTCCTCGTCGCCATGAGGCAGCAGTGCTAACCACCACAGCACCATGCCTCCCACAGAGGTGGAAGTTTGACCTCAGCTAGTGTATCGAGTGTAGCTCTGGACGCCACACCTTAGAGAGGAAATTAAATGAAAATGAAAAGGTGAAGACATCGGAGAGAGCGCAGGAAATGTCCATGAGAACGGTCCCAGGGACGAGGAATTTCAGTTTTGAAGATAGATTGGAGACTTTTCCTTTGAGAAAAGAAGGTTGAGAGGAGATTTGACATGGGTGTTAAAAGTCATGAGGGGTCTGGGCAGAGTACACCGGGAGAGACTGTTCGCATTCGAGAAAGGATTGAGAACCAGAGGACAAAGATTTCAAATAATCTGTGGGAGGAAACCGGAGCAGCCGGAGGAAACCCACGCAGACACGGGGAGAACGTGCAGACTCCACACAGACAGCGACCCTAGCCGGGAATCAAACCTGGTACCCGGGAGCTGTGAAGAAACAGTGCTAACCACTGTGCTAGCGTGCCGCCCCCTAGGGTTTGGATTTCACTGCCTGAGAATGTGTGTGGAGGCAGGTTCAATCTCGGCTTTCAAAAAGGGAACTGAACTGGTATCCGAAAAGAAAGAATGTGTGGGGTTACAGGGAGAAGGCAGGAGAATGGAATTAAGCAAATTGCTCATTTGAAGAATAGGTGTAGATATAAGGGGCCAAATGGCTCTTCTGCTCTGTAAAAGTTCTGAGATTCGGTGAAGAAGATGGTTCCTTTAAGAATGTTGATAGTCGGAAGGTTTTGTGATGTTTAAAGAGTTTTCCCACAGCATGCAGACCAAGTAATATCGTGCATCCTGCTCTCCCCACCTTCTTTGGGCAATTCCGTAACTGAATATTAACCTGTTACTTATTAATGAAAAAAATGACGCATATTTGAAAAGTAGACTCTTAAAAATTCATTTTTTAATTTCCATTTTAAATTAAAATTGCAAAATCATAATTATGAGGCAGATTTTCATTGCGATCGTAAATTAATGCAAACTCCAATTGCGAATCCATGGTTAATCAGAACTTCATCATTTAAGGTAAAAATGAAAAAAAGAAATTGGGATTTAAATCAGATACCAAAACTGGATATGGAGGGCCATTTTCTTTTATAATCGTAGGTACATTTCCATTTTTCGAGAGTGATAGGTATCAATATATAGGGCGGAAAGCAAATGCAAGCAAATGTTCCATAACAAGCTGAATGCATTATAGCAACGACAAGATTACATAATCACATAGCATCTTTCATAAAATCCAAACAATGATCATCACCCCTTGACATTCAATGGCATAAGGGGCGGCACAGTGATTAGCATTGATGCTTCACAGCACCAGGATCCCAGGTTCGATTCCCGGCTTGGGTCACTGTCTGTGCGGAGTCTGCACGTTCTCCCCGTGTCTGCGTGGGTTTCCTCCGGGCGCTCCGGTTTCCTCCCACAAGTCCCGAAAGACGTGCTGTTAGGTAAATTGGGCATTCTGAAATCTCCCTCCGTGTACAGGCGCCGGAATGCGGCGACTAGGGACTTTCCACAGTAACTTCATTGCAGTGTTAATGTAAGCCTACTTGTGACAATAAAAATTATTATATTAAATCAAGGCTTGCATGGGTGCAAAAGATCCCATGGCACTATTTTGAAGAAGGGCAGGGGAATTGTCCCAGGTGCCCTGCCCAATAATCAGCATCCGAGACACATCTGCTCATTATCCCGTTGCTGTTTGTGTGAGCTTACTGTGCACAAAGAGGCTGACATGTTTCCTACAGTACAATTCAAAGCCACATTGTCGTTGAAATGTTCGGAGATATCTGGTCATCCTGAAGGTGCTACGCAAATGCAAGTCTGCCTTTTCATTCACCACTCCTGGAGACCCCAGGCCAATCCTGGAGGGTTGGCAACCGTCATACCAGCGAGAAAGCCAACAGCAACACATCATTGGAACAACATCTCCTCCAAGCTGACACCCATCCTGACTTGGACGTTTAAAGACCTCACGTTTATGTTGCACCTTTTATGCCCGAAGAACGTTTGTCGGGTCCTGTTGAAGTGTGGTCGCTGTTGGCAAAAGTAGCATTCAGTTTCCCCACGGTGCTTCCGTGGAGCTAAGACTGAGGCACGATCCCGTTTGTGTGTCCGCCACGGTCGATAGCACCCTCCCCGCTGCGTCACGGGTTTCTGAGTTCAAGTTCCACTCCCGGGCTCGGAGAGCAAATCAAAACTGACACCCCACTGCAGTGCTGGCGGAATGCTACGGTGTTGGCAGTGCCGTCTCAAACCGTGACTCCATCTGCCTGTTCGAGTGGCTGTAAAATACCCCACGCGACGATTTCAAAGAAGAGCCGGAATACAAACCAGGGTTTATCACTTCATCCACATCTCTGATGACCGCATGTAATCGGTCTCTTAAAGTGCATCAGTTCGACTGTAAGGCTGTTAATGAGGAAACACTAGATAGGCCATAAACACACAACAGACAGGAAGAAACCGTTCCTCTTAGTGGAGGGATCAATAACCAGGGGGCATAGATTTAAGATAAGGGGCAGGAGATTTAGAGGGGGTTTGGGGGAAAACCTTTTCACCCAGAAGGTGGTGGGAATCTGCCTGAAAGGGTAGTGGAGGCGGGAACCCTCACAACATTTAAGAAGCATTTAGATGAGAAGACAAGGCTATGGACCTAGTGCTGGAAAATGGGATGAGAATAGACAGCGCTTGATGGTCGGCACAGAGACGATGGGCCGAACGGCCTCTTTCTGTGCTGTAAAGCTGTATGTGTCTATCACGGATTAGCTGAACCTTGTCACATTGCTGTTTGTTGGAGCTTGCTGTGCACAAATTGGCTGCCACACTTCCTACAATGCAGCAGCGAGGATGATTCAAAAGTATTTCATTGGCTGGAAGCAATTGGGCAGCACGGTAGCATTGTGGATAACACAATTGCTTCACAGCTCCAGGGTCCCAGGTTCGATTCCCTGCTTGGGTCACTGTCTGTGCGGAGTCTGCACATCCTCCCCGTGTGTGCGTGGGTTTCCTCCGGGTGCTCCGGTTTCCTCCCACAGTCCAAAGATGTGCAGGTTAGGTGGATTGGCCATGATAAATTGCCCGTTGTGTCCAAAATTGCCCTTAGTGTCGGGTAGGGTTATTAGGTTATGGGGATAGGGTGGAGGTGTGGGCTTGGGTAGGGTGCTCTTTCCAAGAGCCGGTGCAGACTCGATGGGCTGAATGGCCTCCTTCTGCACTGTAAATTCTATGAAAAGAATTGGAGGACACACGTGGAACAGCATCATGAGAAAATGGCAGCTGTGGGGGGATCCAGGAGAAGGAGAGGATTCTGAGGTGGGCGAGACTGTAGCTGGGAAGGGAATGGGATTCAGATTGACCATGGCATTGGGGCCAACCTGGTCAAACGTCGGGCAGGGTTTAATAAGGCCAAGGTGGCGCTCTTTTGGAGCAAGGTCCGGCTTGGGAGGCTGTATCCGGCCAAACTGTGGGCGACGGTCAAGCGCAGTGAACATTATTTTACGATGCCGGAGGAGGGGGATGGCCTCTTCAAGGAGCATGGGCTGGGGGCGGCTAATGTTGGGAAACTTTCTGTTTTATGACTTTTTATGTATGCACAAGTTTTGTAATTGATTTTTTTTTTTTCCGTTACACATGTTGGGCTTGTATTGAGGTGGGTCGGTGAGGGGATGGTGTTCCGAGTTTTGGGTCAGTTTTAGGTCTCTTTCGGTGGGGACTTTCCGATTTCTTCTTTTATGGAGTGAGATGTTTATGCAACACGTGTCAGTGATGGGTTGTCTTTTGCACATGTTGGTTTTACATTAGTTTTGCCTCGATGAGGTGATGGTCCAGAGTTTGGGGTTTTGTGTTCCTGCTGGAGCGAAGGAGAGGGGGGGGGGGCTCTGGTAGAATAGGCCTGTGGGGGGGGGGGGGGGGGGGGGGGACATTCGGAAAGAGTAAGATGGTGGAAGCGGAGTGGGGGAGGTGCGTTTTGGGTGGGGTCCTTTGTGTTGCTCTCCAGGTGGGAGATCACCACACGAGCAGGGAACGCTGGTAAACGGTAGTAGTGCGTGGGAGGTGGCTGCAGCGGGGAGTGGGAGTGGCCAGGGGGTAGGTTGGGGGTACGGGGGATTGGTTGGGGATAGGAAAGGGGGCGGGGGAGGGGAGGATGCTGGTGACGCAGATGATTTTCTGGTTGGGTTCAGGCGAGGATGGGGGGGGGGGGGGGGGGGGGGGTGGTGGTGGTGCCCATTTTGGGTGGGCCCAGACTAAGGATGGAGTCAGATGGTTGGGTGGGATCTGTGCTAGGTGGGGTCGGTGGACCTTAGCGGAAGGAGGTGACAGAAACCCCCGGTGAGGTTAGTACCGTGGAACATGCGAGGTCTGAATGGTCCAGTTAAACGGTTCGGGTGTTCGTGCACCTAGAACGGTTGAGGGCAGATATGGTTTCCCTTCAGGAGACACATCTTCCCGGGAAGGACGAGACGTGGTTGAGGAAGGGATGTGGGGGTGGGGGGGGATTGTGACCCTGTTGAGCAAAAAGTTGGCATTTGTGGTGTCCAGGGAGGTGCGGGAAACCGGAGGGAGGTTTGTCTTTCTGGCGGGTGGGGTCGGAATGAGCGCAGCTGAGGAGGCCTCACGTGCGGTGCCAAGCCTGAGGGCCCTGGCGATGGCCCCGTTTCCTCCCCAAACTACCCAGCACCCCCTCCCCCAATAACCCCCCCCCCCCTCCCCCCCACCGGCCACCCGCTGGCAACAATAGATGATTAAATAAATACAGAAGGAGCCTTCATCTGAGATGGAACCCCGCTTCCGATCCCTTCACCTCCAGTTTTAAAAATTCATACAAATTCCCCCCGCCACGTCCAGATCCCCGGCCACACCGCCGACCTCCAACTCAGTAAGACTCACCGCCAGGCAATCAGAGAGGCGAAGGCTACCACATCACCCCTCCCCGCCCCCCATCCTCCACCCTCCACTCACCCTCCCCCTCCCCCCTCCCCCCGTTCCCCCCCCACTCACATTCTCCTCCCCCCCCCCACTCACCTTCCCCTCCTCTCCCCATCCCATCCTATCCCCTCACCCCCACCCCCCCTCCTCCCACCCCTCAATCACCCTCCCCTCCAGCAGCTCTGGCAGGTGCGAAACAACAAAGATCGCCACCAAAGGGCACGGCGGCATCCTCACCCCCACTATTTATTTTTTATTTTTTAAATTTAGAGTACCCAATTTATTTTCTCCAATTAAGGGGCAATTTAGCGCGGCCAATCCACCTACCCTGCACATCTTTGGGTTGTGGGGGTGAAACCCACGCAAACACGGGGAGAATGTGCAAACTCCACACGGACAGTGACCCAGGGCCGGGATCGAACCCTGGACCTCGGCACCGTAGAGGCAGCAGTGCTAACCCACTGCCCCACCGCGCCACCCCACCCCCACTATTTCTGACAGAGTCTCGAAAACAGCTGCCCAGAACCGCCCCCCCCCCCCCCCCCCCCCCCCCCCCCCCGCCAACCTTGTGCACCTCCAAAACACGCGAGCGTGATTCACCCTCCCCCTCCCTCATCCCTCGCATACACCCTCCAACTCTGGGAAAAACCCACCCCTCCAGGCCCGAGTCATGTGGGTCCTCTGCTCCACCTTAAACTGTACAAGGCTCGTCTCGGGACAGGATGAAGTTGAATTTATCTGGTGTATAATTTCACTCCAGGACTCCCCCCGGCCCCCCCTCCCACCAAGCTCAATCCCCAATACCACCCCCGTCCCCCATTTCCACCTTATCTTCGCCACTGGCAGCTTCTACGTCTCCACAAACCACCCATAAATGCCACCGATCCTCGCCTGCCCCCTCCAGCTCATCCTGGTTTAGCAAGTTATCCAACAGCTTATGGCAGCTGTGGGAAGGAGAACAGCTCCTTATGCGCAAAATTCCCGGACCGGAAAATATCTGAATTCACTCCGCCGTGGCAACTTGAACTTCTCCTGCAATCCCTCTAGCCTCGCGAACCTCCCATCTACAAGCAGGTCCCTAACCCCGTTCTAACGTCTCTCTGTACCTACTTCGGTACACTACTCCCATCCCTCCTGGAATAAACCTGTAGTTCCCACATACTGGGGGCAGTACCGGCATATTAGGGCAGCACGGTAGCATTGTGGATAGCACAAATGTTTCACAGCTCCAGGGTCTCAGGTTCGATTCCGGCTTGGGTCACTGTCTGTGGCCCAATATCCTCCCCGCGTGTGCGTGGGTTTCCTCCGGGTGCTCCGGTTTCCTCCCGCAGTCCAAAGATGTGCAGGTTAGGTGGATTGGCCTTGATAAATTGCCCTTAGTGTTCAAAATTGCCCTTAGTGTTGGGTGGGGTTACTGGGTTATGGGGATAGGGTGGAGGTGTGGACCTTGGGTAGAGTGCTCTTTCCAAGAGCTGGTGCAGACTCGATGGGCCGAATGGCCTCCTTCTACACTGTAAATTCTATGGTAATCTATGATATTCCCTTCACCAAAGTGCCGCCTCAACTGGGTTCCATATTTTGAGAGATGGCACAATGATGGGCAATAAATGCTGATCCAACCAGCGACATTCCCGTCCCACGGAAAACAAAATTCAACAAAAGTAAAGCGTTTCAATTCTCAGAATTAACATCTCTCATTTCGTTAATATGGTGGAAACATAGGTTAGCACTGTTGCCTCACAGCTCCAGGGTCCTGGGTTCAATTCTGGCTTCGGGTAACAGTGTGGAGTTTGCACGTTCTCCCCGCGTCTCCGTGGGTTTCCCCCGGGTGCTCTGGTTTCCCCCCAAAGTCCACAGATTTTCAGGTTAGGTTAGATTGGTCATGCTAACTTGCCCCTTAGTGTCCACAAATGTTAGATGGGATTACTGGGTTATGGGGATAGGGTGAAGGTATGGGCTTAAGTAGCGTGCCCTTTCCAAGGATCAGTGTAGATTTGATGGGCCGAATGGCCTCCTTCTGCACTGTAAATTCTGTGATTCTGTGAAACAGGAATATTCAGCATATCCTGCCAACATGCGCAGAAAGATTGACAATGCAAGTTTTTAGCTCCCTGGGATTTGAGTATCATACACACACTAGTATGCAGAGAGTCACTTTGGTGTTCTCAAAAAGCTGCGATTCAAACCAGAGATACACTGATCTTTGATCCTTTTTCTATCTACCTGTCAATCCTTTGATAAGCAGCTGACCAACCTGAACCAGCCAGTTATAGAATCCAAAAGCAACACACTCTGAATGTTGGAAACCTGAATTAAAAGCAATTCATGCCAGAAATACCCAGCAGGCCCAGGAGAAACCGAAATGCCCCCTCTAGTCTTCCAAAATGTTAAACACAAGTCAAGTGCCTTACTTGTGTGGTTAGCACACACTTGGATGACTGTGCACAGTTCTGGTCCCCGTATTACAAAAAGGGATATTGAGCTACTGGCAAAAAAAAAAAAAGATTTACTCAGGCAGCAAGTTGGCACAGTTGCTGTCTCACGGCGCCAGGGACCCGGGTTCAATTCTGGCCTTGGGTGACTCTCTGTGCGGAGCTGGCACTTTCTCCCCATGACTGCGTGGGTTTCCTCCGGCTGCTCCGGTTTCCTCCACGGTCCAAAGATGCTGGTGGATTGGCTGCGCTAAACTGCCCCTTCGTGTCCAAAGATGTGCAGGTTTGGTGGGGTTACGGGGATAAGGCAGGGGAGTGGGCCTAGGTACGGTGCTCTTTCGGAGGGTCGGTGCTGACTCTATGGGCCGAATGGCCTCCTTCTGCACTGTAGGAATTCTATGGTTCTCGGGTGATAGCAGGAAAGGGTGATAAATAGAGAAGACAAAGCTGAGCGGTGACCGGAGAGAAGTCAATAAAGTTAGTCAGGGGGGCTCGTCAACAAGATGTTTTTATCATAGAATTTACAGTGCAGAAGGAGGCCATTTGGCCCATCGAGTCTGCACCGGCTCTTGGAAAGAGCGCCCTACCCAAGGTTTTGACCTGTGGGGCATTGAAAGTCATAAATATAACATTTCACGAATAAATCCAATGAGTAATTCAGCAAAATGCCCTTGTCAGAGCGAGTTGGGAGTGTTGAACATAGAACATAGAACATAGAACGATACAGCGCAGTACAGGCCCTTCGGCCCACGATGTTGCACCGAAACAAAAGCCATCTAACCTACACTATGCCATTATCATCCATATGTTTATCCAATAAACTTTTAAATGCCCTCAATGTTGGCGAGTTCACTACTGTTGCAGGTAGGGCATTCCACGGCCTCACTACTCTTTGCGTAAAGAACCTACCTCTGACCTCTGTCCTATATCTATTACCCCTCAGTTTAAAGCTATGTCCCCTCGTGCCAGTCATTTCCATCCGCGGGAGAAGGCTCTCACTGTCCACCCTATCTAACCCCCTGATCATTTTGTATGCCTCTATTAAGTCTCCTCTTAACCTTCTTCTCTCTAACGAAAACAACCTCAAGTCCATCAGCCTTTCCTCATAAGATTTTCCCTCCATACCAGGCAACATCCTGGTAAATCTCCTCTGCACCCGCTCCAAAGCCTCCACGTCCTTCCTATAATGCGGTGACCAGAACTGTATGCAATACTCCAAATGCGGCCGTACCAGAGTTCTGTACAGCTGCAACATGACCTCCTGACTCCGGAACTCAATCCCTCTACCAATAAAGGCCAACACTCCATAGGCCTTCTTCACCACCCTATCAACCTGGGTGGCAACTTTCAGGGATCTATATACATGGACACCTAGATCCCTCTGCTCATCCACACTTCCAAGAACTTTACCATTAGCCAAATATTCCGCATTCCTGTTATTCCTTCCAAAGTGAATCACCTCACACTTCTCTACATTAAACTCCATTTGCCACCTAAACTCCATTTGCCACCTACACTACAATAGTCAGTATTTGAGGTGTTTAGCATATACACATTAAAGAGGAAGCGAGGTAAGTCCAAGGAGAAGGTTATAGAAGAATCTAGCGATGGGGTTCGCTGAAGTAATGCAGGAGGAGGTTCATGCGAATGCTGTTAATCAGGAAGAGCGTGAATTGACGGAGAACATCTCAGAAAGGTCTGGAGGAGATTGCGGATTTCGGGTCGGAGTGGGGCCATGGAGGAACCTGAAGACAAGGATGTCATTGCCAGGCTGGGAATCCCCGTGTTGGTCAATGAGCACAGGGATCCAAGGTGAACGGGACTTGGTGCCAGCTCAGATTTCGGCAGCTGAAGTCTACGGAGGGCGGGAAGTGGGAGTGCGTTCGAACAGTCAAATCTTGAGGTAAGGTAGGAATGAATGATGGTTTCCACCGTCGGCGGGCTGAGATAGGGGTGGAGCTGGACAGTGCTTCGAGGGCAGAAGTTGGCAGTTTTAGAGATATGGGCCAGGATTCTCCGAAATCCCAGCATCGTGTTGACACCGGTGTCAACGGGCCTCCAGGCACAGTCATTCACCCCTTCCTTGGGGGCTAGTACGGCGCCGGAATGCTGTGCGCTCGAAAGCCGGCGCGACACGGCCAGCGCGGGTCCACGCATTCGCGCCATGTTGCTCGGGGGCCGGCGCGGAGACGGCAACCCACGCGCATGCGCAGACCCGCGCCCGCCCCAGACCCCAGAGCAACATGGCGGAGTCCTACAGGGGCCCGGCGCGGTGGAACATCGGCCCCCCCGGAATGAGCCCGCCCACCGATAGGTAGGCCCCGATCGCGGGCCTGGTCACTGTGGAGGCCCGCCCCCGCGGAGCTGGATCCCCTAACCCCCCACCAGGACGGCCCCCGCAGCCAGAACTCCGAGGTCCTGCCGGGTGGGACCATACATAACACACGCCAGCGGGACTCGCCGGAGAATCACCGGGGGGGGGGGAGGGGGGGGCGCTTTCATCGGCCCCCGACCGACGCGGCAGCAACCGCGCGGGCGCGATTGCCGCTGATTCTCCGGTCGCCGTAGAATCGGCGGCCCAACGTTGGAGCAGCATGGCCCGATTCTCTGACCTGGCGCAGGATCGGAGAATCCCGGCCGAGGTTGGAATCCCGCAGTCAAATCGGATGATATGAGTCAGGAATCATAATGATAAAAAGAAAAATTGCATGAACATGGGGAATGAGCAGGAGGGTGGGGGTAACTGCATTGCTCTTCAAAAGAGCCAATGTGGATTGGATGGGCCGAATGGCCTCCGACTGTGCTGATATCCAGTAAAAATTTGATCATCTATGTTTTCTTTTGACAGATATGAGCTCACCTGCAGTGCATTTCCAACATTTTCTGTTTACAGGATAGAAGAATCACACATGGATTCTGAATGGTTTTACGTCCTTTTTCAGTCTGGCTTGAAGTCTCCATTTGCAACGTGGTATTAACCCATTGATTTCAAATAGGTAAGTGTCCGTGTTAAAAATCGCAGATAAAGGAACATTCACAAATGCTCACTGAAAACCATTTCTGTCCTAATGTTTATTGTGTAACTGCATACAATCGTGAAATGAACCTCATTTCTTATTCAGTGAGATTTGTAAATACGACACCTCCCGCTGCCTGGGGAAAGCGGGCAGCATAATCAAAGATCCCTCCCACCCGGCTTACTCACTCTTCCAACTTCTTCCATCGGGCAGGAGATACAGAAGTCTGAGAACACGCACGAACAGACTCAAAAACAGCTTCTTCCCCACTGTCACCAGACTCCTAAACAACCCTCTTGTGGACTGGCCTGATTAATAATACACTCCTGTATGCTTCACCCGATGCTGGTGTCTATGTACAAAGAACAATGCAGCACAGGAAAAGGCCCTTCGGCCCTCCACACCTGTACCGGTGTTTACATTGTGTACCTTGTGTTGCCCTATTATGTATTGACTTCTTATTTTATTTGATTTTAATGTACTAAATGATCTGTTTGAGCTGCTCGCAGAAAAATACTTTTCACTGTACCTCGGTACACGCGACAATAAACAAACCCAATCCAATCCAAATGCATCTCAGCATAGCTTGCAAAAAGAGACAGTGGTTCACCAGGGACAATACTGTCACAGCGATCTTTTGAAGCATAGGTTTAAGTATTCCAAGCAGATTCAACCCAGAACTTGTCATATCCTTTTTCTACAAGTTCCCGCACTGAATGCCAGTGAGCGACATTGACAGTCGCCACTGTAATAGCAATATGACAACACACTTAAGTTCAGTGAATTCATTGTTGCTTCAAACCTGTACCTCATTTGGGATATGTCACCATATGGACAGGTGGCATCCAAATCCTCAGTGACTGGTAAAAGTCACATTTAATCTCTCGCATACCTTGTCTTAGCTCTGGTGTGACTGGAAATTAATTGCTTGACCTTTACAGAATGAGATGTTTTTGAAGTATAAATGACCTTTCCTGAAATATTATTGCAGAACTTAATGCATGTTAGTGCACACAAATTGGAACTGGTAATGTGGAAGAGAGTAAGAAAAGTACACAATAGCTTCTGCTGAATAAGCTGTATTTATTACTCATGTTCCCAACTGTGCGATTTTGTCTTATCTTTTCAACTAAATTAAATGCCTACTAACTACAAAGATCGTTGTTTTGATGTTTTTGATTTTGTAGAAGCACACTTCTTTTTTCCTTAGATATGGATGTCCTGTTTTGGTTAGTATAACTTTCTGCATTCCGCACAGTGCCATCTTGATACCTGTTCCATTGCCATTTTATTTATGCCACCACAATGCATTCGGCAGGGTTTTACAGTGGTAGCAACAGTGAAGGTGTCATAGTTTGCCTCCATTCGCCCTGCGAAACTGGCAGCAACTTCTGGGGTCTGCCTATGAACATTTGAATATGGAAATTAAGAAGTTGCTGTCTGTGGCTCTGCATTTCTCCAGAGGGTGCACTGTTAAAGTTCCCTCAAACTGCAATCAATTAGAAATCACTGAACTGATGAGAGTTTGTCCTTTAGCACTCTAACTTGCAATGTATAAAGTGCCTTTGAAAAAGTTACATCTTGTTGAATGAAATAAAAATCGCTTATTGTCACAAGTAGGCTTCAAATGAAGTTACTGTGAAAAGCCCCTAGTCGCCACATTCCGGCGCCTGTTCGGGGAGGCTGTTACGGGAATCGAACCGTGCTGCTGGCCTGCCTTGGTCTGCTTTCAAAGCCAGCGATTTAGCCCAGTGCTAAACCAGCCCCTGAATAAGGTGTAGCTGACATTCTTTTCAATGGATTACTGAATAATTACTGCTGAACAGCTTCACTGACCTGGAAAAAACTAGTTTTATGTTTAATGAATATAACATTTCTCCACTATGATGGAAAATATCAGTTTTAATTTAATAATTTAAAAATAATTTGTTCATGATATTTCAGCTTCTGCCTTAATCGCATGTGTATGTCTCAATCATTTACTTTGCTTTTTGCTCAATTTAGATTGAAAAAAAATCAGCGCAATTTAACTTCCTAGCTTGCGGTCTGTGAGAATGCTTCAATGTGATTGGCTGCTTTCATTTTTTTTTTTTCAAGGGCTGCAGCGGTTCAGGAAGGCAACTCACCGCTGCCCTCTGAAGGGCAGCTAGGGATGGGCAATAAATGCTTGGCCGAACCAGCGACGCCCACATCCTGTAAATAATTTTCAAAAATTCCGCTGCTGCTGATGGCCCACAGCGCCTCCTGGCTGCCCAGTCTTGAGTTGCTAGATCTGTTTGAAGTCTCTCCCATTTAGCACGGTGGTAGTGCCACGCAACACAATAGAGGGCACGCTCAATGTGAAGACGGGACTTTGTCTCCTCAAGGATTGTGCGGTGGTTGCCTTTACCGACACTGTCATGGACAGATGCATCTGCAGCAGGCAGGTTGGTGAGGATGAGGTCAAGTATGTTTTTCCCTCTTGTTGGCTCCCTCACCATTTGCTGCAGTCCCAGTCTCGCAGCCATGTCCTTTAGGACCCGGCCAGCCCGGTCTGTGGTGGTACTACCGAGCCTCTCTTGATGATGGACATTGAAGTTCCCCATCCTGAGAGTATTCTGCACTTTTTGCCACCCTCAGTGCTTCCTCCAAGTGGTGTGCAACATGGAGGAGTACTGATTCATCACCTGATGGTGGCCGGCACGTGGTAATCAGCAGGAGGTTTCCTTGCCCAAGTTTAACCTGAAGCCACGAGACTTCATGGGGTCCAGAGACAATATTAAGGAATCCCAGGGCAACTTCCTCCCGACTGTATACCACTGTGCCGCCACCTATGCTGAGTCAGTCCTGCCGGTGAGACAGGACATACCCAGGAATAGTGATAGTGCTCTCTGGGATATTGTCTGTGTCATTAGAATGTCACTTTAAGAAATGTTTGTCTGCTCATGTTACTGCAGTGATGTCAGAGTGTGGGTGGAGCTGAGCTCTGGCTCTGCTTTTTAGTTTCACTTTGAGTAAAGCTTGGGTGTGTCTGTGTTTTTTTGGTTTCGTTTCAGTGTTGGAGCTGCAGCCAGCACAGCAGTTGTACTGTTGTTCTCTCTGCCATGAAAAGACTGTCTTGTGATCATTTGGTGAATTCAGAGTGATAACTGTTCTCAGTAGTGAATTTAAACCTGTTAAAAGGTGTTTTTAAGTCTTATGGATGTTAAAAGGAAAGTTTAAGGATTACTTAGTGTTGTATTCTTTGGGGGTTGTATTTGAATTAATGGTTGCTAAGATGTTCACTGTATGTTTTAAAAAGGTTAACTTGAGTTCATAGAATAAACATTGTTTTGCTTTAAAAAAATACTTTTCCATTTCTGCTGTATTAGTGTAGAGTGGGCCGTGTGCTCCCCATACCACAATCTATTAAAAGTTGTGGGTCAGGTGAACTCCATGACACAATTTGGGGTTCTCTAAACCCTGGCCCATAACATCTGTAAGGTATGATTCTCTGAGTATGAACATGTCTGTTGCTTGACTAGTCTGCGAGACAGCTCTCCCAACTTTGGCACAAGCCCCCAGATGTTGGTAAAGAGGACTTTGCAGGGCCGACAGTGTATGTCCCACCTACAGGACCTACGGGGTTGAGAATGCTCGTCTTCCCCATGCCCCTTGCGGAGTACGAGCTCCCCCGCTAGGGGAGGCGTATCTCAATTAGACCATGTATATAAGGTCGGCCAGTGAGGCACCAATCAGAAATGGTCCCAGTGGGGATCTACTGGGTAGAGAACATATCATTTGTGTAAATGAAACTTTGTTATTTTACTCGGTGTGGACTGCTGTTCCCCGTGCCTGGGTCGTGCCGGATGCTCCGTCTGGTTTCCTTTCTTGGCGGTTCAATACACCCAAGAGGGTTGCTGGGCCTTTTCAGAGGGCAGTTAAGAATCACCCACATCGTTGTGTGGGTCTGGAGTCACATGTAGGCCAGGCCAGGTAAGGACGACAGATTTCCTTCCCTGAAAGACATTAGTGAACCAGCTGGGTTTTTACGAGAATGGTTCCATGGTTGTCATCACTAGACGTTCAAATCCAGACATTTTATCGAGTCTGCATCCCACCGTTGCACCGTGGTGCGATTCGAATCCGAGTCTCCAGATCATTATCCTGGGTCCCTGGATTACTAGTCCACAACAAAATCACCACGCCATCGCCTTCTCCTGTCCAACGTCGAAACAGACAATGCGAAAGTAACAGTTTTCTATGGCATGCTCTGCTGACCTCGAGAGAATATTTCGTACAGGTTGTCCCTGACAGCAATCGTTTGTACGATTCTTCTTGTACATCATGTACTGGCAGAGAGACAAGGAACAAAAGCATATCTTCTTCAGTTCAGGAAGAGGCAAGGGGAATACTTGCTTACTCCTTTGTAATTTGTTGCCTGTTAACAGAATCGCACCAAATGCAGCTTCTGAAATGTCAAATCTGAAACCGATTTCAGCAGCTGCAACGGAAGACAAGAAATTAATCGCAGCATATTTGTAGTATTAATCACTTAATGCTCCTCTTCCTGTTAATAAGCCACTTGCCGGGTTTAACTGCCACAAAATGTATTCATCAGTCAACGGAGCCAATTGCAAACGTTCTATCAAATTTTACAGGCCTGACTTTTTGGATTGAACGCTAATCCAAGGTCCCTATCTGGTCCTCTGAGATCAGAGACGTTGTGGAGGCTCACAGCAGAAAAATTGTCCTTTCAGCCCATCCTGTCTGAGTTGGCCATCGAGCACCTATCTTGTCAAATGGACCTGAAAAATCCAATGGCCTCAGTTCCATTCTGTAGATATGGGGTGAGTCTCATAGAATTTACAGTGCAGAAGGGGGCCATTCGGCCCATCGCGTCTACACCAGCCCTTGGAAAGAGCACCCCACTTAAGCCTACGTCTCCACCCTATCCCCGTAACCCAATAACCCCTCCTAACCTTTTTGGACACGAAGGAGCAATTTAGCATGGCCAACCCACCTAACCCGCACATCTTTGGACTGTGGGAGGAAACCGGAGCACCCGGAGGAAACCCACGCAGCCACGGGGAGAACTTGCAGACTCCGCGCAGACCCAAGCCGGGAATCGAACCTGGGACCCTGGAGTTGTGAAGCAACTGTGCTAACCACTGTGCTGCCGTGCTGCCCTTTGCATTTTGGCGGAAGTTCTCAGGGGAACCATCATTCCCCGAAAATTAGTGTCAACAGACAAAATTTGACATTGAGGTGTTACTTTGCGGGATTTTCCGTCAGTGGGGTGCTCCGCTTCGCCGGCAACGCATCCGTGCCCACAGGGTTCCCGACAGCATGGGGCAGCCACAACGGGAAACTCCATTGGCCGGCCTTGAGAACGGAGAATCCCGCTGACGGTGAGGGGGAGCGTCGCGCCAGAAAACGGGGCTGGCGGGTCGGAGAATCCCACCCATGGTTTTTTTCTTTTCTACAAAGTAACCGGTGGAGATGAATCTGCCAGTGTACAGAATCGGGTGACATTTATACAGTATTGTTACGTAGGTTACGCCTGTGAGGATACTGTTTACATTAGATCATGCCTGTTTGAAACTTTTACATTAAATAAGTTGTGCACACCCAGGTAGAGTGTTATCTAGCCTTCAATTTTCTTTGGATCCCTCCCTAACTTCCCTACTTTGTGCCAGATCCAATAGATGTGTCTGGTCCTTAGGTCAAGTTAGAAAAACATGTTTCTTAACTTTTTATGCTGAATGCTGTAGATTGTGTGTTACAATCTAGAGTCTGCACCGACCCTTCAAGTGAGCACTCCACCCATGTCCACTCCCCTCACCTTTCCCTTGTCCAGCAACACTATAACCTAACCCACACATCCCTGGATACTAAGGGGCAATTTATCGTGGTCAATCCACCTAACCCGTGCATCTTTGGACTGTGGGAAGAAACCGGAGCACCCGGAGGAAACCCACGCAGGGTCCCTGCTGCTGAGGCAGCAGTGCTGCCCACTGTGCCACCTTGCCGCCATATTTCACAATGAGTATTGGGGGGGGGCACGGCCGGTGGCTGATTCCTGGCAAGGTCGCCGTCGGAATTCTCGGATGCCTGGGTCTCCACCTCAGAGTCGGAACCCACTACCTCTCGCATCTCAGAGTTGGTGGCCTCAGACACATATGTGGCAGGGAGAAGTGGCTGAATGAAGGTTCTTCTGGTGGGGTGGTCGCCTAGCTCTAGCCCCCCTGCTCCTGAGGTGGTCAAGATGCTTCCGTCTGTTCGCGGGTCATCACCTGGCATGAAACGGGTCCAGTCCGCTGGACCACCTTCCCTGGAACCCACGAGCACCGGCCCCGAGATTTTGGACGTACACTGCAAGCCCTGGTTTGAAACTCCTGATCCGCGTCCGCCTTCCTTGGCTTTGCCGCTGCTGGTCCTGACCACGTTGTGCTCTCCTGCCAATATGGGGGAACCTGAGGAGAGGCGAGTCCTGAGCCTGTGGCCCATCAACAGTTCCGCCGGTGCTATGCCAGTTGTGGCATGCAGCATGGTCCGGTAGCTAAACAAAAACCGTACCAAACCCTTCTCCACTGGCCCCGTGATCTGCTTCTTTGCTTCTTCATCCCTCTCTTGAAGGTCTGCACCACTTGCCCGGCCAGCCACTCAAGGGAGCATGGGCGATACGGGGTGTGCAGATGTGCCACACCCGTTTACCTTCAGACAGCATTCAAACTGGTCACTGGTGGACGGGGCGCAGTTGACTGTGCCTAGCACCCCCAAGATGGTGTGGGTGCTGAAAGAGAGCTGTAGCTTCTCAATCGTGACCTTCAACGTGGTGGACGACGTCCGATGGACATACAGCCACTTGAAGTGGACATCCACCAGGAGTAAAAACATTGACCCTTGGAAAGGTCCGGCAAAATCAGCATGCAGGCGTTCCCAAGTTGGCATTGCCATTCCCATGGATGTAGTGGGACAGCTGGTGGGAGCTTCTGCAGTGATGCATTGTTGATTTGATTGCACCATCCTGTCATAATATACACCAATATATCGTGGTGCAGACACACACTGATGGACACACAGCGGGACCAATCAACACACACAACACCGCAGCCAATCACCAGTGAGAGCACACGCACTATAAAGACAGGGGGCATCAGAGTTCCCGTTCATTCGAGCTGCAGCCAGCTAGGAGCACAGAGCTCACAGCCTGCAACACAGACATTCACCATGTGCTGAGTGCATCAACTGGTTAGGACTAGGCAAGGCTCACAGTTAAAGCTGGTATCGCATTTACCCACAGTTCAAATATGTTTAAATAGTTAACCTTTTAATAAAATAGTGTTGCACTACTTCAAGTATTGGTGACCTGTATGTGATCCAGAACACTCAACACATCACATCCTGGAATGGCTGCTACACATAACATATGGGGAACAACTTCATTTTCCAAAAGGAATTATTGATAGCTCTTGGGGCTATAGGGATAAAGAGATATGGGGGGAAGGCAGTATTGAATTGATGATCAGCCTTGATCATAATGAATGGCGGAGCAGGCTCGGGGGCCACATTTTTTCGATGTATGTTTCTGTGTATTTTCGGCACCCATGGGTGACCATTGTGCAGATCCTGGAGAATCGCCTGTCTGTCCGGCTTGGGACTGGACACGAGCCTCCCACAGGGGATTGCCATCTTCCACACTGAGCTCCGGCATTTTAGCGTCAAAGGTCTGCAGGTCCTCGGGCAGCTTCCCTTGCTGGCCCCCATGTAAGACGGTGTGGCGTACATTCACCAATTCGGATTCCTTTTGCGACCATTCACGTATCTGGGTGGCAATGACCGGCACGGTGTCCATGAAGTTAAGCATCAAAACAGCTTTGTTGGCTCTCAGTGGGGATTGAACAAAGAGAACAAAGAACAAAGAAAAGTACAGCACAGGAACAGGCCCTTCGACCCTCCAAGCCTGTGCTGACCATGCTGCCCATCGAAACTAAAATCTTCTACACTTCCGGCCTACGTATCCCTCTATTCCCATCCTATTCATGTATTTGTCAAGGTGCCCCCTAAATGTCACGATCGTCCCTGCTTCCACCACCTCCTCCGGCAGCGAGTTCCAGGCACCCACTACCCTCTATGTAAAAAACTTGCCTCTTACATCTCCTCTAAACCTTGCCCCTCTCACCTTAAACCTATGCCCCCTAGTAATTGACCCCTCCACCCTGGGAAAAAGCCTCTGACTATCCACTCTGTCTATGCCTCTCATAATTTTGCAGACCTCTATCAGGTCGCCCCTCAACCTCCTTCGTTCCAGTGAGAACAAACCGAGTTTATTCAACCGCCCCTCATAGCTAATGCCCTCCATACCAGGCAACATCCTGGTAAATCTCTTCTGCACCCTCTCTAAGGCCTCCACATCCTTCTGGTAGTGTGGTGACCAGAATTGAACACTATACTCCAAGTGTGGCCTAACTAAGGTTCTATACAGCTGCAACATGACTTGCCAATT
The DNA here is from genome assembly GCF_047496885.1 of Scyliorhinus torazame. Lineage (NCBI taxonomy): Eukaryota > Metazoa > Chordata > Chondrichthyes > Carcharhiniformes > Scyliorhinidae > Scyliorhinus > Scyliorhinus torazame. The sequence goes on along the minus strand of NC_092717.1, from coordinate 240,927,284 downwards.
CTGATACTCAATGCCCCGGCCAATGTAGGCAAGCATGCCGTATGCCTTCTTGACTACCTTCTCCACCTGTGTTGCCCCTTTCAGTGATCTGTGGACCTGTACACCTAGATCGCTCTGACTGTCAATACTCTTGAGGGTTCTACCATTCACTGTATATTCCTGGCCCCTGTATTAGACCTTCCAAAATGCATTACCTCACATTTGTCCGGATTAAACTCCATAAACTCCACTGGAGGGGGAAGAGGTGTGTGGATGGGGGGGGGGGGGGTCGGCAGTGGGAACCTGCTCAGCCTGTCGGCGTGTGCGATCTGAGAACATGGCCGATGCTCAAATGCGTCTCGTGCTCTGCTAGCAACATGGCCCATCGCTGAATCAGTGAATTTCAAGAGGAGACGGGTTAGATTCTTGCTTGTTGGAGATGGTCACTGCCTTGCACTTGCCACTTTTCAAGCCTGAATGTGGCCCAGGCCTTGCTTCAATTGGGCACAGACTGCTTCAATATGGTGGCACGGCGGCACAGTGGTTAGCACTGCTGCCTTGTAGTACCAGGGACCCGGGTCCAGCCTTGGGTGGCTGTGTGGAGTTTGTATGTTCTCCCCGTGACTGCGTGGGTTTCCTCCGGGTGCTCTGGTTCCTCCCACAGTCTAAAGATGCGCAGGTTAGGTGGGGTTACGAGGTTGTGGGGATAGGGCGGGGGCCTGGGAAGGGTGCTCTTTTCGGGGGTCGGTGCAGACCTGATGGGCCGAATGGCTTCCTTCTGCACTGTGGGGATTCTGTGATTCTATGAATATCTGAGGACTCACAAATGGTGATGAGTATTGTGCAATCTTCAATGCACAAAGAACAAAGAACAAAGAAATGTACAGCACAGGAACAGGCCCTTCGGCCCTCCAAGCCCGTGCCGACCATACTGCCCGACACATCGCTGCTTCTGACAATTTGATTGAAGGAAGATCACTGATGAAGCGTCTGAAGATGGTGAGGCCTAGGATACTATCGTGAGGATCTCCTGTAGTGATATCCTGGAGCTGAGACGATTGACACCAAAAAAAATAGCCATTTTCCTCTGTGCCGGGTATGACTCCAACTGGTTGAGAATTTTCCACTGATTTCCGTTGACTCCAGTTTTGCTAGGGCTCCTTGATGCCATACTCGGTCAAATGCTGCCTTGATGTCAAGAACAAAGAACAAAGAACAAAGAAAATTACAGCACAGGAACAGGCCCTTCAGCCTTCCCAGCCTGCGCCGATCCAGATCCTTTATCTAAACCTGTCGCCTATTTTCCAAGGATCTACTTCCCTTTGTTCCCTGCCCATTCATATATCTGTCTAGATGCATCTTGAATGATACTATTGTGCTCCCCTCTACCACCTCTGCTGGCAAAGCGTTCCAGGCACTCACCACCCTCTGCGTAAAAAACTTTCCACGCACATCTCTCTTAAACTTTCCCTCTCTCACCTTGAAATCGTGACCCCTTGTAATTGACACCCCCACTCTCAGAAAAAGCTTGTTGCTATCCACCCTGTCCATACCTCTCATAATTTTGTAGCCCTCAATCAGGTCCCCCCTCAACCTCCGTCTTTCTATTGAAAACAACTCTAATCTACTCAACCTTTCTTTATAGCTAGCACCCTCCGTACCAGGCAACATCCTGGTGAACCTCCTCTGCACCCTCTCTAAAGCATCCACATCCTTCTGGTAATGTGGCGACCAGAACTGCACGCAGTATTCCAAATGTGGCCTAACCAAAGTCCGATACAACTGTAACATGACCTGCCGACTCTTGTACTCAATACCCCGTCCGATGAAGGCAAGCATGCTGTATGCCTTCTTGACCACTCTATCGACCTGCGTTGCCACCTTCAGGGTACAATGGACCTGAACTCCCAGATCTCTCTGTACATCAATTTTCCCCAGGACTCTTCCATTGACCGTATAGTCCGCTCTTGAATTAGATCTAAAATGCATCACCTCGCATTTGCCTGGATTGAACTCCATCTGCCATAAACCAGGGGCTGGTTTAGCACACTGGGCTAAATCGCTGGCTTTTAAAGCAGATCAAGGCAGGCCAGCAGCACGGTTCAATTCCCGTACCAGCCTCCCCGAACAGGTGCCGGAATGTGGCAACTAGGGGCTTTTCACAGTAACTTTATTTGAAGCCGACTCGTGACAATAAGCGATTTTCATTTTTCATTTAATTACCTTTCATTTCATTTCATTTCTCTGCCCAACTGTCCAATCTATCTATATTTTGCTGTATTCTCTGACAGTCCCCCTCGCTAGCTGCAACTCCACCAATCTTAGTATCATCTGCAAACTTGCTAATCAGACCACCTATACCTTCGTCCAGATCATTTATGTATATCACAAACAGCAGTGGTCCGAGCACAGATTCCTGTGAAACACCACTAGTCACCTTTCTCCATTTTGAGACACTCCCTTCCGCCACTACTCTCTGTCTCCTGTTGCTCAGCCAGTTCTTTATCCATCTAGCTAGTACACCCTGAACCCCATACAACTTCACTTTTTCCATCAACCTGCCATGGGAAACGTTATCAAACGCCTTACTGAAGTCCATGTATATGACAAAGTAGCAAAGTAGCAAAGATCAGTGGGAGACTAGAGGACTGGGAAATCTTTAGGGGGCAACAGAAAGCTACTAAAAAAGCTATAAAGAAGAGTAAAATAGATTATGAGAGTAAACTTGCTCAGAATATAAATACAGACAGTAAAGGTTTCTACAAATACATAAAACAAAAAAGAATGGCTAAGGTAAATATTGGTCCTTTAGAGGATGAGAAGGGAGATTTAATAATGGGAGATGAGGAAATGGCTGAGGGACTGAACAGGTTTTTTGGGTCGGTCTTCGCAGTGGAAGACACAAATAACATGCCAGTGACTGATGGAAATGAGGCTATGACAGGTGAGGACCTTGAGAGGATTGTTATCACCAAGGAGGTAGTGATGGGCAAGCTAATGGGGCTAAAGGTAGACAAGTCTCCTGGACCTGATGGAATGCATCCCAGAGTGCTAAAAGAGATGGCTAGGGAAATTGCGAATGCACTCGTGATAATTTACCAAAATTCACTAGACTCTGGGGTGGTCCCGGCGGATTGGAAATTAGCAAACGTGACACCACTGTTTAAAAAAGGAGGTAGGCAGAAAGCGGGTAATTATAGGCCAGTGAGCTTAACTTCGGTAGTAGGGAAGATGCTGGAATCTATCATCAAGGAAGAAATAGCGAGGCATCTGGATGGAAATTGTCCCATTGGGCAGACGTAGCATGGGTTCATAAAGGGCAGGTCATGCCTAACTAATTTAGTGGAATTTTTTGAGGACATTAACAGTGTCGTAGATAACGGGGAGCCAATGGATGTGGTATATCTGGATTTCCAGACAGCCTTTGACAAGGTGCCACACAAAAGGTTGCTGCATAAGATAAAGATGCATGGCATTAAGGGGAAAGTAGTAGCATGGATAGAGGATTGGTTAATTAATAGAAAGCAAAGAGCGTGGATTAATGGGTGTTTCTCTGGTTGGCAATCAGTAGCTAGTGGTGTCCCTCAGGGATCAGTGTTGGGCCCACAACTGTTCACAATTTACATAGATGATTTGGAGTTGGGGACCAGGGGCAATGTGTCCAAGTTTGCAGACGACACTAAGATAAGTGGTAAAGCAAAAAGTGCAGAGGATACTGGAAGTCTGCAGAGGGATTTGGATAGGCTAAGTGAATGGGCTAGGGTCTGGCAGATGGAATACAATGTTGACAAATGTGAGGTTATCCATTTTGGTAGGAATAACAGCAAAAGGGGTTATTATTTAAATGATAAAATATTAAAACATGCTGCTGTGCAGCGAGACCTGGGTGTGCTAGTGCATGAGTCGCAAAACGTTGGTTTACAGTGCAACAGGTGATTAAGAAGGCAAATGGAATTTTGTCCTTCATTGCTAGAGGGATGGAGTTTAAGACTCGGGAGGTTCTGCTGCAATTGTATAAGGTGTTAGTGAGGCCACACCTGGAGTATTGTGTTCAGTTTTGGTCTCCTTACTTGAGAAAGGACGTACTGGCACTGGAGGGTGTGCAGAGGAGATTCACTAGGTTAATCCCAGAGCTGAAGGGGTTGGATTACGAGGAGAGGTTGAGTAGACTGGGACTGTACTCGTTGGAATTTAGAAGAATGAGGGGGGATCTTATAGAAACATATACGATTATGAAGGGAATAGACAGGATAGATGCGGGCAGGTTGTTTCCACTGGCGGGTGAAAGCAGAACTAGGGGGCATAGCCTCAAAATAAGGGGTAGTAGATTTAAGACTGAATTTAGGAGAAACCTCTTCACCCAAAGGGTTGTGAATCTATGGAATTCCTTGCCCAGTGAAGCAGTAGAGGCTCCTTCATTAAATGTTTTTAAGATAAAGATAGATAGTTTTTTGAAGAATAAAGGGATTAAGGGTTATGGTGTTTGGGCCGGAAAGTGGAGCTGAGTCCACAAAAGATCAGCCATGATCTCATTGAATGGTGGAGCAGGCTCGAGGGGCCAGATGGCCTACTCCTGCTCCTAGTTCTTATTATGTTCTTATTATTATGACATCTACAGCCCTTCATTCATCAATTACTTTTGTCACTTGCTCAAAGAATCCTATTAGGTTTGTAAGACATGACCTTCCCTGCACAAAACAATGCTGCCTATCACTGATAAGTCTATTTTCTTCAAAATGTGAATAGATCCTATCCCTCAGTATCTTCTCCCACTGTCTGCCTACCACTGACGTCAAGCTCACAGGTGTATAATTCCCTGGATTATCCCTGCTACCCTTCTTAAACAAAGGGACAACATTAGCAATTCTCCAGTCCTCCGGGACCTCACCCGTGCTCAAGGATGCTGCAAAGATATCTGTTAAGGCCCCAGCTATTTTGTCCCTCGCTTCCCTCAGCAACCTGGGATAGATCCCATCCAGACCTGGGGACTTGTCCACCTTAATGCCTTTTAGAATATCCAAAACTTCCCCCTTCCTTATGCCGACTTCACCTAGAGTATTTAAACATCCATCCCTAGCCTCAACATCCATCATGTCCCTCTCCTTGGTGAATACCGATGCAAAGTACTCATTAAGAATCTCACCCATTTCCTCTGACTCCACGCATAAATTCCCTCTTTTGTCTTTGAGTGGGCCAATCCTTTCTCTAGGTACCCTGTTGCTCCTTATATACAAATAAAAGGCTTTGGGATTTTCCCTAACCCTGTTAGCCAAAGATATTTCATGACCCCTTTTAGCCCTCTTTATTGCGCGTTTGAGATTTGTCCTACTTTCCCGATATTCCTCCAAAGCTTCATCAGTTTTAAGTCGCCTAGATCTTATGTATGCTTCCTTTTTCATTTTAGCTAGTCTCACAATTCCACCCGTCATCCATGGCTCCCTAATCTTGCCATTTCTATCCCTCATTTTCACAGGGACATGTCTGTCCTGCACTCTAATCAACCTTTCCTTAAAAGACTCCCACATTTCAAATATGGATTTACCCTTAAACAGCTGCTCCCAATCCACATTCCCTCGCGACTGCCGAATTTTGTTATACTTGGCCTTTCCCCAATTAAGCACTCTTCCTTTAGAACCACTCTCGGCTTTGTCAATGAGTATTCTAAAAAAGTAATCACCGACTGAAACTTCAACCACCTGGCCGGGATCATTCCCCAATACCAGGTCCAGTATGGCCCCTTCCCGAGTTGGACTAGTTACATTCTGATCTAAAAAAACTCTCCTGGATGCTCCTTACAAATTCTGCTCCATCTATGCCTCTAATACTCCATGAGTCCCATTCAATGTTGGGGAAGTTAAAATCTCCCATCACGACCACCCTATTGCTCCTACATTTTTCTATAATCTGTCTACATATTTGTACCTCTACTTCACGCTCGCTTTTGGGAGGCTTGTAGTAAAGTCCCAACAATGTTACTGCACCTTTCCTATTTCTTAGCTCTACCCATATTGCCTCAGTGCTTGAATCTGCCATCGTGCCCTCCTTAATCACAGCTGTGATATCATCTCTGACCAGTAATGCAACTCCTCCACCCCTTTTACCTCTCTCTCTATCCCTCCTGAAGCATCTATACCCTGGGATATTTAGTTGCCAGTCTTGCCCTTCCCTCAATCAAGTCTCAGTAATACCAATAACATCATATTCCCAGGTACTAATCCAAGCCCTAAGTTCATCTGCCTTACCTGCTACACTTCTTGCATTAAAACAAATGCACCTCAGACCACCTGTCCCTTTGCGTTCATCATCTCTTCCCTGTCTACTCTTCCCCTTAGTCACATTGAGTTTATTACTTAGTACCTGACTGGCTTTAGTTGCTGCCTCTTTACTGACCTCTAACTTCCTAATCTGGCTCCCATCCCCCTGCCACATTAGTTTAAAACCTCCCCAACAGTGTTAGCAAAAGCACCCCCTGGGACATTGGTTCCAGTTCTGCCCAGGTGTAGACCATCCGATTTGTAATGGTCCCACTGCCCCAGAACCGGTTCCAATGTCCAAAAAATCTGATCCCCTCCCTCCTGCACCATCTCTCAAGCCACGTATTCATTTTGACTATTCTTGAATTTCTACTCTGACTGTCTCGTGGCACTGGTAGCAATCCTGAGATTACTACCTTTGAGGTCCTACTTTATAACTTATCTCCTAACTCCCTAAATTCTGATTGTAGGACCTCATCCCTTTTTTTACCTATATCGTTGGTGCCTATATGCACCACGATAGTTGGCTGTTCACCCTCCCCCTTCAGTATGTCCTGCAGCCGATCTGAGACATCCCTGACCCGTGCACCCGGGAGGCAACATACCATTCTGGAGTCTCGTTTTCGACAACAGAAACACCTGTCTTCTCCCCTTATGATTGAATCCCCTATGACCATCGCCCTGCCAGTCTTTTTCCCGCCCTTCTGTGCAGCAGAGCCAGCCACGGTGCCATGAACCTGGCTACTACTGCCTTCCCCTGGTGAGTCATCTCCCCCAACAGTAAGCAAAACGGTATACCTGTTTTGGAAGGAGATGACCGCAGGGTACACCTGCACTGCCTTCCTGCTCTTTCTCTGCCTTTTGGTACCCATTCCATGTCTCCCTCACCAATCCTAATCTGCGGTGTGACCTACTCACTGAACGTGCTATCCACGACCTCCTCAGCATCGCGGATGCTCCAAAGTGAGTCCACCCGCAGCTCCAGAGCCGTCATGCGGTCTAACAGGTGCTGCAGCTGGACACATTCCTGCACATGAAGGAGTCAGGAGCATGGCCGCATCAAGGGCAGTCACTCTCATCTCCCCTCTTGGGTTTAAGTCATTTGCCCAAGCTTGGACCAAAGTTGTAATGAGGTTAGCTCAGTTGGCTGGACGGCTGGTTCGTAAAGCGGCGTGACAACGGCACGGGTAACATTCCCATACTGGCTAAGATTATTCATGAAGGCGTGGCCTTTTCACTCTTGCCGTTTTCCTGAGGTGTGGTTACCCTGAGGTTAAGTCCTCACCAGCCAGCTCTCTCGCTAAAGGGGAGAGCAGCCTATTGTCTTCGCGAACTGTGGTGACCTTTACAATTCCTGGGACAGCTTGACCAACGACAAGTTCTGGAGCACACGTCAGCTTGTTCTGGAGTTTTATTGCTTGAGTATTGTCGGGGCCCATAGCCTTTGCCGTGTCCAGTGCTTTCAGCCATTTCTTGATGCCATGTGGAGGAGGAATTGGCAGTAGTAGTGGCAGTTATTGGCTGGGTTTCGATTCCCCCCAAGAGTCCTACACATGTCCCATTTTCAAGGATTTATTTAATTCCCTTTTGCAAGGTACTACCAAGTCCGTATCCACATTTCATCTAAAATGTGGCAATGTTTCAAAATCTTCTCTTTTGAAGTCGGCACTCAGTTTTGCCTGAGGTAAAATATTCACTTTTTAGCTTGACTATGCACCGTGGAGCACCATACATCAATGAATAAGTGGAACAAGCCTTTAGCAAGCAAAACATTGACTTTTTAATTGCTTTTTTATGAATGTTCATTGATCCAATTTTGGACAGGGTAGAAATGTTCAGATCTAATCCAGTCTTGAATGAATAATACATTAGTCTATCCTCCCCTTCAGAATGGCAGCTGTCATCCCAACACTATCAAAGAACAAAGAAGAGTACAGCACAGGAACAGGCCCTTCGGCCCTCCAAGCCTGCGCCGACCATGCTGCCCGTCTAAACTAAAATCTTCTACACTTCCGGGGTCCTATCCGTCTATTCCCATCCTATTCATGTATTTGTCAAGATGCCCCTTATACCTCACTATCGTCCCTGCTTCCACCACCTCCTCCGGCAGCGAGTTCCAGGCACCCTCTGTAAAAAACTTGCCTCGGACATCTCCTCTAAACCTTGCCCCTCTCACCTTAAACCTATGCCCCCTAGTAATTGACCCCTCTACCCTGGGGAAAAGCCTCTGACTATCCACTCTGCCTATGCCCCTCGTAATTTTGTAGACCTCTATCAGGTCGTCCCTCAACCTCCGTCGTTCCAGTGAGAACAAACTGAGTTTATTCAACCGCTCCTCATAGCTAATGCCCTCCATACCAGGCAACATCCTGGTAAATCTCTCCTGCACCCTCTCTAAAGCCTCCACATCCTTCCGGTGGTGTGGCGACCAGAATTGAACACTATACTCCAAGTGTGACCTAACCAAGGTTCTACACAGCTGCAACATGACTTGCCAATTTTTGTACTCAATGCCCCGGCCAATGAAGGCACCCTTGACCACTTTGCCATCACCGATCTGCAAAGGCTTTGGAATGTGTTGAATCCGACCAGCTCTGGGCCCAACCTCCTCTGTTCAGACCATAAGACATGGGAGCAGAAGTAGGCCATTCGGCCCATCGTGTCTGCTCCGCCATTCAATGAGATCATGCCTGATCTGATATAATCCTCAACTCTACATTCCTGCCTTAGCCCCAAATCCATTGATTCCCTCACTGATTCAATCACAGCCTTGAACATACTTAACGACCCAGCCTCTACAGCTCTCGGTGGTAAAGAATTCTACAGATTCACTACCCTCTGAGAGAGGAAATTCCTCCTCATCTCTGTCTTAAATGAGTGACCCCTTACTCTGAGATGATGCTCTCTGGTCCGAGACTCTCCCACAAGAGGAAACATCCTCTCAGCATCGGCCCTGTCAAACCCCCTGAGAATCCGATATGTCTCAATAAGGTCACCTCTCATCCTTCTAAACCCAAATGAGCACAGACCCAACCTACTCAACCTCTCCTCAGAAGAAAATCCCACCACTGGCGTCGCCGGCTGGGCCAGCATTTATTGCTCACCCCTGAGGGCATTTAAGAGTCAACCACATTGCTGTGGACCTGGAGTCACATGTAGGCCAGACCAGGTAAGGACGGCAGATTTCCTTCGCTAAAGGACATGGGCGAACCAGATGGGTTTTTACGACGATCGGCAATGGTTTCATGGTCACCTTTTAGGCTTTTAATGCCAGATTTTTAATGAATTCAAATTTCACCATCTGCCATGGCGGGGTTCAAACCCTGGTCCCCAGAGCATGACTCTGGGTCTCTGCATTACTAGTCCAGCGATAATACCACTTCGCCACTGCCTCCCCATGTGAGATCTTTTCATGTCCTCGATTCAACGTCTCATCGGAAAAACAGAGCCTCCGACAGTGCAGTGCTCCCTCAGCGCTACCTTGGAGGGTCAGATGAGATATTTGTGCTCAGGCGCCTGGAGTGGAACTTGAACCCAACAGCCTCTGACTCAGGAGTCGGAGAGCTGCCCAAGGAGGCACAGCTAACATTTATCGGAAAGTCTTTCCTATCAAGTTACTGTTGAGCTTCAATTGCCTTCAGCTGAGTGGAGTCGATCCTGAGGCCTCTTTGTTGGCCTTGATTCAAAAGGAAATCATTCGGAGCGGTGATCTCGTGTCTCATCACATCAATAATGCAGCCAGTTACAACAGCCAGAACCAAAGACTTGCATTGATTGCTGGTAATGCATTCAAAACCAGCCAGTACGACCTCTAAGGCGTGCACGAGATGGGGGTATGCTGGCGTGCCCAGGAGGGTCGGTGTCCTCCTCAAGAGATTAGATAAAAGTATTTTTAAACACATTTTGTGCAGAATATCTTTCAGTTTGAGGTAAATTTAATGCTGAAGCCTCTGCTCAAAGCGTATACGTTTCAGGCTTCGCTGCACCTTGAAAAATAAAAAAAGGTGGGTAAACTATTTGATGAGCAAACAGAGCAGGCCCTTATGTATTGAGAAATTGTAGGATCTTGCTGTGCAAATATTGGCCGCAGGGTTTCCTGCATTTCAAAAGTGCTTCATTAGCTGTGAAGTGTTCTGTCGTCCTCTGAGCTCTAAAAATGTAAGTTCGGCCTTTATTTCATTAACTGAGAAATTAGGTCAAATCTAATACATCCTGCGCTTATCTATGGGGAGCCAGGGATGTGCAATAAACTTGCGCCCATACCCAAGAATTTATTTTAAGTGGCAGCTCCACCCATTCGTGTCGGCCGCCTCCATGCTGAGGGGCGCACCCTGCTTCAAGTGCATAACACCAGTAATCATCCTCAGTGTATGTTCAGCGAGAGGTTTTTATCGAACTGACCTTAAGATGTCTGCCTCCAGAGTCAGTCTCACGGCAGAGTCAAACAAAAATGTAAAGCTACACGTGTCAATCAGCTAGTTACATCTCAAAACCCAAACATCTCCACTTTCACGTTGGACAAAAGATTTAAAAAACATCCTCCCTTTTTTCCCAGCGCACAAAAGACACATTTTCATGAGCGGTCCAGTGTGATGAAAAAATGAAATGGAATAAAAATCACTTGTTGTCACAAGTAGGCTTCAAATGAAGTTACTGTGAAAAGCCCCTAGTCGCCACATTCCGGCGCCTGTCCGGGGAGGCTGGTACGGGGACGGCTGATGGTAGATTACCCACATTACCCACCATATACACACTGTTTTCATGCATTAGCAACTGTTTGTTCTACCAGCCAGTCTTCACACATGCATTGCACAGAATTCTATCGCCCCACCACGGTGTGACTCCCACCGACAAATGTGTCGAACCATTCAAATTGCCGTTTAATTCGCGAGGCAGTAAAATGCTTGCCATAGTCTTTTGAACCAAGCAACTCTCTTTATTAAATTGACTGTTTGTCTGGGTGTTGAATCTTGTCTGGAGGTTGTCATTCCCATGGCCTTGTTGCCTTGGTGAATTAGTAGTTTAGTCGGGCAGTATGGTCGGCGCGGGCTTGGAGGGCCGAAGGGCCTGTTCCTGTGCTGTACATTTCTTTGTTGTTGTTCTTTGAATATCGTAGTTGCATTGCAGTTGTTGGGGTCTGGTGGAGCTCCGGGATCGATGATGGTTCTGTACTCAGTACAGCTAGTGAGATGCCTTCTTGCTGACTGCCCGATTGTCTTTCTCATTATTTGACATGCCTGCCGTTGCACGGGTATATTTTGTCATTCACCTCCACCGCTTACGGTCAAGGTAGCATGGGCAGCACGGTAGCACAGTGGTTAGAAATGAAAATCGCTTATTGTCACAAGTAGGCTTCAAATGAAGTTACTGTGAAAAGCCCCGTGTCGCCACATTCCGGCACCTGTTCGGGGAGGCTGTTACGGGAATTGAACCGTGCTGCTGGTCTGCCTTGGTCTGCTTTCAAAGCCAGCGATTTAGCCCTGTGCTAAACAGCACTGCTGCATCACAGTGTCAGGGTTCCAGGTTTGATTCTTGGATTGGGTCACTGTCGGTGTGGAGTCTGCACGTTCTCCAGGTGTCTGTGTGGGTTTCCTCCGGGGGCTCCGGTTTCCTCCCACAAGTCCCCGAAAGACGTGCTGGTTCGGTGAATTGGACATTCTGAGTTCTCCCTCCGCGTACCCAAACAGGGGCCGGAATGTGGCGACTAGGGGCTTTTCACAGTAACTTCATTGCAGTGTTAATCTAAGCCTACTTGTGACAATAATAAAGATTATTATTATTATTTGAAGACGGACTTTGTCACTTCTACCGATACTGTCATGGACAGATGCATCTGCAGCAGGCAGGTTGGTGAGGACGAGGTCAAGTGTGTTTTTTCCTCTTGTTGGTTCCCTCACCACTTGCTGCAGTCCCAGTCCAACAGCTCTGTCCTTTAGGACCCGGCCAGCTCGGTCTGTGGTGGTACAACCGAGCCACTCTTGGTGATGGACAGTGAAGTCCCCCGGTGTAATGACTTAGGCCAGGCCTTTGAGGTTGGCCAATTAGAATACGAGTTCCCTGATTAGTGGCCCAATCAGGGAACCCCTTTCTGTGTATATAACAGGGAGTGCCAGATCCTCTGCACTCCCGGTGTAGACAGCAGACTGAATGGTCATGGTTGTTCAGCTGTTGAGTTTGTAAATAAAAGGAATTCTGGTGACGGGACCTCTGCCTCCCTGGACTTATTACAGTGGCGACGAGGAAAACGGAATGACCTGAAGGAACCTGCTCATCAGCAGCTGCCGTATATTGAGGGTAAGTCACTGACAGGCAAAATGCCTTTATTCGGAAAGTTGGACTCGTTGGACCCGGCAGTGGAAGACTGGGCCCAATATGTAGAGCGGATGAAGTATTTCTTTAGAGCAAACGATATAATTCCAGATGAAAAGCAACTGGTCATTCTGCTGACCGCGTGTGGGCCGGCAGCCTTTGCCATTATGCGCAGTCTCACTTTTCCGGAGGCACCGGACACAAAAACTTTCCAGGAATTGACGGACTTAGTAAAAGAGTACTATGACCCTAAGCCACCTCTGATCCTGCGAAGGTACCAGTTTTACTCAGCATTCCGAGACACTGGGGAATTAGAACAAAGAACAAAGAACAAAGAAATGTACAGCACAGGAACAGGCCCTTCGGCCCTCCAAGCCCGTGCCGACCATACTGCCCGACTAAACTACAATCTTCTACACTTCCTGGGTCCGTATCCTTCTATTCCCATCCTATTCATATATTTGTCAAGATGCCCCTTAAATGTCCCTATCGTCCCTGCCTCCACTACCTCCTCCGGTAGTGAGTTCCAGGCACCCACTACCCTCTGCGTAAAAAACTTACCTCGTACATCTACTCTAAACTTTGCCCCTCTCACCTTAAACCTATGCCCCCTAGTAATTGACCCCTCTACCCTGGGGAAAAGCCTCTGACTATCCACTCTGTCTATGCCCCTCATAATTTTGTATACCTCTATCAGGTCGCCCCTCAACCTCCTTCGTTCCAGTGAGAACAAACCGAGTTTATTCAATCGCTCCTCATAGCTTATGCCCTCCATACCAGGCAACATTCTGGTAAATCTCTTCTGCACCCTCTCTAAAGCCTCCACATCCTTCTGGTAGTGTGGCGACCAGAATTGAACACTATACTCCAAGTGTGGCCTAACTAAGGTTCTATACAGCTGCAACATGACTTGCCAATTCTTATACTCAATGCCCCGGCCAATGAAGGCAAGCATGCCGTATGCCTTCTTGACTACCTTCTCCACCTGTGTAGCCCCTTTCAGTGATCTGTGGACCTGTACTCCTAGATCTCTTTGACTTTCAATACTCTTGAGGGTTCTACCATTCACCGTATATTCCCTACCTGCATTAGCCCTTCCAAAATGCATTACCTCACATTTGTCCAGGTTAAACTCCATCTGCCATCTCTCCGCCCAAGTCTCCAGACAATCTAAATCCTGCTGTATCCTCAGACAGTCCTCATCGCTATCCGCAATTCCACCAACCTTTGTGTCGTCTGCAAACTTACTAATCAGACCAGTTACATTTTCCTCCAAATCATTTATATATACTACAAAGAGCAAAGGTCCCAGCACTGATCCCTGTGGAACACCACTGGTCACAGCCCTCCAATTAGAAAAGCATCCCTCCATTGCTACCCTCTGCCTTCTATGGCCTAGCCAGTTCTGTATCCACCTTACCAGTTCACCCCTGATCCCGTGTGACTTCACCTTTTGTACTCGTCTACCATGAGGGACCTTGTCAAAGGCCTTACTGAAGTCCATATAGACAACATCTACTGCCCTACCTGCATCAATCATCTTAGTGACCTCCTCGAAAAACTCTATCAAGTTAGTGAGACACGACCTCCCCTTCACAAAACCGTGCTGCCTCTCACTAATACGTCCATTTGCTTCCAAATGGGAGTAGATCCTGTCTCGAAGAATTCTCTCCAGTAATTTCCCTACCACTGAAGTAAGGCTCACCGGCCTGTAGTTCCCGGGATTATCCCTGCCACCCTTCTTAAACAGAGGAACAACATTGGCTATTCTCCAGTCCTCCGGGACATCCCCTGAAGACAGCGAGGATCCAAAGATTTCTGTCAAGGCCTCAGCAATTTCCTCTCCAGCCTCCTTCAGTATTCTGGGGTAGATCCCATCCGGCCCTGGGGACTTATCTACCTTAATATTTTTTAAGACACCCAACACCTCGTCTTTTTGGATCACAATGTGACCCAGGCTATCTACACCCCCTTCTCCAGACTCAACATCTACCAATTCCTTCTCTTTGGTGAATACTGATGCAAAGTATTCATTTAGTACCTCGCCCATTTCCTCTGGCTCCACACATAGATTCCCTTGCCTATCCTTCAGTGGGCCAACCCTTTCCCTGGCTACCCTCTTGCTTTTTATGTAAGTGTAAAAAGCCTTGGGATTTTCCTTAACCCTATTTGCCAATGACTTTTCATGACCCCTTCTAGCCCTCCTGACTCCTTGCTTAAGTTCCTTCCTACTTTCCTTATATGCCACACAGGCTTCGTCTGTTCCCAGCCTTTTAGCCCTGACAAATGCCTCCTTTTTCTTTTTGACGAGGCCTACAATATCATTCGTCATCCAAGGTTCCCGAAAATTGCCGTATTTATCTTTCTTCCTCACAGGAACATGCCTGTCCTGTATTCCTTTCAACTGACACTTGAAAGCCTCCCACATGTCAGATGTTGATTTGCCCTCAAACATCCGCCCCCAATCTATGTTCTTCAGGTCCCGCCTAATATTGTTATAATTAGCCTTCCCCCAATTTAGCACATTCATCCTCGGACCACTCTTATCCTTGTCCACCAGTACTTTAAAACTTACTGAATTGTGGTCACTGTTACCGAAATGCTCCCCTACTGAAACATCTACCACCTGGCCGGGCTCATTCCCCAATACCAGGTCCAGTACCGCCCCTTCCCTAGTTGGACTGTTTACATATTGTTTTAAGAAGCCCTCCTGGATGCTCCTTACAAACTCTGCCCCGTCTAAGCCCCTGGCACTAAGTGAGTCCCAGTCAATATTGGGGAAGTTGAAGTCTCCCATCACCACAACCCTGTTGTTTTTACTCTTTTCCAAAATCTGTCTACCTATCTGCTCCTCTATCTCCCGCTGGCTGTTGGGAGGCCTGTAGTATACCCCCAACATTGTGACTGCACCCTTCTTGTTCCTGATCTCTACCCATATAGCCTCACTGCCCTCTGAGGTGTCCTCTCGCTGTATAGCTGTGATACTCTCCTGAACAAGTAACGCAACTCCGCCTCCCCTTTTACATCCCCCTCTATCCCGCCTGAAACATCTAAATCCTGGAACGTTTAGCTGCCAATCCTGCCCTTCCCTCAACCAGGTCTCTGTAATGGCAACAACATCATAGTTCCAAGTAGTAATCCAAGCTCTAAGTTCATCTGCCTTACCCGTAATGCTCCTTGCATTAAAACATATGCACTTCAGGCCACCAGCCCCGCTGTGTTCAGCAACTTCTCCCCGTCTGCTCTGCCTCAGAGCCACACTGTCCCTATTCCCTAGTTCTCCCTCAACGCTCTCACCTTCTGACCTATTGCTCCCGTGCCCACCCCCCTGCCATACTAGTTTAAACCCTCCCGTGTGACACTAGTTATGAGTGTGACATTAGTTACAAACTTTTTAACAAGATTAAGGCAATTAGCAGAAGCTTGCAAATATGGCCTGATGCTAAATGAGATGCTCCGAGACAATTTGGTATGTGGAATAAATAATTTTGCAATACAGAAACATCTGTTAGCAGAGCTGAGCTGGATTGCAAACAAGCATTGCAGCTGGCTTTGTCCTCAGAAAAAGTGGCAAGCGGAGCGCATGAGTTACAGGGTACTCCGATGGAGGTAGACGCCCATACCAGTGAAACTGAGTTACGGGGCTACCGCTGGGGGATAGGCAACTGCATAGCCACCCTCAGGAATGACTCGGATACTAAGTTAACCAGGCCCACTCGCTGAAGCCCTCCCAAGCAAGGGAAAATTAGGTTCCAGACAGATGGCAGCCCCTGGAAACATTCGCCCGGCAAAATATTGTAGTTGTTGCCAGAGATCGGAGCCAGGAAGGAGGAATAGAAGCCCAAAACCATCATCTTGGAGAAGGTCACGTAGGCCGGGGTGCAGGATAATGCATATCCTAGAAGCCCCACCTATCTCCGACGAGGAACAACTAAATTGTGTAACAATGGTGAAATAAAAAACGATTAAATTATCCATGAGTTTGAATGGACGTCCCACACTGATGGAAGTCGACATTGGAGCAGCCATATCAGCGATAGGGGAAACAATATTCAATAAAATTCGCACTGGACTCCAACCCTTACTCCTAACCAGGACCTCGGCAAAACTGAGGACATACACAGGGGAACCACCGAGAGTGTTGGGCATAAACCATTGTTTCTGTGACTTATGGAGAGCAACTGGTTAGGCTGCCTTTAATGGTAGTGAAAGGTGGGGCCAAGTTTATTGGGACGAAACTGGCTAAAAGAGATCCAGCTGGATTGGGTAAACATTTTCCAGCTGGAAAATGGCCGCCTGAGCGAACTCCTGTGCAAATACCCAGAGGTTTTCCGAGAAGGGCTCGGAACAATAAAGGGAGCAAAGGCGACATTGCATGTAGATCCAGAGGCAGTCCCAAAATTCTACAAGGCCCGACCAGTACCCTTCGCATTAAGGCAGAAAGTCGATATGGAAATAAAACGATTGGAGCGTGAAGGAATAATAAAACTGGTCCAGTTTGCAGAATGGGCAGCACCCGTGGTTCCAATCCTTAAGCTGGACGGCTCGGTCTGCCTTTGTGGAGATTTCAAACAAACAATTAATCGCTACTCACAACTGGTGTCATGTGAGAGTACCTTTAAGAAATGGGGATTTATAAAATAGCTGTAGTGGATGTACCTTTAAGAAATGGGTGTTTATCAGTGATGTCAGAGTGTGGGTGGAGCTGGGCTGTCTGTCTGCTTTTACTTTCACTTTGGGCTCGCAACTGCAGGGTGTGTTTGGTTTAGTTTTAGATTTGGAGAAGCTGCAGTCACAGCAAGATACATCTCTGCAAACTTATGAATGTTCTCAAAGGTGATTTCAAAGCGGTAACTGTTCTGGGTAGTGAAGTTAAACCTGATGTATTTCTGTAAAAAGGGTTCTTTTTGTCTTATGGGTGTTGCAAGGAAAGATTAAGAGTTACTTCGAGAGTACTGTATTCTTTGGGGGATTTATTGGTGTTGATAGTTATTAAGATGTTTACTGTGAGTTTATAAAATGTTAACTGGTCTCATAAATAAACATTGTTTGAATTTAAATGTACTGTAGATTT
The DNA here is from genome assembly GCF_047496885.1 of Scyliorhinus torazame. Lineage (NCBI taxonomy): Eukaryota > Metazoa > Chordata > Chondrichthyes > Carcharhiniformes > Scyliorhinidae > Scyliorhinus > Scyliorhinus torazame. Next base: position 240,909,668 of record NC_092717.1, on the reverse strand, counting down.
CTGTTGCATCACACCTGCAGAGTGGGCCCGTGGGCTCCTCATAACCACAATCTATTCAAGGTTGTGGGTCAGGTGAACTCCATGATACACTTTGGGGTTCTCTAAACCCTGGCCCATAACAAATTGGGGGCTTGTCTGGGATAAAAGTCTATCTATTAAATTGGCTTAGTGAACTTAAAGACAGTGAGGGGTGAGCATATTGTGGGTGCTTTTCAGGTGTGGTATTCCAGTTTAAGTAGGGAGTGTGTTGTGACTATTTCAGAGGCTCTGAAGTTTTGGGAGATGGAGACGGTCAAACGCAGTACCTTCCGGAGAGAGACTAAAAACAGGCTTTTAGAATTGGCAAAAACATTGCAGTTAACATTACCTGACGAAATGCGAAAAGATGAGGTAATTATGGCGGTGGCTAAGCATTTAAAATTGCCTGAGATACAGTCTGATTAATTGGAAATGGCAAACATTCAGTTACAAATGAAACAAATTGAACATGGGAAAGAATTAAAGCAGCTTGAATACGAAAGAGGTAGAGAAGAAAAAGAAAAAGAGACCGAAGAAAGGAAAACAGAAAGAATAGCCGTAGCAGAACATAAAGAAAGAGAAAGGGAGATACAGTTCAGCGAAAAAGAAAGAGAGGGAGAAAGAGAGAGAGAGGAAAAAGAAAGAGAGAGAGAGTTTGAACTTTGGAAAATGGCCATGAAACATGACAGTCAGTTAAAATTGGTGGATGTAAAGGGAAATGTACAGTTTGAGGATAGTGATGAGGATAAAGAGAAAGAGCGTCAAAGTTGAAGACTTGGTGGGGATCTATTTAAATATGTCCAAGCATTGCCAAGGTTTGATGAGAAGGAGGTGGAAGCCTTCATCATTTCATTTGAGAAGGTAGCTAAACAAATTAAATTGCCACAGGAGTTGTGGGTATTACTGATTCAAACAAAGCTGGTAGGTAGAGCTAGTGAAGTGTTTGCATCACTACAGAGGAGGTATCTGAGACGTATGAGGAGGTGAAAAAAATCAATCTTAGGTGCATATGAACAAGTGCCTGAAGCCTGCAGACAAAGGTTTAGAAATTTAAGGAAAGAATTTGGTCAAACATACATGGAGTTTCAAAGGCTCGAACAGAGTAATTTTGATAGGTGGATAAGGGCTTTGAAAATAAACTAAACGTATGAAGCTCTCAGAGAAATTATACTTTTGGAGAACTTTAAAAATTCAATTCCTGATGTAGTGAGAACTCATATGGAAGAGCAGACGGTAAAAACTGCGAGGTTAGCAACAGAAATGGCAGATGATTATGAATTTGTTCATAAATCAAAGCTTGGTTTCCGATATCAGTTTCAGCCTGTGAGGGATAGAAAGTGGGGAAATGAGAAATACTCAAGGGGTAAAGGTGATCTGATGGGAGATAATAAGGAGAGTGTACCTCAGATTAAAAAAGAAATCCAGGAGAGTGGAAAAGAAATGAAAAGTTTCAAATGTTTTCACTGTAACAAACTAGGCCATGTAAAGTCAGTGTTGGTGGTTGAAGAAAAGCACCGGGAAGGCTGGTAAAATAGGATAAGACAGTGGGGTTTGTGAAAGTGGTAAAGTAAAGTCCAAGTGAAGCGAAGTAGGTGCAAAAGATTGTACAGCCTGATCAAGAGGTGATTGATAAGAAGGTGCCAGATGTCGTTAAAGAATTTACTTGTGTGGGTAAAGTTTACTCATGTGTACCAGAAGGAGCAGGTAAAGAAGTCACAATGTTAAGAGATACGGGTGCTAGTCAATCTTTAATGGTAAGAGATGAGGAGCTATGTAGTTTGGAAAGAAGGTTGCCAGAAAAGGTGGTAATATGTGGAATTCAGTGTGAGTAGAGTAGTGTTCCATTATATAAGGTAAGGTTGGAAAGTCCAGTGAAGAGTGGTGAAGTGGTAGTAGGAGTAATAGAGAAACTATCTTGTCCAGAAATACAGTTTATCCTGAGTAATGATATAGCTGGATTGCACGTGGCAGTGATGCCTACTGTGGTTGATAAGCCAGTGGAAAATCAGACAACTGAAGTGTTGAAGGACGAGTATCCTGGGATTTTTCCAGATTGTGCAGTAACAAGGTCGCAAAGTCATAGGTTAAGACAAGAGGAGAAATCAAAGAGTGAAGGTGAAGTTGAAGTGCAATTATCAGAAACGATTTTTGATCAGATGGTTGGAAAAGAACAAGAACAGGTGAAGGATGAGGCGAATATTTTTAGTTTAGGAAAATTGAGGAGTTACAAGAGAAAGATATAGAAATACAATGGATGTATCAAAAAGCATACACAGAAGAGGAATCTGAGTGTATACCAGAGTGTCATTACCGTAAAAATGATGTCTTGATGAGAAAATGGAGATGTTTACATATGCAGGCGGATGCAAAGTGGGCAGAGGTTCATCAAGTAGTATTGCTGGTAGGGTATAGAAAGAAGGTGTAAGTAGCACATGAGGTATCAGTGGGAGGTCATTTGGGAGTAAGGAAAACTCAAACTAAAATATGTGTCAAATTTTAGGGAACGATTAAATAGAGCAGGTGAAATAGAGCAGCATTTAAAAGTTGCACAAAATGTGATGAAACGGGTAGCGGGCAAGAAATCCAAAGTTCGTAGTTTTGCCAGTGGAGATAAAGTTTTAATATTGTTACCAGTGGTAGGTGAACCTTTTAAAACAAGGTTTTGTGGACCTTATCAGATTGAAAGGAAATTAAGTGAGGTGAATTATGTGGTAAAAACGCCAGATAGAAGGAAAACTCACCGAGTGTGTCATATGAATATACTGAAAAGGTACTTTGAAAGGGAAGGAGAGCAAAGGAGGAGGTTTTAATGATTCTAATTGAAAGTGATGAACCAAATCCAGATGACTTTGAATTTGACATACCTCAAAGTAAATTGGAAAACAAGGATGTTCTTAAAAATTGGGATAAATGTTTGAGTTACCTTCCAGAGAAAAACTGGACTGACCTGAAAGAGTTATTGATATCACATGGGCAAGTTTGTGGAGATAAGCTGGGAAGCGCTAAAATGGTTATACATGATGTTGATGTGGGAAATGCTGTGCCGGGGTTTAGATATTTCAGTAAGCTCAGGGAAGGTGGTAAAAGAGGGGGAGGAGTGGCATTGTTATTCAAGGACAGTATTACATTGGCAGAAAGGACGTTTGATGAGGACTCGTCTACTGAGGTAGTGTGGGCTGAGGTTATAAACAGGAAAGGAGAGGTCACCCTGTTAGGGGTTTTCTATAGGCCTCCGAAAAGTTCCAGAGATGTAGAGGAAAGGATTGCAAAGATGATTCTGGATAGGAGCGGAAGCAACAGGGTAGTTGTTATGGGGGACTTTAACTTTCCAAATATTGACTGGAAACGCTATAGTTCAAGTACTTCAGATGGGTCTGTTTTTGTCCAATGTGCGCAGGAGGGTTTCCTGACACAGTATGTAGGTAGGCCAACGAGAGGCAAGGCCATATTGGATTTGGTACTCGGTAATGAACCAGGACAGGTGTTAGATTTGGAGGTAGGTGAGCACTTTGGTGATAGTGACACAATTCGATTACGTTTACTTTAGTGATGGAAAGGGATAGGTATATACCGCAGGACAAGAGTTATATCTGGGGGAAAGGCAATTATGATGCGATGAGGCAAGACTTAGGATGCATCGGATGGAGAGAGAATCTGCAGGCGATGGGCACAATGGAAATGTGGAGCTTGTTCAAGGAACAGCTACTGCGTGTCCTTGATAAGTATGGACCTGTCATGCAGGGAGGAAGTGGTCGAGCAAGGGAACCGTGGTTTACTAAAGCAGTCGAAACACTTGTCAAGAGGGAGAAGGAGGCTTATGTAAAGATGAGACATGAAGGTTCAGTTAGGGCGCTCAAGAGTTACAAGTTAGCTACGAAGGACCTAAAGAGAGAGCTAAGAAGAGCCAGGAGGGGACATGAGAAGTCTTTGGCAGGTAGGATCAAGGATAACCCTAAAGCTTTCTATAGATATGTCAGGAATAAATGAATGACTAGGGTAAGAGTAGGGCCAGTCAAGGACAGTAGTGGGAAGTTGTGCTTGGAGTTCGAGGAGATAGGAGAGGTGCTAAATGAATATTTTTCATCAGTGTTCGCACAGGAAAAATACAATGTTGTTGAGGAGAATACTGATATTCAGGCTACTAGAATAGAAGGGCGTGAGGTTCATAAGGAGGAGGTGTTAGCAATTCTGGAAAGTGTGAAAATAGATAAGTCCCCTGGGCCGGATGGGATTTATCCTAGGATTCTAGGGAGGAGATTGCTGAGCCTTTGGCTTTGATCTTTAAGTCATCTTTGTCTACAGGAATAGTGCCAGAAGACAGGAGGATAGCAAATGTTGTCCCCTTGTTCAAGAAGGAGAGTAGAGACAACCCCGGTAACTATAGACCAGTGAGCCTTACTTCTGTTGTGGGCAAAATCTTGGAAATGTTTATAAGAGATAGGATGTATAATCATCTGGAAAGGAATAATTTGATTAGAGATAGTCAACATGGTTTTGTGAAGATTTGGTTGTGCCTCACAAACCTTATTGAGTTCCTTGAGAAGGTGACCAAACAGGTGGATGAGGGTAAAGCAGTTGATGTGGTGTATATGGATTTCAGTAAAGCGTTTGATAAGGTTCCCCACGGTAGGCTACTGCAGAAAATACGGAGGCATGGGATTCAGGGTGATTTAGCAGTTTGGATCAGAAATTGGCTAGCTGGAAGAAGACAAAGGGTGGTGGTTGATGGGAAATGTTCAGACTGGAGTCCAGTTACTAGTGGTGTACCACAAGGATCTGTTTTGGGGCCACTGCTGTTTGTCATTTTTATAAATGACCTGGAGGAGGGTGTAGAAGGATGGGTGAGTATATTTGCAGGTGACACTAAAGTCGGTGGAGTTGTGGACAGAGTGGAAGGATGTTACAAGGAAGGATGTTAGGCCATTTGTCGTGAAAAGCGCCCCAGCCACATTCCAACGGTTAACTAACAAAGTTTTTTCAGGATTACCCAATTGTGCGGTATGCAATGTCGATCTGGTAATTTTCAGCCAGACATGGAAAGAACATTTAAAACACCTGATGGAGTTATTCGATCGACTTCAGGAGGCGGGCTTCGTGGTAAACCTAGCCAAAAGTGAATTTGGCAAAGCCCAAGTCACTTTCCTTGGCCATACAATGGGCAGGGTCGAATGGTCACACGGGATGTGAAAACAACAGTCATTGAAGAGCTTCCAATACCCTCGACACAAAGGGAAAGAATGCGATTTCTTGGCATGAGTGGATTTGGTCAAACTTTTGTGCCAAATCTTTGTAGCGTGGTTGCTCCACTGATGGACTTGCTGAAGAAGCATCAAAACTTTCAGTGGACAGCAGAGTGTCAAACAGGCATTTGACTGCCTGAAAGCTGTGATAACCAATGCTCCTGTGTTGGAGAATTACAAGGGACTCTGATCAGATTGAACTAAAGTATCTGACTTTAAAGAGAAATGCCGATTGCGTAGAGAAATGGAAGGATCGTGCAGAGACCTTCTTGTCCAAAGAGACTGTCAATCGAGAAGGATTCCAGTTGGAGGAAGAAGAACAAAAATGGACCATGTTATTATTAAATGTTTGCGTGTTTTGTTTTGTTAAAAAAAAATGTATATTCATTGTCCATATTTCTTAAAGGAAAGCGAAAAATGAAACCATCTTGAAGTTGATGGGGTTTTTATTTCTTGGGGGAGGTGTCATGTGAGAGTACCTTTAAGAAATGGAGGTTTATAAAATAGCTGTAGTAGATGTACCTTTAAGAAATGGGTGTTTATCAGTGATGTCAGAGTGTGGGTGGAGCTGGGCTGTCTGTCTGCTTTTACTTTCACTTTGGGATCGCAACTGCAGGGTGTGTTTAGTTTCGTTTTAGACTTGGAGAAGCTGCAGTCACAGCAAGATGTGTATGAATCACTGCAAGCTTATGAATGTTCATTTGGTGATTTCAAAGTGGTAACTGTGAAGCACCTTGGGAAGTTTTATTAAGTCAACGATGCTATGCAAATGTAAGTTGTTGTTTTGTCTTCACCTGCAGGAGGGGGTTAGGAGCAATCAAATCAAAGCTGACGTTCGGAGCCAGCTTCAAAAGTAATCAATTAGCTTCTATTTATTATATTACTCTCAGAGTTCTTCTTCTGGAAAAAATTATTTCGGTTTTTTTCTCAGTCAATTTGTCACAATTTCCTGCTTTCAGGGCAGCACGGTGGCGCAGTGGGTTAGCCCTGCTCTCTCACAGTGCCGAGGCCCCAGGTTCGATCCCGGTTCTGGGTCACTGTCCGTGTGGAGTTTGCACATTCTCCCCGTGACTGTGGAGGTTTCGCCCCCACAACCCAAAGATGTGCAGGCTGGGTGGATTGGCCACGCTAAATTGCCTCTTACTTGGAAAAAATGAACTGGGTACTCTAAATTTATTTTTAAAAGGGGGGGGGAGCAGCACGGTAGCACAATGGTTAGCACTGTTGCTTCACAGTTCCAGGGTCCCAGGTTCGATTCCCCGCTGGGTCACTGCCTGTGCGGCGTCTACACTTTCTTCCCATGTCTGCGTGGGTTTCCCCCGGGTGCTCCGGTTTCCTCCCACAGTCCAAATGTGTGCAGGTTAGGTGGATTGGTCATGATAAATTGCCCTTAGTGTCCTTAGGTGGGGTTGTTAGGTAACGGGGCTAGGGTAGGGGTATGGGCTTAAGTTGGGTGCTCTTTCCAAGGGCCGGTGCAGACTCGATGGGCTGAATGGCCTCCTTCTGCACTGTAAATTCTATGATTCTATGACTCAGCACAGTAATCTCCAGAGAATGACTCACACCCGGTGACTGAAGATACCAGTCACCTTCAGAATTAGCTCCTTTCTCCAGTTCTGATGCTGGCAAAGCAGATTGTGGTCGAGGAGGTCGGAAGGTCAAGTCGGGAGACTTCCTGACTCAGCAAACATATCTCCTTGAAAAAGAGCACCAGTGTTTTTGTGTCGGTACGGGGGGGGGGGGGCGGTGGGGGGGAGCTTTGTGCTCGCCCCTCGAGAGACAGTGCCCCAGTAGCAGCAACACGCTTGCCTTTTGAAGTAGTTTTCTTTGTCTTTCTGGTGTCAGAACCTGAAATCTGACATTTGACTGACCGGGCTTACATCGTGGAAGCCTGGATTAACTGACAGCTCGAATTCCAAAGGCTGGGAATAAATATTGCAGCCGTTGACAACTGCTGAGGCCTATGTGATTCAACCATAAAACTTCATGTCTCAATAATATAAAGCTTCAGTTGTAAGACTTTGTGAAAAAAGAATCTGAAAGTGTTTTGTTTTAATTTTAAATTCAACTGAATGATGTGTTGCCATTGTGGTGAACCACTGTAATAGGAGACGTAAGGTAGGACCTGCACTACAGGTTCGCCGGTAGCTCCTGCCGGCTGGCTCCGCCCAGAGAGAACTGTATAAATATGCATGACCTCCAGTGCCCTGCCATTTCGCCAGCTGCAGCAGGAGGCCACGCATCTGACTGTAATAAAGCCACAGTTGTCCCCAACTTTAGTCTTTGTGCAATTGATCGTGCATCAGCCATTTAATGAGTCTTGCTTTGTATAATTTTATTTTTCATGATAAATTCCACATTAGTAAATTAGCCAATCAATCAATATTGCCTTTCAGCATGATGTTTTACCACTAATTCTGAGATCCGAAGTGTACAGTGACATCCCACACTAATTCCAAGGCATATCCTAATAGTATAAGGGTCAATTATTCAACCACTGGTTCTTTATCCCAATTATTGCAAACGTGAAACCAAGCTTAGGATAATAGAAAGTGGTTGTGAGAAGAGCAAAGTAGCCTGCATTGAAGCATTAACACTGTGGCCACCAGGGCAGGTCAAAGGCTGGGAATCCTACAGCGAGTAACTCACCTCCTGACCCCCCAAAGCCTGTCCACCATCTACAAGGCACAAGTCAGGAGTGTGATGGGATACTCTCCACTTGCCTGGATGAGCGCAGCTCCAACACTCAAGAAGCTCGACACCATCCAGGAAAAAGCAGCCCCGCTTGATTGCTCCCCCTTCCACAAACATTCAAACCCTCCACCACCGACGCATGCTGGCAGCCGTGTGTACCATCTACAAGAGCCCCTGCAGTAACTCACCAAGGTTCCTCAGACAGCACCTTCCAAACCTACGACCACTACCGCCTGGAATGACAAGAGCAGCAGGTACCTGGGAACCCCACCACCTGGAGGTTCCCCTCCAAGTCACTCACCGTCCTGATTTGGAAATATATCGGTCGTTCCTTCATTATCGCTCGGGAAAAATCCTGGAACTCCTTCCCTAACAGCACAGTGGGTGTACCGACACCTGAAGGACTGCCGCGGTTCAGAAAGGCAGCTCGCCACCATCTTCTGAAGGGAACTAGGGATGGGCAATAAATGCTGGCCTAGCCAGCGACGCCCACATCCTGTAAATGAATTAAAAATAAATGTGAGCCCAATGTCTCATTAATTCACATTTCCGTGTAAACAGATTGACAGTAAGATATTCCTACATTATAGCAGTACATAAGAACATAAGAACTAGGAGCAGGAGTAGGCCATCTGGCCCCTTGAGCCTGCTCCACCATTCAATGAGATCATGGCTGATCTTTTGTGGACTCAGCTCCACTTTCCGGCCCGAACACCATAACTCTTAATCCCTTTATTATTCAAAAAACTATCTATCTTTATCGTAAAAACATTTAATGAAGGAGCCTCAACGGCTTCGCTGGGCAAGGAATTCCATAGATTCACAACCCTTTGGGTGAAGAAGTTCCTCCTAAACTCAGCCCTAAATGTACTTCCCTTTATTTTGAGGCTATGCCCCCTAGTTCTGCTTTCACCCGTCAGTGGAAACAACCTGCCCGCATCTATCCTATCTATTCCCTTCATAATTTTATATGTTTCTATAAGATCCCCCCTCATCCTTCTAAATTCCAACGAGTACAGTCCCAATCTACTCAACCTCTCCTCGTAATCCAACCCCTTCAGCTCTGGGATTAACCGGGTGATTTAGAGATGTGGATCAGAAATTGGCTAGCTGAAAGAAGACAGAGGGTGGTGGTTGATGGGAAATGTTCAGAATGGAGTTCTGTCACAAGTGGAGTACCACAAGGATCTGTTCTGGGGCCGTTGCTGTTTGTCATTTTTATCAATGACCTAGAGGAAGGCGCAGAAGGGTGGGTGAGTAAATTTGCAGACGATACTAAAGTCGGTGGTGTTGTCGATAGTGTGGAAGGAAGTAGCAGGTTCCAGAGGGATATAGATAAGCTGCAGTGCTGGGCTGAGAGGTGGCAAATGGAGTTTAATGTAGAGAAGTGTGAGGTGATTCACTTTGGAAGGAAAAACAGGAATGTGGAATATTTGGCTAATGGAAAAGTTCTTGAAAGTGTGGATGAGCAGAGGGATCTAGGTGTCCATGTACATAGATCCCTGAAAGTTGCCACCCAGGTTGATAGGGTGGTGAAGAAGGCCTATGGAGTGTTGGCCTTTATTGGTAGAGGGATTGAGTTCCGGAGTCAGGAGGTCATGTTGCAGCTGTACAGAACTCTGGTACGGCCGCATTTGGAGTATTGTGTACAGTTCTGGTCACCGCATTATAGGAAGGACGTGGAGGCTTTGGAACGGGTGCAGAGGAGATTTACCAGGATGTTGCCTGGTATGGAGGGAAAATCTTATGAGGAAAGGCTGATGGACTTGAGGTTGTTTTCGTTAGAGAGAAGAAGGTTAAGAGGAGACTTAATAGAGGCATACAAAATGATCAGAGGGTTAGATAGGGTGGACAGTGAGAGCCTTCTCCCGCGGATGGAAATGGCTAGCACGAGGGGACATAGCCTTAAACTGAGGGGTAATAGGTATAGGACAGAGGTCAGGGGTAGGTTCTTTACGCAAAGAGTAGTGAGGCCGTGGAATGCCCTACCTGCTACAGTAGTGAACTCACCAACATTGAGGGCATTTAAAAGTTTATTGGATAAACATACGGATGATAATGGCATAATGTAGGTTAGATGGCTTTTGTTTCGGCGCAACATCGTGGGCCGAAGGGCCTGTACTGCGCTGTATTGTTCCATGTTCTATGTTCTATGAATCTCCTCTGCACACCCTCCAGTGTCAGCACGTCCTTTCTCAGGTCAGGAGACCAAAACTGAACACAATACTCCAGGTGTGGCCTCACTAACACCTTATACAGTTGCAGCATAACCTCCCTCGTCTTAAACTACATCCCTCTAGCAATGAAGGACAAAATTCCATTTGCAGTAAATACACTTCAAACTCATTTCATTGGCTGTAAAATGCCACTGTTGTGTTAATTGCTTTATAAATGCGAGTCTTTCTATGACAAAAGGTGGCGGTCACCTTGAGAATTATTTGCTTTCTCTTGTTCTGATTCTGGGGCCAGGTTTTGATCGAGGAAGGAGGAGGGTCGACTTCCTGACTCAGCAAACGTGTCTCCTTGAAAAAGACTACTGTGCTTTTCTGTTGGGATGGGGTGGGGGGGGAGGATACAATCGCTGGAACAATTGCAGCGATGGGAAGTTAGGATTAGACTGGATAACTCTTTGGGCCGGCATCGGCACGAAAGGGCTGAATGGCCTCCTTCTGTGCTACAAATCTCTCTATATTCTAACCCACGATGCCAAGCTGGAATGAATCAAACCCTGCTTTAAACGGATCACGGAAATTTGCATATTTCACAATCGACCCGAAGGTCTGGTATTCCGAAGCTATCCGACAATTTGAATTTAAGCACTTAAATTCCCTGAAATGTGAAAATTAAGTTGAAGATTGCAGCAGCAGTGAATCCTTAATTATAGTGGAACTATGGGACACTATTATAAGACCTGAATACCTGCTACGAACTAATTTGCTCCATTTTGATGAATAATTAGTCTCCAGCTTGCCTGACAATTCATTCTCAAAGTGTCCCTCAGTGTTAAAAGCTCTACTTAATAAAGCGCAAATCGAGTGCTCGTAGTGCCTGGATCATTCCTTTGCAGACTGGTGGTGTAATGTTATACAATTTATGTGAACCCAGAAACGATTAGCACCAACTAATTGGTTTGATTTTATGAGTACAATGGACTCTCATGCGCCTAAGACTTCTTTTTAGACCTTTTCGATGTCTTCTATTGTCTCAAAATGGCTATATAACCAGACACATTTGTAATATTCAATCAAGCGTGGGAACTTCCCTCTTGTAGCTCCTGCCTCTCAGACAAAAGTGTTTTATTGTGGCCTTCAATCTCAGTCTCCCCCTACTGCATGTGACTAACTCTTTGTGAAGATCCCTTCTTTGTGCAGGGGACAAATTTTAAAAGTTCCACATAAAAACGGAAAACAACGGAAAATTCAGTGAACAAAGTAACAGGGTTAATGTTACAGATCGATGGGCTTTCATCAGAACTGGGCAGAGCTCAGAGACGTAACATAAGACCATAAGGTATTGGAGCAGAATTAGGCCATTTGGCCCATCAAGTCTGCTCCACCATTCAATCATGGCTGATATTTTCTCATCCCCATTCTCCTGCCTTCTCCCCATAACCCCGATCCCCTGATCAATCAGGAATGAGTGTTCCAAGTTGGTTTAATAAAGCTCAGAGCATTGTGTGGTGCAGTGCTCAAATTCACTATTGCTGAACACTACTGGGTTCAAATTCTGTTTCATAGAATTTACAGTGCAGAAGGAGGCCATTCGGCCCATCGAGTCTGCATCGGCTCTTGGAAAGAGCACCCTACCCAAGGTCAACACCTCCACCCTATCCCCATAACCCAGTAACCCCACCCAAAACTAAGGGCAATTTTGGACACTAAGGGCAATTTATCATGACCAATCCACCTAACCCACACATCTTTGGACTGTGGGAGGAAACCAGAGCACCCGGAGGAAACCCACGCACACACGGGGAGGATGTGCAGACTCCGCAAAGACAGTGACCAAAGCCAGAATCGAACCTGGGACCCTGGAGCTGTGAAGCAATTGTGCTAACCACTATGCTACCGTGCTGTTGGACAAATGCAATTTTACAATACGCTTCAATCTAGCCTCAACACTTCTGAAAGTTGGTCCAAAGAAGGTTGGGGAGGTGGTATTGAAGTGATGATGTTAAAGACCATAAGATATTGGCGCACAATGAAGCCACTCGGCCCATCAACCCTGCTCCGCCATTCAATCATGGCTGATAGGTTTCTCATCCCCATTCTCCTGACTTCCCCCCATGATCCCTGATCCCCTTATTAATCAAGAACCTATCTATGTCTGTCTTAAAGACACTTCGTGATTTTGCCTCCACAGCCTTCTGCAGCAAAGAGTTCCACAGTTTCACCACATTCTGGCTGAAGAAAATCCTCCTCATCACTGTTTTCAAGGATCGTCCCTTCAGTCTGAGGCTATGCCCTCGAGTTCTAGTCACTCCCACCAATGCAAACACTCTCTCCACATCCTTGGCCCCTCAATATTCTCTAAGTTTCAATGAAAATGTAAGCTCCAGGGCACAGGTGAAAGGCCGATAGATCAAACTAATTTGGGGTTCTTCATTCCCTGAAGTACGGGAAGCACTAATCGGGGTGGGGGATCTGACAATATCGCAGGTTGTAGACGCTGTCAGCTGTTTTAGAAAACTCACCACTATTCTTAGAAGTCCCCCTATACCAAAAAGGGCCGACATTCTGAATGGTGATCAGGGATTCTCACTCCCCGACTCCGATGCAAGCTTCAGTGGGTGCTATTCAGGTCAAACTATATTTTCAAGTTATCCCCTGGTATAACCCATACCTTCACCGAAGATTTCATCTACTTACCACTTAGTAGCATCGATCCTGGGTCCCGCATTGCTAAGTAAGTAAAGTAGACTAATAACCACCGTTTCAGGTTAAAACTTTTAAGTTATTTTATTATTATATATTTTTTCTCTCTTTTTAAAAGATGCAATCACTGTCTTTACTGAAAGTAAAAAGATCTTGCTTCTGGATCCTTCTGGTTGGTTGAAGGGACCTTCAGGCCCAACTTGACAATCAATCTTCTTTAAAGTCTGGTCTTCTTTAGATGTTCTATTTTAGCTCGGCTGCTATGCCCTGTCCATGTCCCATGGCCGAGCTGACTGCGACTCTAGCTGCTTGTTCCTTCTCTGCTTCTCTCTCTCTCTCCCTCTGAGCTCTGGTTCTCGTTCTGGTTCTGATAGTTCCTGCCCTGGTCTCAAGGTTTACATTTGCTTTCTAACAATTACGTTTTTTGATGTTATTGTAAAATAACTCTTATTTTCTTTGATTGTAAAAAGGAACTTTGATCTAAAACAGTCTAATCCAACGAAGTATTCATTTTGACATGACTTCATCTCATAGATCTGATTACATTGTGTCCTTTGTGGTGTTCAAAATGCTTTGACTACAAGAAGTGTTACTTTTAATTCCTGTAATTTCTATAGTTTTATTTTCCAATTGTGTCCTCAGCTCAATTTTGACTTTGATTTTGGCTTTGAATTATGTTTCTCGTAGACTGATAAACCTGGTATTAGCGCATTTTCACACCTAGAACCTCATCCATTCTTTTCCAGATCCTTACTAAGTTAGTTACTTTCAATGAAGGTGTGAGCCATTTTTTTTGGCTTCATTCAAAATCCTGTTTGTCTTGTTTGCTGAGCCTGCTTGACCAAGGATATCTGCATTTTACAATCCTTCCCTGGCAGCTGCTGTTAACCCTTTGTGGGATCTTTCCCTGTATCCTATCATGTTTCTCTCAGACCAGATATTGCCAGACTTCCATGTTTCAAATGACACATCTTTCTATATTATCAATTACATCCCATCTTGACATTTGAAACACAACTATATCATTTGGTCAATTATCCCCCCATCTAATTGTACTGACTAACATTTATCCCCGATCTTTCTCATTTGTATTTACATGTTTTGTGATTTTAAATTGTGCACCGAAATCAATTCGTAAATGTATGCATATCACAGACCAGTGTTTTTTTTTTTCCGTTCGTTCCTCAAGTCCAATTACCATGAACCATAGCCATAGCCGCTCAGGAAGGTAACACAATAGCTATATCCGTGTTCCACTACCTCCAAAGCATTTTACTTCCTTGGGGTAGCAGCACCGTAGAAGCTTCCTCATGTCCCTTAGAAACAGCACACAACTCAGTCCATCAGTAACCAAAAAAGGTATTTTGTCCATCACTGGCTGTTAAGTGTCCCATTTTTCCATCATCCAAATTGCTTTCAGTTTCTCATTGGAATGGTAAATTATGATATCATGTACCACCCCTTGATTCATTAATTTAAAAGGTTCAATTGACCCTGCTTCTATCCCTGACTTCCTCCAGATTAATGTCTAACATTGTCCTGAACCATGTATGTCTGCCAACCCCTGGTGTACATGAGAGAATATCGTTCTGATGAACCTCCTTCAAATCCCTTTTGTCTGTTATAATTTCCCTTACAACATTTGCAATATAATATGCCGACAGTATTCACAAAACCACATCGAACTGTCATTTTCTCCAAATAAATTCTCCTTATTGTTAAATACACAGTTTAAAAAAATTCAGTCTTATCTTAACACATTACTAACCACACAAATAGACTGTGTTACAACTTTACATATTTGCAACTGTTATCACAATTTCAATACTAAAAATAACGTACAATATCGACACATCCCTTCTAGGCTTTGGGATCAATCGTCATTACATACTAAATATGGCGTGTAAACAACATCAATATTATTCGTGATTTTCTATGTGGTTAAATCAAGACAACACTCTAAACTACCACTATACCCCTCTATTAAAACATTCACATAGTTTAGAAATGCTGATCAAGGTCCTTGAACGGCACACATATCCCCATTATCATACAAAACAGTCCCTACCAATTTACATGCCATTTCTTCCTTAATAATGATTACAGCTCTTCAATGCAATATTGTTTGCTGCATTGGTAATAATTTTCCCACCGTGACATCAAGCTACAAAAATTCTGAAACTTTTATCATTTATCATATTGGGGTTCCTCGTCAGTCGCTGCTGTCTGCCGAGACCCTTAATAACTCCACCGTGTAGTACATACCCCGTGGAGACCACAGATCATCCATCAGCTGATGTCCAATTAGAGATGTCTGACCGGAGGTTTCATTGCTCAGTAATAATTTAATATTTTGATTTGTTTCTAACCTGTAAAGTTTTCCTCCGGGCTCTGTCATTTAATTCCCTCAAATATGTAGCCAATTGTATCATTAGTTTCCCCCCAATCCTATCTAAAACATTCTTCTCTGGAGTGTGGTTCTCTTCCTTCTTGTGAACTGGTTTGTCTGTTATTTTTTCGATCTGAAAAATCAAATGAACAGGTCAAGGGTGGAGAGGGCCCTATTCCTTAATTTGTACTTTCTATCTTCGTTTGAATTCCCCAGAAGTGCCTTCTCCAGGACTTCCGGATTTCTTTTGCTACCATTTCTTTCCTTTTTTCTTTTTGAACTGGTTTATTTTCCTTATCCTTGATATACATCATACAATTAAAGCCTGTTAAGCCTCGTCCTTCTGTCATTGCACCCCTGAGTGAGATTCGAAGAATCTCAAACTCCTCCCCTTTTGCTTACTCAGTGATCCAATCATTGAAACCTTACCCTGATACAGCTACTGCATTTACTTTAATTACTTTATTTTGATTACGACTGGATCTTTATGAAAGTAAGTTCCAAACATGACATTTTAACTTTATCATCTGTCCAATCAATGCTGCTAAGGGGTTTTAATTCACTGTCTTCCCACCAAGTGGCTATGTGTTTTAATTGTGATACAATTTATTTTGCTCCAGCCACCATGCTTCTCTAAGTCAACTGCATGTTTACCCAGATTCTGAACAATCTTGTCTTTACATTTTACAGCTTCACTGATTATTTTCCCTGCAGTTTTAGTTGGTAGCTTCACCCAAACTTCCTCTGCATTATCAATTGGTTTTAATATCTTAATTTTACTACCTGCATTTATTTTTATCAAATCTTTTCCTGCCATCAGATTCTCTTTTCCTTATACTGCAAGTAATTCTCTTAATCTAACTTTTGATCCAATATCGTTATTCTCCAAAGCTCCTTCTTCAATGTATTTAACATTCTAAACATCATTATTTTTGCTGGTGACAGTCTTGTGCTCATCGGTCTCTAGGACCCTGCGGAGCTATGCAGTGTCAATTTCAATGCTCAGCTTCAAAGCCTGCAAGCAGCTGACTGCTGGCCAGTACAAAATCCCCATCCGTCCATTCTAAGACTAATTTAGTTCTGAACATACTGATCCATCCCATAATACCGATCACATTTCCACCTGCCATTTATAACTTCTAATTAATGTGAAACTCGGTTTTACAAAATGCAACATTTTTTAAAAATACAAACACCAAAGGAAATTCACAATTCCTTATTAGACATACACACATTCATTCATCCACTCAGATCTTGGATCTCTACTTTGTAGGATTTCACAAACCCTTATTGAACACACACACATTTATCCACTGAGATCTTGGACCTCTATTCAGTAGGGTTTTAGTTACTTTTAACAAAAATTGAGACCCCTCCATGCTGATAAAGTTTCACTTATGCAGGAGTTTTTTGCCTCTGTTAATTTCTTCCATTCTTGTTTCATTGCTTCAACTCTCTTGACCGTGTTTCAGAGCAAGAGGATTATTCTATTTGCCATTTTTCGGAATTCTAAGTTCTGTTCCTGGTTGTCCCTTTCAGTTGCAATCTGAAATTAAGGATAAGTACCCTTTCTGGGCCTTATCCAAGGCTGACTAAGGCACTATCTTCCTGTTTTAGTTAAGGGTCGATTGGTTATTGGTCTCTAAAGATGATAGGCGTCCCCATTTCTCTAGGATGTAACCTCACAATCTGCCTTACTGTAAGGATGATTTATTTTTTGGCCTCTTTTTACCAGTAATGGATGCAAGATTTTTAGTGCTGTCACCAAGATGTCTTGCAGACTTTTTCTCAGGGTCAGCATCTTCTAGTCTGCTGATTTTACACACCCAACCTGAGCTTCAGTCCCCTCGATCCACAGAATATCCTTACAAAAGTCAATCACACATGACTTTCCAGACTAAACTCGGCAGGTAAAGTCTGACTCACACATAGACCAGAAACTTCTAATATTCTAGCCTTTGTGCCGGTTAGAAACTTCTAATATTCTGACCGTTTCTTGGGAACTAGAAACTTCTAATATTCTAGCCCCCACTCTAGCCCCCATTCTGCTCAACTAGAAACTTCTAATATTCTAGCCTCGCATTACCTAGAAACTTTTAATATTCTACGTACCTGTTCGGGCGCCATGTTTTTGAAAACTCACCACTATTCTTAGAAGTCCCCCTGTACCAAAAAGGGCCGACATTCTAAATGGTGATCAGGGATTCTCACTCCCCGACTCCGATGCAAGCTTCAGTGGGTGCTATTCAGGTCAAACTATATTTTCAAGTTATCCCCCGGTATAACCCATACCTTCACCGAAGATTTCATCTACTTACCACTTAGTAGCATCGATCCTGGGTCCCGCATTGCTAAGTAAGTAAAGTAGACTAATAACCACTGTTTCAGGTTAAAACTTTTAAGTTATTTTATTATTATATTTTTTTTCTCTCTTTTTAAAAGATGCAATCACTGTCTTTACAGAAAGTAAAAAGATCTTGCTTCTGGATCCTTCTGGTTGGTTGAAGGGACCTTCAGACCCAACTTGACAATCAATCTTCTTTAAAGTCTGGCCTTCTTTAGATGTACTTAGCTATTTTAGCTTGGCTGCTATGCCCTGTCCATGTCCCATGGCCGAGCTGACTGTGACTCTAGCTGCTTGTTCCTTCTCTGCTTCTCTCTCTCTCCCTCTGAGCTCTGGTTATCGTTCTGGTTCTGGTAGTTCCTGCCCTGGTCTCGAGGTTTATATTTGCTTTCTAACAATTACGTTTTTTGATGTTATTGTAAAGTAACTCTTATTTTCTTTGATTGTAAAAAGGAACTTTGATCTAAAAAAGTCTAATCCAACGAAGTATTCATTTTGACATGACTTCATCTCATAGATCTGATTACATTGTGTCCTTTGTGGTGTTCAAAATGCTTTGACTACAAGAGGTGTTACTTTTAATTCCTGTAATTTTTATAGTTTTATTTTCCAATTGTGTCCTCAGCTCAATTTTGACTTTGATTTTGGCTTTGAATTATGTTTCTCGTAGACTGATAAACCTGGTATTAGCAAATTTTCACACCTAGAACCTCATCCATTCTTTTTCAGATCCTGACTAAGTTAGTTACTTTCAATGAAGGTGTGAGCCATTGTTTTTGGCTTCATTCAAAATCCTGTTTGTCTTGTTTGCTCAGCCTGCTTGACCAAGGATATCTGCATTTTACAATCCTTCCCTGGCAGCTGCTGTTAACCCTTTGTGGGATCTTTCCCTGTATCCTATCATGTTTCTCTCAGACCAGATATTGCCAGACTTCCATGTTTCAAATGACACATCTTTCCATATGATCAATTACACAGCGTACATGAAGCCACGAGTGGACAGGGGAACGCACTGACTACCCAAGCGGCTAGCCGAGAGACAGCCGGCAGGTGAATGCAGTGCAACAGCAACAGAAGACTCAACACTAAACAGGGAGAAAGAAGTGCCGGAGCTGTGGATGACCTCAGACAGACAGACAAATATCAATGTGCAGAGCGTGTGAGAGGACAATCATTGGGAAAGGATGTGTCGAACGAAAGGGGATGAAACAGAGCAACTGGACGAATGGACAGGATATAAAACCAAAGCATCCATACTCTGGAAGCAGTAAGAAGTCTTACAACACCAGGTTAAAGTCCAACAGGTTTATTTGGAATCACTAGCTTTCGGAGCGCTGCTCCTTCCTCAGGTGAGTCTTTTATTTTTTTAAAAGGTGTGAATTGTCTCAAGCCAGGACAGTTGGTAGGATTTCACAGGCCAGATGGTGGGGGATAAATGTAATGCGACATGAATCCCAGGTCCAGGTTGAGGCCGCACTCATGTGTGCGGAACTTGGCTATCAGTTTCTGCTCGGCGATTCTGCGTTGTCGCGCGTCCTGATGGCCGCCTTGGAGAACGCTTACCCGGAGATCAGAGGCTGAATGCCCTTGACTGCTGAAGTGTTCCCCGACTGGAAGGGAACATTCCTGCCTGGTGATTGTCGCGCGATGTCCGTTCATTCGTTGTCGCAGCAAGTGCATGGTCTCACCAATGTACCATACCTCGGGACATCCTTTCCTGACTCACCTGATGAAGGAGCTACGCTCCAAAAGCTAGTGATTCCAAGTAAGCCTTTGGACTTTAACCTGGTGTTGTAAGACTTCTTACTGTGCCCACCCCAGTCCGCCGGCATCTCCACATCTTACTCTGGAAGATGACAGTGAGTCAGAAAGTGGAACCATACTATTACAGGAAGTGCTGGTTGCTACAGTTCCCATGGAAAATAAATGCACACAACCATTCAATTCAGGAAGAGAGTGAGAGAGGAGCCCGCAATGATAAATCCAGAGGTGAAGGTTGCCAACGGAGCGGAGAGTGACGTCTTCCCGCACCAGAAGATCTATCCTGAAAATTTGTAAGACAATAGCCATCCAAAGAAAGGAAATGGAGCAACGTCATGCGAACAAGATGAGAAAAGGTACAGATAAAGTAGCTGTGGAGTGGATGTTTCCTCCCGTGGGGCATTCTGGAATGAGAGGTCATAATCTCAGGCTAAGAGGGAGCAAATTTAAAACTGAGTTGAGAAACTACTTCCCCCAAAGGGTTGTCAACCTGTGGAATTGGCTCCCCCAGAGTGTGGCGGATGCCAGGACAGTGAGTAAATGTAAGGAGGTGTTCGACAGATATTTAATTGGTAATGGGTTGAAGGGTTATGGAGAATGGGCAGGACGGTGGAGTTAAGGCCAGGAGGGTATCAGCCATGATCGATTGACGAAGCAGACTCGATGGGCCTAATTCTGCTCCTTTCACTTATGAACTCATAACAGCACATGAGGGGAACTGAGATTTGAGAGCTAGGGGCAGCCCAAACCAGAGGGACACACAAAGGCAAGGAGGTCAACTGGATGTTCCATGTCACCTTGTGTTTATATTTTTGTCATGTGTTGGGCCCAGCATTTTTTGCCCATCCCTAATTGCCCTTGAAGTAAGTGATCTACCAGGCCCATTTCAGAGGGACAGTTAAGAGTCAACCACATTGCTGTGGGTCGGGAGTCACATGTCGGCCAGACCGGGTAAGGACGGCAGATTTCCTTCCCTAAAGGACATTAGTGAACCAGATGGGGTTTTACTACAGTGGTCACCATTACTGAGACTAGCTTTCAATTCCAGGTGTGTTAACTGAATTTAAATTCTACCGTCTGCCGGGGTGGGATTTGAACTTCTGCATCACTGGGCCAGTGACATTACCACTCTGTTACCGTTTCCTGCGCTGAAACAGATAGTTAGACCATAAGACATAGGAGCAGAATTAGGCCACTTGCCCATCGAGTCTGCTCCGCCACTCAATCATGTCTGATATTTTCTCATCCCCATTCTCCTGCCTTCTCCCCATAACTCCTGATCCCTTTATTAATCAAGAACTATCTATCTCTGTCTTAAAGACACTCAGTGAATTGGCCTCCACAGCCTTCTGCGGCAGAGAGTTCCACAGATTCACCACCCTCTGGCTGAAGAAATTCCTCCTCATCTCTGTTTTAAAGGATCGTCCCTTTAATCTGAGATGGTGTCCTCTGGTTCTAGTTTTTCCTACAAGTGGAAACATCCTCTCCACGTCCACTATCCAGGCCTCGCAGTATCTTGTACGTTTCAATAAGATCCCCTCTCATCCTTCTAAACTCCAACGAGTACAGGCCCAGAGTCCTCAAACGTTCCTTATACGACAAGTTCTTCATTCCAGGGATCATTCTTGTGAACTTCCCCTGGACCCTTTCCAAGGCCAGTACATCCTTCTTTAGATATGGGGCCCAAAATTGCTCTGGCATTGTGAAGACTGATGCAAAGTAACTATTCAGTTCGTCTGCCATTTCTTTGTTTCCTATTATTATCTCCAGTCACATTATCTTGTGGTCCAATGTCTATTTTTGCCTCTCTCTTACCTTTTATGTATTGAAAAAATCTCTTCCTATCTTCCTTTATATTACTAGCTAGTTTGCACTCGTACTTCATCTTCTCCCCCCTTATTGCTTTTTTAGTTGTCCTCTGCTTGCTTTTAAAGGCTTCCCAATCCTCTGGTTTCCCACTAATTCTCGCCACTCTGTATGCTTTTTCTTGAGCCTTTATGCTGTCCTTGACATCCCTCGTCAGCCATGGATGCCTTGTCCTCCCCTTAGCATGTTTCCTCCTCCTTGGGATGAATTTCTGTTGTGCCTCCCTAATAACCCCCAAAAACTTCTGCCATTGCTGGTCCACTGTCTTCCTGCTAGGCTCTTTCTCCAATCAACTCTGGCCAGCTCCTCCCTCATGTCTTTGTAGTTGCCCTTATTTAATTGTATTAGCGTTACATCTGATTGCAGTGTCTCCTTCTCAAATTGCAGGGCAAATTCTATCATATTGTGGTCATTGCTCCCTAAGGATTCCTTCCCCTCAAGATCCCTAATCAAGTCTGACTCATTACACATCACCAAATCCAGAATTGCCTGTTCCCTAGTGGGCTCGACCACAAGCTGCTCCAAAAAAACATCTCTTAAACATTCAACAAATTGCATTTCTTGGGATCCACTACCAACCTGATTTTCCCAGTCCACCTGATTTCCCCAGTCCACCTGCATATTGAAGTCCCCCATGATTATTGTAATATTGCCTTTTTTACATGCCTTTTCTATCTCCTGATTTATTTTCTGCCCCACATCCTGACTACTGCTAGGGGGTCTGTTCATAACTCCCATCAGGGTCTATTTACCTTTGCGATTCCTCAACTCTGCCCACAGAGACTCTATGCCTTCTGATCCTATATCGCTCCTTGCTATCGATTTAACTTCATTCCTCACTAACAATGCAATCCCGCCCCCTTTACCAATCTGCCTGTCCTTTCGATAGGCCATATATCCTTGGATATTTAGATCCCAGCCCTGATCCCCTTGATCCGTCTCTGTGATACCCACAACATCGTACCGGCCAATTTCAATGTGCGCAACAAGCTCATTTACCTTGTTTCGTATACTGCGTGCATTTAGGTACAATTCCCCCCCCCAGAATGTCCTGCAGCCGCTCCGAGACATCCTTGACCCTTGCACCAGGGAGCCAACATACCACCCTGGAGTCTCGGTTGCGTCCGCAGAACCGTCTGTCTATTCCCCTTACGATTGAGTCCCCTATCACTATAGCCCTGCCATTCTTCTTCCTGCCCTCCTGTTCAGCAGAGCCAGCCACGGTGCCATGAACCTGGCTGCTGCTGCCTTCCCCTGGTGAGCTATCTCCCTCAACAGTATCCAAAGCGGTATACCTGTTTTGCAGGGAGATGACCGCAGGGGACACCTGCACTGCCTTCCTACCCTTGCTCTGTCTTTTGGTCACCCATTTTCTATCTCCCTCAGTAACTTTCACCTGCAGTGTGACCAACTCGCTAAATGTGTTATCCACGACGTCCTCAGCATGCTCCAAAGTGAGCCAATCCGCAGCTCCAGCGCCGTCAAGCAGTCTAACAGGAGCTAATAATTAAATAAATAAATAGACAAATGAAAAGAAAAACTACTTACCAGTCACCGACCAGGGATAAAAAGCACCCCCTCCTCACCCAGCTTCGAATTCCCACCTAGCTTCAAATTCCCAAACTCACTCTTTGCTGTCTCACCCTGGCTGTGTCTTTTCTGGCTCACTGGGAGAACAGTTTCACTATAGCAACAGGGGCACCTGTGTGGCTGATCATCCACTTCCATGTCTCTCTCCCACGTTGTCTCCATATCCATTTCCATCACCGTTATTTAACTAATCTTTAACGCTCCTTTAACTCATCCCATTTTCTCCAAATCAAAGGTGTAGCAATGGTTACCGGCATGAGTCCTAGCTATGCTTGTCTTTTTATGGGGTATGTGGAACATTCCTTGTTCCAGGCCAACCCGGGTCCCCTCCCACAACTCCTTTACCGATACATTGATGACTATTTTGGTGCCGCGTCATGCTCTCGTCCGGACCTCGAAAAATTCAACTTCGCTTCCAGTTTCCACGACGCCATCACTTTCACCTGGTCATCTCAGATACTTCCCTTCCCTTCCTTAACCTTTCTGTCTCCATTTCCGGCGATAGATTACCGACTAATATCCATTGCAAGCCCACTGACTCCCACAGCTATCTGGATTACAGCTCTTCACACCCTACACCCTGTAAGGACTCCAACCCTTTCTCTCAAGTCCTTCGCCTCCGTCGCATTTGTTCCGATGATGCCACTTTCCAAAATGGTGCTTTGAAAATGTGTTCCTTCTTCCTCAACCGCGATTTCCCACCTACAGTTGTTTACAGGGCTCTCAACAGTGTGTGGTCCATCTCCCGCGTCACTACCCTCGCCCCCTCCACTCCCTCCCAGAACAAGAATAGAGTCCCCCTCGTTCTCACACTTCATCCCACCAGCCTCCATATGCAAAGCATAATCCTCCGCCATTTTCGCTAACTCCAGCGTGATGCCACCACCAAACACATCTTCCCTTCACTCCCTCTGTCAGCATTCCGCAGAGACCGTTCCCTCTGAGATAATCTAGTCCACTCCTCTACCATACCCAGTACCTCTCCCATCACCCATGGCACCTTCCCATGCAATCGTAGAAGATGTAACACCTGCCCCTTTACCTCTTCCATGCTTAACTTCACAGGCCCAAAACACTGATTCCAGGTTAAGCAGCATTTCACTTGCACCTCTTTCAATTTGGTCTATTGTGTTTGTGTTTCAGTGCCTTCCCATCGTGATCACTAAGGCCTTTTTTAAGAGAGTAGGCAGGAGTATTATGGGGTTTGTGTGGGCGAATAAGACCCTGAGAGTAAGGAAAGGGTTCCTGGAACGCAGTAGGGACCGAGGAGGCGCTGCCAAACCTGGGGAGCTACTACTGGGCAGCAAATGTGGCGATGATCCGCAAGTGGGTTATGGAGGGAGAGGGGGCGACATGGAAGAGGATGGAGATGGCGTCCTGTAAAGGAACGAGCCTGGGGGCGTTGGTGACGGCACCGCTGCTGCTCTCGCCGACAAAGTATACCACGAGCCCGGTGGTGGCCGCAACGCTAAGGATCTGGGGCCAGTGGAGACGGCACCGGGGTACAATGGGAGCATCGGTGTGGTCCCCGATCAGGGGTAACCACCGGTTTGTCCCGGGGAAGATGGACGGGGGTTCCAGAGCTGGCATCGGGCGGGGATTGGAAGAATGGAGGACCTGTTCATTGACGGGACGTTTGCGAGCCTAGGGGCACTGGAGGAGAAGTTTGAGTTACCCCCGGGAAATGCCTTTAGATATATGCAGGTGAGGGCTTTTGTGAGGCGACAGGTGAGGGAATTCCCGTTGCTCCCGGCACAAGAAGTTCAAGATAGGGTGATCTCAGGTGTATGGGTCGGGGAGGGCAAGGTGTCGGAAATACACCAGGAGTTGAAAGAAGAGGGGGAAGCGCTGGTAGAAGAGTTGAAGGGTAAATGGGAGGAGGAGCTGGGGGAGGAGATCGAGGAAGGTCTGAGGGCTGATGCCCTAGGTAGGGTTAATTCCTCCTCCTCGTGTGCCAGGCTCAGCCTGATACAATTTAAGGTGGTCCACAGAGCGCACTTGACGGGGGCGAGGTTGAGTAGGCTCTTTGGGGTAGAGGACAGATGTGGAAGGTGCTCAGGGAGCCCGGTGAACCATGTCCATATGTTTTGGTCATGCCTGGCACTGGAGGGGTTCTGGAGAGGAGTGGAAGGAGCAATATCTCAGGTGGTGAAAGTCCGGGTCAAGCCAAGCTATATTTGGAGTAGTGGACGAACCGGGAGTGCAGGAGGCGAAAGAGGCCGGCATTCTGGCCTTTGCGTCCCTAGTAGCCCGGCGAAGGATCTTGCTAATGTAGAAGGAGGCGAAGCCCCCCAGCCTGGAGGCCTGGATAAACGATATGGCTGGGTTCCTAAAGCTGGAGAGGATTAAGTTTGCCTTGAGAGGGTCTGCGCAGGGGTTTTACAGGCGGTGGCAACCGTTCCTAGACTATCTCGCGGAGCGTTAGAGGAAGGTTGGTCAGCAGCAGCAACCATGGGGGGGGGGGGGGGGCGGGAAACGCCCTGGGAGGGAGGGGGAGAGGGGGGACTGCCTGGGAGGGTGGATGAGCAAGAGATAACATGAAGGTTGGGGAAACTGGCACATACGGGAGAGGGCCAGTGTACAAAGCTGTGTAAATATATCATTTTGCCATGTATATATCTTGCTCTGTGCGATTTCTCGGTTTTCTTTGTTACGGGGGGGGGGGGGGGGGGTGGGAGGCTGTTATTGTTTGTAAGGGAGAAAGATTGTGTTGAAAAACTTTAATAAATATATATTTTTTTTAAAAAGAGAATACAGGCCCTGTTTCCCCAATTTCTCTTCATAAGACAGTCCCAGGGATAAGTCCTTTGTTGCACTACCTCTGCGGCAATAATATCCTTTCCTGAGGTAAGGGGGCCAAAACTGCACACGGTGCTCCAGATATGGCCTAAGCAAGCTCTGATACAATACTAAAATTCTGCAGCTAAGCAGTTCTGAAGAGATGCAAATGACCTCAGTCAACCATTGGGTAAAGAAGCCAACATTGAGGGGCGAAGAAAGTGTCTTCCAATCCGAAACAATAAAGATCTGGCGCAAAAGTACCCAGAATGTTTCCATGAAAGGGTTGGATGCTTTGAAGATTTTGAGTATTGCATCACCATTGATCCAGTGATTCGTCCCCCGTGCGATGTAGCAGAAGAAGTAAAAAGGAAAGCTTGAAGGAGAGAGCTGCCAGAGATGGATGAAAGGAAGGTGATCACCAGAGTCCGAGAGCCTACAGATTGGGTAAATTCCATTCTGTTGAGAGAGAAGCCAGGTGGGTGGCCTAGGATTTGCCTGGCTCCCAAAGTTGTTAACCATTCAGAGGGATCACAATCCCATTCCAATCTTGGAACAGATCTCACCAGCACTTTTAAACAAATATTTCACAGGGCATGGGCTTCACTGGCTAGGTCAACATTTTTATTGTCCGTCCATAATTGCCTTTGGGAAGGTGGTGATGAGCTGCCAGCTTGAACCACTGAAGCCCCTGAGGTGTAGGTAGACCCACTGTGTTATTCGGGAGGAGGTTCCAAGATTTTCACCCAGCGGCAATGAAGGAACAGCCAATATATTCCCGAGTCAGGATCGTGAGTGTCTTGGAGGGGAATTTGCAGGTGGTTGGTTTCCGTGTATCTGCTGCCCTTGTCCTTCTAGATGGTCGCGGTCGTTGGTTTGGAGGGTACTGGTGAAGGAGTCTTGGTGAGTTCCTGAAATACACCTTGTAAATGGTGCACATGCAGCCATTATGTTTTGGTAATGGAGAGAGTGAATGTTGCAGGTGGTCGATGGGGTGACAGTCAAGTGGGCTGCTTTATCTTGGAAGGTGTTGAATTTCTTGTGTGTTGATGGAGCTGCATTCAGCCAGGATTCGTGATTCAATCATCTCATTTTCACTCTGACTCTAGTGTTGAATGCATAACGTTCATATGCAACATTCATTCATCGTTTAAAATGTGCACTCAAAGCTTTCAAGATTTCTGTCATCTTTTTTCTATGCTTGCCTGTGCGATTTAGGGTGGTATACATCTTGTAGCATCCTTCCCAGCAGTTTTGACAGTGTGGCTACTTTTATTATTTATTATTTATTCATGAAGTCTGTTGTAGTCTCATAGTTTTGTCATTGTAAGTGAGAAATTGTCAGTTCTTTCACATATCACCATCCAATGTCACTAGAGATGAAGTTGGAAAATCTACTGCAGCCATATTTACTCATGCAGTAATTTACTGGCTGCCTTTGCCTGTGTTTCCTTTGCCTTTTTATTTTCACTTGCAGCCTGTGTGTGCTTTTCTTTTGTCCTTTTTCTGTAGCTTTTGTTTTGCAGGTTTGTACTTTTGTCGGTTCATTTCTGAGTTGTGTCAGCCTTTGTCTGATTTCCTTTGTTGTATTCCTTTGTCTTTTTCAGCAGCTTTTGGGGAGATTTTGAACCTTTGTATTCCTGGGTTGTCATTGTCTTCTCTGCTCCTATTCAAGGTTCAGAAATCTATTTTTTCCTGCACTGGTACACAATGTTTCATCTGTACGGGTGGCAGTCTTCCTCAGTGCGTGACCAGTGAGAGCCTTCACTGAACTGCCCGAGTTGACTACCTAAAGAGGTAACCTCATGGCATGGTCACATGACCGCGGAAAGGTCGATGTGTCAACTAAATTCATAGAGCCATTTGGCCCATCGAGTTTGCACTGGTTCTTGGAAAGAGCACCCTACCCAAGCCCACACCTCTACCCTATCTCCATAACCCAGTAACCCACCCAACACTAAGGGCAATTTTGGACACTAAGGGCAATTTAGCATGGCCAATCCACCTAACCTGCACATCTTTGGACTGTGGGAGGAAACCGGAGCACCCGGAGGAAACCCACGCACACACGGGGAGGATGTGCCAATTCCACACAGACAGTGACCCAAGCCGGACTCGAACCTGGGACCCTGGAGCTGTGAAGCAATTGTGCTAACCACTATGCTACCCGTGCTGGCCTTGCTAACCACTACGTCACTATGCTACCGTGCTGCCTTAAATCTGTTACATTTCAAAACCCCAAATCATTGTGCGAGTTGGATCCCGAATAATCAAACCAAAACAATGTATGAAGAACTCCTCTGGAAGATATACGAGACCCACATGGGAAAGGAGAAGTGTAGACTCAGAGTTGGATCAGCTCTGTGTCGGATAGGCATCTGGAAGACATTGAAAGAATGGTATCTACATGCAACATCTGCCTGAAGTACAGAAACACACAGTGGAAAGAGGAGATGAAAGTTACTGAAGTATCACCCGGACCATGGTAAAATGTGGGGAGCTGATTTATTCGCACATAATCAAGAATGATATCTCATAGCCCTAGGTGACTTCTCAAAGTTCCCTTTTATTTGGAGGATTAACGTCTTGAGAGATGCCTTAGCAATACGAGCTCTCTCTGC
Source organism: Scyliorhinus torazame (assembly GCF_047496885.1). Classification (NCBI taxonomy): domain Eukaryota; kingdom Metazoa; phylum Chordata; class Chondrichthyes; order Carcharhiniformes; family Scyliorhinidae; genus Scyliorhinus; species Scyliorhinus torazame. The sequence continues at coordinate 240,881,493 of NC_092717.1, read as the reverse complement.
TGAGCAAGGAAACCTGCAAGATTAATGAGTGACATTGGCACCCAGTTCACATCCAGGGAAGTTACGGAATTCGCTGACGGGTTCAGCATCATTAACTCATCAATGCTTTACCCTCCAGGATACGGGTTTATAGCAAGAACCCTTGCTGAGAGACAAAGCAAGACTCAAATCTTGCTTTATTGCCATTCCGGCCCATACCTCTCGAGGCTGACAGCAAATCACCTGCAGAGTTACCGAGTGGAAGAAGAAGTAAAATACATCCTGCGAGTGACCAGCATTAAGTGAGACAATAACGCACGGAAGCGTGGGAAAGAGGAGAGGGTTAGCACTTCAACGAGTGTGCTGGATCCCTAACTGCACTGTTGAAAGGACAAAGTGCAGGATTCAATCATGAAAACCTGGGGGTTTACAGAAGCTGTTGCCGCAGTCGCAGACCAAGGTCACACGGAAACGTAACCCAAACCAGAGCAAATGCAGAGAAACAGAAACCACGTTCGACCAACAGCAGAGCCAGAAAAACAGAAAAGAACAACACAGGAGACATCACGGGCGAAATTCTGCGTCCCGCCAGTCCTGTTTTCCGACCCGGCGCTCCCCCGCCGGCAGCGGGATTCTCCGTTCCCGCAGCCGGCCAATGGGCTTCCCCATTGTGGCCACCCCACGCCGTTGGGAAACCCGTTCAGAAGTCTTGGGGTGACCTTTAAAAGAGATTGACTTTTACACAAGACTTTGTAAGGAGAAAGTCATGTCTCTCAAATTTGATTTTTGAAGGGGTAACCAAGAAGGTAGATGAGGGCAGTGCAGTCGACATTGTCCAAATGGATTTTAGCAAGGCTTTTGACAAGGTACCACATGGTAGGTTGTTGCAAAAGGTTAAATCTCACGGAATCTAGGCCGAGGTAGCCAATTGGATACAAAATTGGCTTGGTGACCAAAGCCAAAGTGTGGTTGTGGAGGGTTTGTTTTTCAACTGGAGGCCTGTGACCAGCGGTGTGCCTCAGGGATCAGTGCTGGGTCCACTGTTATTTGTGATTTATATTAATGATTTGGTTGAGAATGTCGGAGGCATGGTTAGTAAGTTTGCAGATGACACCAAGATTGGTGGCATAGTGGTTAGTGAAGAAGGTTATATAAGATTGCAACAGGATCTTGACCAATTGGGCCAGTGGGCCGATGAATGGCAGATGGAGTTTAATTTGGATAAATGTGAGGTAATGCGTTTTGGTAGATAAAATCAGGGCAGGACCTACTCAGTTAATGGTAGGGAGTTGGGGAGAGTTACAGAACAAAGAGATCTAGGAGTACAGATTTTATAGATCCTTGAAGATGGAGTGGCAGGTGAACAGGGTAGTGAAGAAGGCATTCAGCATGCTAGGTTTTATTGGTCAGAATATTGAATACAGGAGTGGAGCGTCTTGTTGAAGTTGTGCAAGACTTTGGTAAGACCACAAATGGAATACTGTGTTCCGTTCTGGTCACCCTACTATAGGAAGGATATTGTTAAACTAGAAAGAGTGCAGAAGAGATTTACTAGGATGCTACCAGGACTTGATGGTCTGAGTTATAAGGAGAGGCTGGATAGGCTGGGACTTTTTTCCCTGGAGCGTAGGAGACTTAGGGATGATCTTATAGAGGTCTATAAAATAATGAGGAGCATTGATAAGGTAGATAGTCGACATCTTTTCCCAAAGGAAGAGGAGTCTAGGACTAGAGGGCATAGGTTTAAGGTGAGAGGGGAGAGATACAAAAGAGACCAGAGGGGAGGTTTCTACACACGGAGGGTGGTGAGCATCTGGAATGAGGTGCCAGAGGCAGTGATAGAGGCGGGTACGATTTTGTCCTTTAAAAAAACAGCTAGACAGTTACATGGGCAGAGTGGGTATAGAGGGCTATGGGCCAAATGCGGGCAAGTGGGACTAGCCTAGTGCTAGAAACTGGGTGGCATGGCCAAGCTGGGCCGAACGGCCTGTTTCCATGCTGCAAACATCTATGACTCTAATATATGGGTTCACCTCCATCACCTCACCTGTTCTGTCTCTCTTTCAACTCTCATCCACACTATTGTGACCCCTAAGCTCGACTGGGATAAGGGTTTAGGCTTCCTGCTCTTCGTTACCAGGGACTCCCCGAACATATCCGCTGAATTCAGCCCCTTTGAATTAACTTACGGACCGTGCGTAGCTCCCTGAAGCTGCTAAAAGAGAGGTTTCTGGAGCCCAAGGAGGACACCTTCAGGTTGGAGCCAGGAGGAGACAGCTGACAAAGAGGGACTGGAGGGTCCTCAGGTTGAACCCAACCTGACAAACACTGGAGTGATGGAAAAAGTTAATGAATTAACGCATATTATCAAAGATCAGCAGAATTGTGATGGCGTGGTCCCTTTAAGGGATGATTGGCCACCCGGCTCAGAAAATGTAAAGGAGTCTGTATGGACCAATCAGGACGTATTGCCCTAACAATCTGTGACATTGATGTGGGAGTAACCTCACTCATCAAACAAACGTCCTACTGGCTGAACTCACAAATGTCACCCTGGATGGTCTATACCAGAGGCCCTTTGGCCTTTAAAATGCACAATCAACCTTTCAGAGGTTGACCAGCCCGTTGGTAGCTGGATTCAGCAATTGCGCAACGTGCCTGGATTATTTACAGCGACACCTGGCATGACGATTGAGACAACCTGTGCCCCTGGGTCTGAAAAGGGCAAACCTGGTAAAATAAAAAAAGGTGAGTCAGAGGTGGTTACCTGGGAGATGTTGAGGATCAGAGAAACACGCTACTCCGCGAAGCCAACTTCTGCGCCCTCGTCGATTCCCATACTCCCAAAAACAAGAGGGAAGTCAAACAGTTTCCAGGGATGTGCGAATTCTACAAAAGGTTCACCTTGGGACTTGACTGGAGTACTGCTGCAGGCGGATGTGGGCTAGGCCAATCAGGACTCAGTTCAGGAGATTCTGTCAAGTGCTTGACCACAGAAGGCTGTGGAGGTCAAGTCGCTGAATATATTTAAGAAGGAAATAAATAAATTTCTAGACTCCCGAGGTGCCAAGGATTATGGGGAGAGCTCGGGAGTGTGGTGCTGGGATGGAAGCTCAGCCATGATCTTGTTGAATGGGGGACCAGGCTCGAGGGGCCAAATGGCCTCCTCCTGCTCCTACATTCCATCTTTCTATGACTCAATGGGCTGAATAGTCTCCTTCTACGATGTATCCGTATATGTATCTGTCGCTTTGACCCAAACCAGTAGCATTCCTTGTCGCTCTTTGATGATTCTCGCCACCTTTTGTTGAGGTCAAATTGAAGGTCAGTTTTCCAGCCGCGAATCCTTGTGGACTGTGGTAATACCAGGTATTGCGGTACCTGAGAGGTGGATGACCATTGGCTAGACTCAGGAGTATACCAATGGCTGATGTACATAGCTCCGCCCTGAGAGGCGGAGTATAAGAACCGGTGCCGTCCCAGCAGCCTTCACGTTCTGTGTGGAAGCTGCTGGGGAAAGCCTATTAGTTATGACTCACCTTGTCTCGAGAGTAATTGATTGCGCATCATGGACCGACAGCTGGAGTAACTTGGCGCACTCACGGTTCACTTACAACCTTTAAGACACGTCAAGGAAAGAACTTTTAAGTTACAACTACTGCCGTAAACTCATCCTCTCAATGGTGAAAAGGCCAATCTTCCAGCCAATCCGACACCTCCCCGACCACACGGTTTAATTAATGAGTTACAAGAATTGAAACTATCAAATGGGTGAAACCATCATCCACGGAGCTTATATCTGCTTCGCGCAATTTCAGAGGGCAACGCAAAATTGAAAGGAGCATTTGATTTGAACCGTGGAAGCTTTGTCTATGGATTCTAATGAGAGGATTTGTTATAGGTTTAGCCACAGATTAGAGAGAACTCTCACAGGGACAGAATTCAGCCCTGAAGTAAAAATCCTGATGCTGGAGGAACATTGATTCGTGTGACAAGGAACCTTGGTCTAATCAAATTATAGTAATATCAATCCGTGACTTTTTCTTGAATTCGGGAATTCATCTGCCGTTTAATTCCCAGCTCCCTCTTCACAATGGCAGAACGCACTGCTTACAGACTAATTATTTAAAAATCTCATGACATTCATCGCACATCACGGTCAGGATGGTTTTCATAACTTTCAGAGAAAGGGTGACGGACATTTGCGACAGAGATGGTAATAGGTGAGAAAGCGGCATCAATATATATTTGTAGAGCAATATGAACATATTAAACCAGCCCAAGGGGCTTCGCTGGTGCGCTATCAAACAAACTTTGACTCTGAGTGTTATGGGACCTGGATCAGACTCCAATTTATATCAGGAAATCGGATGAGACACCAACAATTTTTCAATTTGTAAACTGTAAGGGAAGGATACTTTGCCCCCAGGAGCGATTCCACTGACAACGCAGACTCTTTGATATTAAAATAAACTTTACCGTTAGCACAGGATTTACCCCATTAACATCCAATTGTACAGTTGCTTCACAGCTCCAGGGTCCCGGGTTCGATTCCCGGCTTGGGTCACTGTCTGTGCGGAATCTGCACGTTCTCACCGTGTCTGCGTGGGTTTCCTCCGGGTGCTCCGGTTTCCCCCCACAGTCCAAAGAGGTGCAGGTTAGGCGAATTGGCCACGCTAACTTGCCCTCCAAAACGGTTCGGAGGGGTCACTGGGTTACGGGGATAGGGTGGAGGTGTGGGCTTGGGCAGGGTGCTCTTTCCAAGGGCTGGTGCAAACTCGATGGGTCGAATGGCCTCCTTCTGCACCGTAAATTCTATGAAATTAACACTTTAACAATTCTTTAACAAAAAAAGAGAAACAAAGACTTTTGAGCTGACTTTCCCATCGACTGTGAAGCATTTCTGTAAAATCCACACTTGCAGATCAAATGCCACTTATTAATACATTTAACAGTCACTGGCTTGCAAATTTATTCACAAAGTCCTTGGGAGAGACGGTTTCAGAAGTCAGTCTGAGAAACACAACTCCTTTCCTCAGAACCCAGAGCAGAACTCGAAAAATACCAAAAACAACAGACACTGGGCAGGGCTGAAAAAGAGACTAAAAAAACAGACCCAGCCCCTACCCATGACATCACAGCCTGCCCAGCTGTCAACCCCCTAATCACAGCTTTAGTAGACATATAATCTGGACAACTTAACCTAAGTTCTTTTGAGAATATTACTGCAACAAACACAATATAACGGGCGGGATTCTCTCATCCCGCGGCAGAGTGTCCACACCGTCGTAAACACCGTTAGGTTTTACAATGGTGTGAACGGGCCGCTCCCAAGACTAATTCTGGCCCCTACAGGGGGCCAGCACGCCACTGGAATGGTTCACGCAGCCGATCCCGGCATGAACTGGGTGCCGCAGGATCCACGCATGCGCAGTGCTCTCCTTCAACGCGCCAGCCCCGACGCAACATGGCGCAGGACTACCGCAGCCGGCGCGTAGGAAATCAGTCCCCCAGCCATAGAGGCCGGCCAGCCGATTGGTGGGCCCCGATCGTGGGCCAGGACGCATCGGAGGCCCCTCCCGGGGTCGGAGCCCCCCTCTCTCCCACAGGCCGCCACCCGACCCTTCCACGCTGAATTCCTGCCGGCTGAGAGCAGGTGTGGACGACGCCGGCGGGACTCGGCATTTACACGACGGCCGCTCGGCCCATCCTGGGCCGAGAATCGGCGAGCCAGCCGCGTAGTGCGGCCTGAAACCGGCGCTGTGCCAACCACGCCGGCGCCGTTGGCGCCGATTCTTCGCTCTGCGGAGAATCGCCTACCGGCGCCGGGGCGGCGTGGCACGGTCGCAGGGATTCGCTGGCCCGGTCCCCGGGCTGAAAGAATCCCGCCAACATGGGGTGGATTCTCCACCCCGCCACATTTCTGCCCTGACTTGCCGGCGGGATTGTCCGAATCCCACCCAGGGATTCACAAGAGGCCGGAATTTGAGGAGTGCAGGTATCCGGAGGGATGTGGGGCTGGAGGAGAGTGCAGAGAATGGGAGGGCCAAGGCCGTGGAATGAATTGAAAACGAGGCAAAGCGCTTTAAAATTGAGGCGTTGCATCACCGGGTAAGTCAGTGAGCACAGGGGTGATGGGGGAGTGGAACTGTGCAGAACGCAGCAACAAAGAGGTTTAAATTCTTCCCCCTAACTAAAACTAAAAACCTTACACACCTCGCTGGGTCAAAATCCTGGAACACCCTCCCTAACTGCACTGTGGGTGTACTTACAACTCAGAGTCTGTAGCGGTTCAAGAAGGCAGCTCACCACCACCTCCTGAAGGGCAGCCAGGGATGGGCAATAAATGCTGACCCAACCAGCGACACCCACATCCCGTAAATGAAATTCCAGCAGAACAGATCCACCAGAAGTGGTGGAACACCGCTATACAGTCGGGAAGGAGTTCTTAACATTGAGTCCAGACCCCATCAATTCTCAGTGCATCAGTTCAAATATGGGCAAGGAAACCTCCTGCTGACTTTTTGGAAATTATTTCCTGGGATGTGAGCATCACTGGTAAGGCCAGCATTTAGACCCCATCCCTAATTGCCCCCTGAACTTTGTGTCTCACTTTCACAGGGCATTGCTGCGGATCTGGAGTCACATGTAGGCCAGACCAAGTAGGGGCGACAGATTGCCTTCCCTAAAGGACATGAGTGAAGCAGATGGGCTTTTCACGACAATCAACAATGGTTTCATGGTCATCATTGGAGTTTTAATTCCAAATTTTTATTTAATTCAAATTGGACGATCTGCTGTGGTGGGATTCGAACCTGGGTACCCAGGGCATTACCCTGGGTCTGCGACTAGTCCAGTGACAGTACGATGACTCCACCGCCTCCCCTTAATAGAACAAAGAACAAAGAAAAGTACAACACAGGAACAGGCCCTTCGGCCCTCCAAGCCCGTGCCGACCAGGCTGCCCGACTAAACTACAATCTTCTACACTTCCGGGGTCCGTATCCCGCTATTCCCATCCTATTCATGTATTTGTCAAGATGCCCCTTAAATGTCACTATCGTCCCTGCTTCCACCACCTCCTCCGGCAGCGAGTTCCAGGCACACACTACCCTCTGTGTAAAAAACTTGCCTCGTACATCTACTCTAAACCTTGCCCCTCTCACCTTAAACCTATGCCCCCTAGTAATTGACTCCTCTACCCTGGGGAAAAGCCTCTGACTATCCACTCTGTCTATGCCCCTCATAATTTTGTAGACCTCTATCAGGCCGCCCCTCAACCTCCGTCTTTCCAGTGAGAACAAACCGAGTTTATTCAACCGCTCCTCATAGCTAATGCCCTCCATACCAGGCAACATTCTGGTAAATCTCTTCTGCACCCTCTCTAAAGCCTCCACATCCTTCTGGTAGTGTGGCAACCAGAATTGAACACTATACTCCAAGTGTGGCCTAACTAAGGTTCTATACAGCTGCAACATGACTTGCCAATCCTTATACTCAATGCCCCGGCCAATGAAGGCAAGCATGCCGTATGCCTTCTTGACTACCTTCTCCACCTGTGTTGCCCCTTTCAGTGACCTGTGGACCTGTACACCTAGATCTCTTTGACTTTCAATACTCTTGAGGGTTCTACCATTCACTGTATATTTCCTACCTGCATTAGACCTTCCAAAATGCATTACCTCACATTTGTCCGGATTAAACTCCATCTGCCATCTCTCCGCCCAAGTCTCCAAACAATCTAAATCCTGCTGTATCCTCTGACAGTCCTCATCGCTATCTGCAATTCCACCAACCTTTCTGTCGTCTGCAAATTTACTAATCAGACCAGTTACATTTTCCTCCAAATCATTTATACATACTACGAACAGCAGAGGTCCCAGCACTGATCCCTGCGGAACACCACTAGTCACAGCCCTCCAATTAGAAAAGCATCCTTCCATTGCTACTCTCTGCCTACTATGACCTAGCCAGTTCTGTATCCACCTTGCCAGCTCACCCCTGATCCCATGTGACTTCACCTTTTGTACCAGTCTACCATGAGGGACCTTGTCAAAGGCCTTACTGAAGTCCATATAGACAACATCCACTGCCCTACCTGCATCAATCATCTTAGTGACCTCTTCGAAAAACTCTATCAAGTTAGTGAGACACGACATCCCCTTCACAAAACCATGCTGTCTCTCACTAATACGTCCATTTGCTTCCAAATGGGAATAGATCCTGTCTCGAAGAATTCTCTCCAGTAATTTCCCTACCACTGACGTAAGGCTCACCGGCCTGTAGTTCCCTGGATTATCCTTGCTACCCTTCTTAAACAAAGGAACAACATTGGCTATTCTCCAGTCCTCCGGGACATCACCTGAAGACAGTGAGGATCCAAAGATGTCTGTCAAGGCCTCAGCAATTTCCTCTCTAGCCTCCTTCAGTATTCTGGGGTAGATCCCATCAGGCCCTGGGGACTTATGTACCTTAATATTTTTCAAGACGCCCAACACCTCATCTTTTTGGATCTCAATATGACCTAGGCTATCTACACACCCTTTTCCAGACTCAACATCTACCAATTCCTTCTCTTTGGTGAATACTGATGCAAAATATTCATTTAGTACCTTGCCCATTTCCTCTGGCGCCACACATAGATTCCCCTGCCTGTCCTTCAGTGGGCCAACCCTTTCCCTGGCTACCCTCTTGCTTTTTATGTACGTGTAAAAAGCCTTGGGATTTTCCTTAACCCTAATTGCCAATGATTTTTCATGACCCCTTTTAGCCCTCCTGACTCCTTGCTTAAGTTCCTTCCTACTTTCCTTATATTCCACACAGGCTTCGTCTGTTCCCAGCCTTCTAGCCCTGACAAATGCCTCCTTTTTCTTTTTGATGAGTAATTGGCACCTATGCCTCCCCTCACCCCCCTACTCTGATGTATCACTATTCCTCCATGTTGGACACCACTTGGAGGAAGTAGTAAGAGTGACTAGGGCACCAAATCTGGGTGGGAGACTTCCATGTCAAGAGTGGCCCCGTGACACCACTACTGACCAAGTAGGCTGTGACCTGGGCAGCACGGTAGCATTGTGGATAGCGCAATTGCTTCACAGCTCCAGGGTCCCAGGTTCGATTCCGGCTTGGGTCACTGTCTGTGCGGAGTCTGCACGTCCTCCCCGTGTGTGCGTGGGTTTCCTCCGGGTGCTCCGGTTTCCTCCCACAGTCCAAAGATGTGCAGGTTAGGTGGATTGGCCGTGCTAAATTGCCCTTAGTGTTGGGTGGGGTTGTGGGGATCGGGTGGAGGTGTTGACCTTAGATAGGGTGCTCTTTCCAAGAGCCGGTGCACACTCGATGGGCCGAATGGCCTCCTTCTGCATTGTAAATTCTATGATAATCTATGACCTGAAAGACATAATTAGCAGACTGGATCCACAGCAATTGGCAATAGATCCCACATGAGGGAAAAACCTACTTAACCATATTGCATCTGTCATATATGGTTCATGATGATATCACTGGGAATGACCACCGCCTAGCCATCGCAGAGACCACTCCCCTCTTCACACCAAGACCATCCTTCATTGCGTTGTGTGGCTCAACCACTAATGATGTGCTAAATGGGATGGGGTTTGAACAGATCTATTAGCTCAAAACTCGGCATCCACGCAGCGCTGTGGGCCATCAGCCGCAGCGGAATTGTACAAAACCACAATCTGTAACCTCATGGCTGTTACATTCTGGTGCTTGGCCGGACAAAATTAGTGCACGAGAGAACGTCTAGTTCGTGACTAGTTAAATTAGCAATAAAAAAACTATCAAAATCTACAAACTACTATATTACTTTATCGTATTCCAAGCATTGTCTGGCATCTTTGAATCTGTCTATATATATGTTTCTGGAACAGACCTCTTCATTCACCTGAGGAAGGAGCAGCGCTCCGAAAGCTAGTGACATCGAAACAAACCTGTTGGACTTTAACCTGGTGTTGTAAGACTTCTTACTGTACTATATTACTATTATTAAATTATCTAAGAGCTACTACAAATGTGACGATCCACTCTGATGACTATCTCCAGACTCCCCGAGGTAACAGTGTCACGTGGTTGTGCTCTACTGCCGCCAGCTGGTTGGAGGTCGTATCCATTACTGTTTACATGATTGCTGCTGCATATCATCAGAGTGGCCCGGCACAACCCCCACACTGCCATTACCGACAAGCTGGGCGATCAACCCTGGTTCAATGAGGAATGCGGGAGGGTGTGCCAGGGAGCAACACTAGGCACACCTGAAAATGAAGTGCCAACCTATTGAAACTGCAAAACAGGACTAGTAATCCCGAGGCCCAGGCTAATGCCCTCCCTCAGGACATGGACTCAAATCCCACTAAGACTGCTGGTGGAATTTAAATTCAATTATTAATCTGCAATTGAAAGATAGTCTGAAACTATCATCGATTATTCCAAAATCCCTGGCCCGGTCTGGCCTACATGTGACTCCACACAGACACCAACCTGGTTGACACTGGTTTAGCACAGTGGGCTAAACAGCTGGCTTGTAGTGCAGAACAAGGCCAGCAGCGCAGGTTCAATTCCCGTACCAACCTCCCCGAACAGGCGCCGGAATGTGGCGACTAGGGGCTTTTCACGGTACCTTCATTTGAAGCCTACTTGTGACAATAAGCGATTTTCATTTTCACTTAACTGCCTTCCGTTCAAAGGCAATTAGGGATTGTCAACAGATGCTGGGCTTTCCAGTGACACCCACATTTCATAAAACAATAAATATAAGGCACAAACAATGATTGTCTTCAACGATAGAGAATCTAACCACCTTACCTTGACATTTAATGACATTTCCCATTGAATCTGCCACCTTCGAAATGCTGGGATTACCACGTAACACCTAACTGGGCCAGCCATATAAATGCTATGGCCACAAGAGCAGGTCAAAGACTTGGGGCGGGATACTGCGGTCTCCCAGCCGCGTGTTTCATGGCGGCGGGAGAGGGCGCACCGTTCGCTGGTGGTGGGATTCCCTGCTCCCACCGCTGTCAATGGGAATTATCTTTGAAGCCACCCCACACGGGCCAGTAAATCCCACCGCCAATGAATGGACAGAGAATTCCGGCCTGAGAATTCTGTGTTGAGTTACTGACATCCTGACCCCCCCCCCCCCCCCCCCCACCCCCCCCCACCCCCCCCCCCCCCCAAAGCCTGTCCACCATCTACAAGACACAAATGTGGAATACTCTCCTCTTGCCTGGTTGAGTGCAGCCCGAAGAACACCCAGAAAGCGTGAGAACTCTTGTTTTCTCTTCCTAATCATGCTCGGGAGAGGGGGGTGTAGACAGGTGCCAAACACCAGTCACTGGGGATGCCTGACAGGTCTGCCAAGCTGGGTTCCAATTTTTCAAAAGCTTGTATATCAGTGTCCATTGAATTCCTACAGGGCAGATGGATCGAGTCTGCACTGTCCCTCCAAAAGAGCACTCTACCCAGGCACACTCACTCGCCCTATCCCCCTGACCCTGCACATTGATCATGGCCAAGCGACCTCACCTGCACAAATTTTGGACTGTGGGAGGAAACCAGAGCACCCATAAGACCCGTGAGACATAGGAGTAGAATTAGGCCATTCAGCCCATCATTCAATCATGGCTCCGCCATTCAATAGTGGCTGATACGTTTCTCATCCCCATTCTCCTGCCTTCTCACCATCACCCCTGATTCCCTTATTAATCAAGAACCTATCTCTCTCTGTCTTTGCCTCCACAGCCGTCTGCGGCAAAGAGTTCCACAGATTCACTGCCCTCTGGCTGAAGAAATCCCTCCCCATCCCTGTTTTAAAGGATCGTAATTTAGGCTGAGGTTGTTCTAGTTTCTCCAACTGGTGGAAACATCTTCTCCACGTCCACTCTGTCTGGGCTTCTGAGTATCCTGTAATGAGATAGAATCTCTACAGTGCAGAAGGAGGCCATTTGGCCCATCAAGTCTGCACCGTCTCTTGGAAAGAGTACCCTACCTACACCACATTACTATAACCGTTACCCAGTAGCCCCACCTAACACTTTGGATACGAAGGGGCAGTTTAGCACGGCCAATCCACCTAACCTGCACTTCTTTGGACTGTGGGAGGAAACCGCAGCTGCCGACGGAAACCCACTCAGACGTGGGGAGAACGTGCAAACTCCACTAAGCCAGTCGCCCAAGGACAGAATCAAACCCGGGTCCCTGGCGCTGTGAGGCAGCAGTGCAGACCACTGTGCCACCGTGCCACCCCTAAGTCAGTGTCAGGTCAGTTTTGCTCGTCTGGGCAGCTTCGTGATTGCAATCGTTTTTTTAAGGGGGCAGGTGGAGGGAGTTGGAGTGTGGGAGAGTTTAAAGTTCTGGGGAAAGGTTAAAGGGGCTGGAGAGGGCACAGGGGGGAGTGAGATTAGAGTAGGGGTTGGGGGGGGCAAGATTAACTACAGAGTTGAATTGCTTTGTCAATGTAGTGATATTTTTATCGCCACTTTCCCAACATCAGTTGATTGCTCTGTGACTAATCATTCTCGGAGAATCAACAGTTGGCCTCCAAATTCTGCATTGCGTCTGTCGCTCTGCTTGATGTCATGGAAAACCTACGTCACCTTTCACAGTATCCCATATCACTGTACATCCAATTAAATACTTTTGAGTTGTAGTTGTAGGTAGAACGCCATACAACGTGACTAAATGTGGAGTTATAACTTTGGTGTGAAAAACAGAGAGGAAGAGTATTATTTAAATGGTGGTGTATTGGGAAGTCTGGATGTGCAAATGGACCTGGGTGTCCTTTTGCACCAGTCGATGAAAGAGGAGAGGGGGGTGTGATGTTCTCTGTTGGGTCTATCAAAATGCTTGAGAACGTAGTGTTAACAAAGAACATCAAGCTGAGTTATTGAACAAAGCTGATTTATTTACACTATTAAATTAAAGATTCCAACCAGTCAACAAGGAATAAGTTGTTAAATAAAACTGTATATTTCTTACTACAGAACTCTCTTCCATGCAATGAATCTATCTCACGCCTAAACACCTTCTCCCAGAATCCCAGGAGTCACATGATATTTATATGACTGCACCTTATCTCCATCTGATGGTGAGAAGTATTAACATCATATTGTTAACCCTTTGTATTCCTTACAATACACATATTGTTACAGGGGGTACAGCAAACAATTAGGAAGGCAAATGGTATGATGGCCTTCATTGCAAGAGGATGTGAGTTCAGAAGTATCGATGTCTAAATGCAGTGAAACATGGCCTTGGCAGGACCGGACCTGGAGTATTGTGCGCAGTTTTGGTCCCCCTATCCTGAGAAAGGATATACTTGCCACAGAGGGGGGTGTAGAGGAGGTTCACTAGGCAGATAGCAGGGTTGGTGGGACAGTCCTATCAGGAGACGTTGGTCTGGCTGGGCTTGTATTCACTTGGGTTTGGAGGGATAAGAGGCGATCTGATTGAACAAATTAAATATAAAATTCTAACAGGGCTGGACAGACTAGATGCTGGAAGAACATTTTCCCTGGTTGGGGATGAGGTGTTGGGTGCTCTGAGGTACAGACGAACCAACACGGTTGCGATTGGTACAACGCAGTTTTATTCCATCTAACTATTTATACATCTGACTTGGTACTCAGCACGTTGTGACTGTGTGAGTGTCTTGCTAATGAGGTCCTGGCCCTGTGCTGTCTCCAGATGGACTGCTCAGGAACTGTCGTGTTTCTTGTTTTATACTGTGTCTGCTCTTGTCTGTGATTGGCTGTCGTGTTATGTGTGCTAATTGGTCCGTTGGTCTGTCTATCATTATGTATGTGTTATGATGTATGTTCGAATATCATGACAGGGGAATCTTGAATGAAGAGGGCAAAGTGCAAAAGTAACAGAGTTGTTGTGGTAGGGGATTTTAATTTCCCCTATATTGACTGGGACTCACTTAGTGCTAGGGGTTTGAATGGGGCAGAATTTGTAAAGTGTATCCAGGAAGCCTCCTTGATGGAATATGTAGATGGTCCAACTAGGGAAGGGGCGGTACTGGACCTGGTATTGGAATGAGCCTGGTTAGGTGGTTGAGATTTCAGTCGGGGAACATTTTGGGAGTAGTGACCACTATTCTGTAAGTTTTAGGGTACGTTTGGATAGGGATGAGGGTAACCCTTGCGTTAAGGTGCTAAACTGCGGAAAGGCAAATTACGATAACATTAGACAGGAATTGAAGAATTTGGATTGAGTGCGGCCGTTGGAGGATAAATCAACATCGGACATGTGGGAGTCTTTCAAACGACAGTTGATTAGGATTCAGGAAAGTCACGTTCCTGAGAGAATGAAGGATAAATATGGGAAGTTTAGGTAGCCTTGGATAACGAGGGATGTTGTGAACCTCGTCAAAAAGAAAAAGGAGACTTTTGTACGGTCTAGAAGGATGGGGACAGTCGAAACCCTTGAGGAGTATAAGGAAAGTAGGAAGGTACTGAAGCGGGTAATTAGGAGGGCTGGGAAGGGTCATAAAAAGCCTTTGGCAAGTAGGATTAAGGTGAATTCCAAAGTTTTTTATTCATATGTAAATAGCCAGACAGAGCTTCCCAGACCCCCAACCACTCGCTGTGTGAAAAAGATTTTTCTCTTATCACATTTGGTTCTTTTGCGAATCGCTTTAAACCTGTCTCCTCATGTTCTTCAGCCTTTCATGCGGGGAACAGTTTCTCCCAATTTATTCAGCCCAGACCCCCTCGTGGGTTTGAACATCTCTATCAAATTATTTTGACGAAGGGGACGACACGGTGGCACAGTGGTTAGCACTGCTGCCTCACAGCACCAGGCACCCGGGTCCAATTCCGGCTTCCATAGAACCACAGAATCCCTACAGTGCAGAAGGCGGCCATTCAGCCCATTGAGTCTGTACCGATCCTCTGAAAGAGTACTCCACCCAAGCGCACTTGCCCGCCCTATTCCTATACCCTTTAACCTAACCTGCACATCTTTCGACACTAAGGGGAACTCTATCACAGCCAATCCACCGAACCTGCACGTCTTTGGACTGTGGGATGAAACCCGAGCACCCAGAGGAAACCCACGCAGACAAGGGAAGGGAGTACAGAGTCCGCACAGACAGTGACCCAAGGCCAGAATTGAACTCGGATCCCTGGCACTGTGAGGCAGAAGTGCTGACCCCTATGCCACTGTGCTGCTTGCCGACTGTCTGTATGGAGTTTGTATGTTTGTATGTTTTCCCGGTGTCTGCATGGGTTTCCTCCGAGTGCTTTGGTTTCTTCCTACAGTCCAAAGATGTGCAGGTTAGATGGAATGGACATGATCAATTGCCCCTTATCATCCAGGGATGTGTCGGTTAGGTTGAAGGGTTGTTGGGATAGGGTGGAGTGCTCTTCCATGGGGTCGGTGCACACTCGACAGTTCTATGATAAGAGCAATGAAGCTCCTCCTAGTGTCATGACTATTACTTATCCCTCAAGCAACAGTATTAAAAAATAATTGCAAGGCCATTTTTACATCACCATGAAATCATGCTTTGCGCAAATGTTCCTCCAAATTCCGTACACAGTAAAGGCGATGACGCTTTACACTGGCCGTCAGTTGCTTGGGGAAATCCTGAGCATGTTAGAGAACGTCCTTCCTTTCTTCTACCTAGACCATGCAGTCTTATTGCACTCATGCGGAACAGTTCGGCTCCAAGGAATGCTTAATTTTCCCAAATTGAAATGCTCTGGTACTTCCCTCAAATTACAAACTAAGTCTATTCTATTAAGAAACTAATTCTGACCTGCCAAACGTACAATTAAAAAGTCTCCTCTCTGGAGGAGTTGCTTTATTTGTAGCAATTACAACTTGGCAGCTGGAGAGATCAACGCGCCAGTTATCTATGGTTTAACACTCTGAGCTCAACGTGCCCAAGGCGGTGAGCTCGATTGATGAGTCAAGCTCAATCAACGAGAATCGCGGGACTGTTCAGCACAGGGGGCACCCATTCGGCCCATCTTTCCCGTGCTAGCTCTTTGAAAGAGCTATCCAATTGATCCCACTCCTGCTCTTAAACCACGATGGTGCAATTTTTCTTTTCCTTTTCCAGTATTTATCTCAGTCCATTTTGAAACCTGCTCCCGCTGCCCTTTCAGGAAGTACTTTCCGGAGCGTAACAACTCTGTCCGAAAACAAAGAAATCTCCTCATTTCCCCCTCTGCTTCTTATGCCGATTACTGGAACCTCACAATGGATGATGTTGGCGATATCACTATTTCTTCTACCTAGACCATATAAAATCTTACACAAAAGGTGTGGCAGGAGTGCCTTTAGACACGGAGTGCTGATTGGAACAGAGTGCATCTGAGTTTAGGTGAGTGACTGAGTGCTGATTGGAACAGAGTGCATCTGAGTTTAGGTGAGTGACTGAGTTCGGGTGAGTGGCGAGAGAGGGCTGTGTTTAGAACCTTGAGGTTCTGAAAAAAAAATTATTTTAAATTATTTAAATTAATTAACGAGTTGAATATGGCTGGACAGGTGATGTGCTGTTGCTGTATGATGATGGAACTGGTGGATCCCATTGAGACCGTCGGTGACCACATCTGCAGCAAATGTTGGCTGCTCGAGGAACTTCGGCTCAGAATTGATGAGCTGGAGACCGAGCTGCACACACTGCGGCACATCAGGGAGGGGGAAAATTACCTGGACGCTTTGTATCAGGAGCCAGTCACACCCGGTAGAATAAGTACTGTTAATTCGGACAGTGATCAGGGACAGAGTGATGTGACTGCAAGGGAGGCACGTAGGGGGATCCTGAGTTTAGGAGTTGAGGAGCCTCAGCCCTTGACCTTGTCCAACAGGTATGAGGTACTTGCTCCCTGTGTGGATGAGGAAGAGGGCTGTAGGGAGGGTGCGTTGACTGACCACTGCACCGTGGTACAGGAAGCCATTCAAGAGGGGGGAGCAAAAAGACAAGTGGTAGTTGTAGGGGATTCTATAATTAGGGAGATTGATGGCATCCTTTGTAAGCCAGATCGTGAGTCCCGCATGGTATGTTGCCTGCCCGGTGCCAGGGTGAGGGACATCTCTGATCGGCTTGAAAGGATTTTGGAGAGGGAGGGGGAGGATCCAGTTGTTTTGGTCCACGTTGGGACTAACAACATAGGTAAGACTAGGAAAGAGGACAGGTCCTCCAGGATTATAATCTCTGGATTACTACCCAAGCCACGTGCCAATTGGCATAGGGTTGAGAAAATTAGGGAAGTTAACACGTGGCTAAAGGAGTGGTGCGGGAAAGAGGGATTCCATTTCATGGGGCATTGGCATCAGTACTGGGGAAGAAGGGACCTGTACCGTTGGGACGGTCTTCACCTGAACCATTCTGGGGCCAGTGTTCTAGCGAATAGGATAAATAGGTTGGTCACAAGGACTTTAAACTAGCAAGTTGGGGGGAAGGGAAGTGTAAAGCTATGGACAGTATAATGGTTAATGGAGAGCAAGGCAGCAGGTTACGTGACAGGTTATTATGTAGAGATATGGGTTCAAAGACAAGGAAAATTAGGAGAAAGGGTAAGAGGAAAAATAATTTGCAAAAAGTTACTGATCAAGGTATTAGGATTCATAACAAAGACATAAAAAACAGCGTAAGTGTACTTTACCTGAATGCTCGGAGTATACAAAATAAGGTAAATGAGTTGATGGCGCAAATCATCGTGAATGACTATGATTTAGTGGCCATTACTGAAACATGGTTAAAAGTTGGTCATGACTGGGAGTTAAATATCCAAGGGTATCAAACTATACGAAAGGATAGAATGGACGGTAAGGGCGGTGGTGTAGCTTTGTTGTTTAAGGATGGCATCCGGGCAATAGTAAGGGATGATATTGGTGCTATGGAGGGCAAGGTTGAATCAATTTGGGTGGAAATCAGGAATAGTAAGGCGAAAAGGTTACTGATAGGAGTAGTCTATAGGCCACCAAATAGTAACAGGATGGTAGGGCAGGCAATAAGCAAAGAAATAACAGATGCAAGGTACAGCGGTTATCATGGGAGATTTTAATCTGCATGTCGATTGGTTTAACCAGGTTGGTAAAGGCAGCCTTGAGGAGGAGTTTATAGAATGTGTCCGGGATAATTTTCTGGAACAGTATGTAATGGAACCTACAAGGGAACAAGCGGTCCTAGATCTGGTCCTGTGTAATGAGGCAGGATTGATTAATGATCTCATAGTTCGGGATCCTCTTGGAAGGAGCGACCACAATATGGTGGAATTTAAAATACAGTTGGAGGATGACAAGGTAAAATCAAACACTAGTGTTTTGTGCTTAAACAAAGGCGATTACAATGGGATGAGAGAAGAACTAGCTAAGGTAGACTGGGAGCAAAGACTTCATGGTGAAGCAGTTGAGGAACAGTGGAGAACCTTCCGAGCGATCTTTCACAGTGTTCAGAAAAGGTTCATACCGACAAAAAAGAAAGACGGTAGAAAGGGGAAAAATCGACCGTGGATATCTAAGGAGGTGAGGGAGAGTATCAAATTGAAGGAAAAAACATACAAAGTGGCAAAAATTAGTGGGAGACTAGAGGACTGGGAAGTCTTTAGGGGACAACAGAAAGCTACTAAAAAAGCTATAAAGAAGAGTAAGGTAGACTATGAAAGTAAACTGACTCAGAACATAAAAGCAGATAGTAAAAGCTTTTACAAATATATAAGACAAAAAAGAGTGGCTAAGGTAAATATTGGTCCTTTGGAAGATGAGAAGGGAGATTTAATAATAGGAGACGGGGAAATGGCTGAGGAGCTGAACAGGTTTTTTGGGTCAGTCTTCACAGTGGAGGACACAAATAACATGCCAGTGACTGATGGAAATAAGGATATGATAGGTGAGGACCTTGAGATGATTGTAATCACTAAGGAGGCAGTATTGGGCAAGCTAATGGGGCTAAAGGTAGGGATGCATCACAGAGTGTTAAAAGAGATGGCTAGGGAAATTGTAAACGCACTAGTGAGAATTTATCAAAATGCACTAGACTCTGGGGTGGTCCCAGAGGATTGGAAAGTAGCAAACGTGACACCACTGTTTAAAAAAGGAGGTCGGCAGAAAGCGGGTAATTATAGGCCGGTAAGCTTAACTTTGGTTGTAAGGAAAATGCTGGAATCTATCATTAAGGAGGAAATAGCGGGGCACCTGGAGGGAAATTGTCCCATTGGGCAGACGCAGCATGGGTTCATAAAGGGTAGGTCGTGTCTGACTAATTTGGGAGAATTTTTTGAGGACATTACCAGTGCAGTAGATAATGGAGAGCCAACGGATGTGGTATATCTGGATTTCCAGAAAGCTTTTGACAAGGTGCCACACAAAAGGTTGCTGCATAAACTAAAGATGCATGGCATTGAGGGTAAAGTGGTAGCATGGGTAGAGGATTGGTTAACTATCAGAAAGCAGAGAGTGGGGATAAATGGGTGTTTCTCTGGTTGGCAACCTGTAACTAGTGGGGTCCCTCAAGGATCAGTGATGGGCCCGCAGTTGTTCACAATCTACATAGATGATTTGGAGTTGGGGACCAAGTGCAATGTGTCAAAGTTTGCAGGCGACACTAAGATGAGTGGTAAAGCAAAAAGTGCAGAGGATACCGGAGGTCTGCAGAAGGATTTGGATAGGTTAGGTGAATGGGCTAGGGTCTGGCAGATGGAATTCAATGTTGCCAAGTGTGAGGCTATCCATTTTGTGTGGAATAACAGCAGAATGGATTATTATTTAAACGGTAAGATGTTAAAACATGCTGCTGTGCAGAGGGACCTGGGTGTGCTCGTGCACGAGTCGCAAAAAGTTGGTGCGCAGGTGCAACGGGTGATTAAGAAGGCTAATCGAGTTTTGTCTTTCATTGCTAGAGGGATGGAGTTCAATACTAGGGAGGTTATGCTGCAATTGTATAAGGTGTTGGTGAGGCCACATCTGGAGTATTGTGTTCAGTTTTGGTCTCCTTACCTGAGAAAGGACATATTGGCGCTGGAGGGAGTGCAGAGGAGATTCTCTAGGTTGATCCCAGAGTTGAGGGGATTAGATTATGACGAGAGGTTGAGTAGACTGGGATTGTACTCATTGGAGTTTTGAAGGATACGGGGGGATCTTATTGAAACATATAAAATTATGAAGGGAATAGATAGGATAGATGCGGGCAGGTTGTTTCCACTGATCGGGGAAAGCAAAACTAGGGGGCATGGCCTCAAAATAAGGGGAAGTAGATTTAGGACGGAGTGTAGGAGGAACTTCTTCACCCAAAGGGTTGTGAATCTCTGGAATTCCTTGCCCAGTGAAGCAGTTGAGGCTCCTTCTTTAAACGTTTTTAAGAAAAAGATAGATACCTTTCTAAAGAATAAAGGGATTTGGGGATATGGTGTACGGGCCGGAGAGTGGAGCTGAGTCCACAAAGATCAGCCATGATCTCATTAAATGGCGGAACAGGCTCGAGGGGCCAGATGGCCTACTCCTGTTCCTAGTTCTTATGTTCTTCTGTTCTTCTTTTAATATCCCAGCTACCTTCTCAGTAAGATGGGTAAATGATCGTACTTTAATTCCAACCTTCTGGGTTGCTTCTTTTCTAATGAATCAAACAGGAACGTTTTACATATCTTACGTATCTAACCTTGGGCGACTGTCTGTGCGGAGTCTGCACATTCTCCCTGTGTCTGCGTGGGTTTCCTCCGACATGCCAAAGATGTGCAGGTTAGGTGGATTGGCCATGCTAAATTGCTCTTAGTGTCCAAAGATTAGGTGGGGTTGCTGGGATAGGACAGGTAAGCGGGCCTCGGTTGGCGTGTTCTTTCAGAGGCCCGGTGCTGACTGGATGGACCGATTGGCCTCCTTCTGTACTGTAGGAATTCTATGATTCTATGACTTAATGATACAAAGATCTTAATGTTTAAAATGCACATCTTATTATTACACCTGGGCCTAAATGTTGGCAGGAGCACAAGGGTTATTTGCTTTAATGACAGCTCTGCCATAATAGTTCTGCTGAAATGTAAATTGCCCAGAGCTGATGTACCAAAGGTCCCATTATTAAAACTATATCATGAGGAGATCCACATGAAATTGAACCCCAGATACTAAAGCACGTGCATTGAGAAAGTACCTCTGACAGGATGACCTAAAGCCTTTTCCAGCCAAACAAATATTTTTGAAGTGCAGTCACCATTGCAATGAGGGACCCGCGACACCGATTCGCACACAGCAAGATCCCAATAACTGCAATGTAGCAACGGGCAGATAATAACCCGTTTTGTTCGTCGGCATGGGTTGAATGATAAATATTGCCTGGCACACCGAGGAGAACTCTCCTGTTCTTTCTCAAATTGAAGTGGGATTGTTTACGTGTGGGTCGGGATGCTCCATTGCCCGAAGCCAATATCGTAATTGGCAATCACAATTGCTTCGCGGCTCCGGGGTCCCGGGTTCGGTTCCGGCTTGGGTCGCTGTCTGTGCGGAGTCTGCGCATCCTCCCCGTGTCTGCGTGGGTTTCCTCCGGGTGCTCCGGTTTCCTCCCACAGTCCAAAGATGTGCAGGTTAGGTGAACTGGCCATGATAAATTGCCCTTAGTGTCCAAAATTGCCCTTAGTGTTGGGTGGGGTTGCTGGGTTATGGGGATAGGGTGGAGGTGTTGACCTTGGGTAGGATGCTCTTTCCAAGAGCCGGTGCAGACTCGATGGGCCGAATGGCCTCCTTCTGCACTGTAAATTCTCTGAATCTATGAATCAGGCGGGGAATCGGCTACGATGCCAAAATCGGGGCCAGCGGGGCTTTGACTCCGGTTAGACGCCGGTCAGCCAAGCTCCGCCTCCTTGGAAATGGCATAATTGCGTCGCCCGCCGCACGCCATTGCAACGGCATTGTCGCATCATCGGCCAGCCCTCCCATGATGCTCCCCCCCCACCCCCCCGGATGGGCCGAGTTCCCGGCCGCGCGGGGCACGTGCGGTCTCAGCGGTCGGGAACCTGGTGTGGCGACGGGGGACTGTGCCCAGAGCTATCACACACAGCTGGGATCCATACCGCTGGCCCAGAGGGGGGGCTTCCGCTCGGGCTGGGGGAACTGTTGGGGGGTGGCCAGGCGGCGGCCTGTGGACCACGAATGGTGGGTTGTGTCCGCGCACTGCCAACGCATGTTGTACGGCACGGCCGCTGCAGGTTGTCAGCCGTGTGCATGCGCGGCCAGGGACCCGGCCATTTTGACGCGGGAGCCGGGCGTTTCACCCGGTGCCGGTTCTAGCCCCTCACCAGTCCCAGAATCGCTGAGGGGTCGGCGTCACTTGTTTCCACGTAAACCTCCCACGGATTCTCCATTCGGGCCGGCACTTGGCTGCAGAAACGGAGAATCCAGCCCATGGTTTATAAAACCTTTGCATTCCATGCCTCCACTTGTAAATGTACATGTTGTTGAAGGAGGAAGAGTAGCAGGGTCAGCAGAGAACTCTGCACTCTCAGCTCATTGAAGAGAAGGCATCAAACTGATGGCTGCAGTTTGTAGGTGACTGGTCAGTTGAAAACATTGTTCGCCGATTGAATGTTAGGAACAAGGAACATAGGCAGGGGTGGGCCATTCAGCCCTTCAAGCCTGCTCCACGATTCAATAAGATCATGGGTGATCTCACTGTGGTCCCAATTCCACTTTGCCCTTTGTCCCCCATAACCCTTGACCCCCTTGTCTCTCAGAAATATGCCTAACTCAATCCGTGAGTAAACACAACGGCCCAGCCTCCGCTGCTCACTGGGGAAAAGAACATCACAGAGTAATGACCCTTTGATAGAAACAAATTATCTTCAGCTCTGATTTAAACCATTGACCTCTTATTCTTAAATAATATCCCCTGGTTTTAGCCTCCCTCACAAGTGCAAACATCCTCCTGTGATGAAATAAGAAAATTGGTACATATTTTATTTTATATGGGCAGCAGGGTAGCACAATGGTTAGCACAGTTGTTTCACAGCTCCAGGGTCCGAGGTCCGAGTGTCCGCTTGGGTCACTGTCTGTGCGGAGTCGGCACGTTCTCCCCGTGTGTGCGTGGGTTTCCTCCGGGTGCTCCGGTTTCCTCCCACAGTCCAAAGATGTGCAGGTTAGGTGGATTGGCCGTGCTAAATTGCCCTTAGTGTCCCAAAAAAAAAGGTTGAGTGAGCTTACTGGGTTACAGGGATAGGGTGGAGGTGTGGGCTTGAGTAGGGTGCTCTTTCCAAGGGCCGGTGTAGACTCGATGGGCCGAATGGCCTCCTTCTGCACTGTAAATTCTATGATATTTGTTACAGTAATGTTATTAAATGGTTTACGATACACACAGGCAGTGTCGGCTGGAGCTGCAATTAAGGGATGAGAGACTCATTGATTTTAACCATTTACTTGTTTACAGATAGATGGCTAATGGAACATTATTTTGCTTTTGGAGGATCTTGGGATGTAGATAATTTATGAAGGATGATGTTTACTCCTGGATAAACAGGTCATGGGGCATCTTAGTGACAGGAGACCAAAGAATGCCTTATGATATAATTAATGGGTGGAGCCAGGTCTGTCTGTAGTTTTTGTAGTTTGCCATAGGATTTTAGTCTGACATAACAAGGCTTCATCTGGCTCCTGGAAGGTTCTCTCCCAGTTCTTTGCACAGAGAACAACAAGTAAATCTGATTGTTTACTTTATTTATAAGTGGTCTTTGAACTATATTGGTTTGCTTAATTGGAATATTTCTAGTTGCAGTTGTTGGGAGTAAGTTAAAGCTTTGTTTTGTCAAAGCACTGTTTGAACTGTAAAGCTATTTCTTTGTTGCTCATGCGATTGATTCTGTGTTTCAATTAAAGTTTGTTTGAAACATAAAAGAAACTTGTTGGTCAATGTTATCACTCCTGTGGTGAAGTATCCTTTCCTCACAGTTTTCACAATTGCAAATTGTTGGGTCTTGTCCCATTGATGCAGACAGGGGCGTGTATGATATTTTGCTTCCAGAAATCGTATAGTGTTCAATTCTGGTCGCCACACTACCAGAAGGATGTGGAGGCTTTAGAGAGGGTGCAGAAGAGATTTACCAGGATGTTGCCTGGTATGGAGGGCATTAGCTATGAGGAGCGGTTGAATAAACTTGGTTTGGTCTCAGTGGAACGACGGAGGTTGAGGGGTGACTTGATAGAGGTCTACAAAATGATGAGGGCATAGACAGAGTGGATAGTCAAAGGCTTCTTCCCAGGGTAGAGGGGTCAATTACTAGGGGGCATAGGTTTAAGGTGCGAGGGGCAAGGTTTAGAGGAGATGTACGAGGCAAGTTTTTACACAGAGGTTAGTGGGTGCCTGGAATGCGCTGCCGGAGGAGGTGGCGGAAGCAGGGACGATAGTGACATTTAAGGGGCATCTTGACAAATACATGAATAGGATAGGAATAGAGGGATACGGACCCAGGATGTGTAGATTATTTTAGTTTAGACGGGCAGCATGGTCAGCACAGGCTTGGAGGGCCGAAGGGCCTGTTCCTGTGCTGTACTTTTCTTTGTTCTTTGTTCAATGACCAGCTCTTTAGAGATCAGAGGTTTGCTGGATGTTAGGGTGGAGCTGGGACCCAGTCTGATGCCGAGCCTCTGGACAAGGTTCTCCCAGAGTTCATACAGATTTGGGCAGCACGGTAGCATGGTGGTTAGCACAATAGCTTCACAGCTCCAGGGTCTCAGGTTCGATTCCCGGCTTGGGTCTGTGTGGAGTCTGCACGTTCTCCCCGTGGCTGCATGGGTTTCCTCCGGGCGCTCCGGTTTCCTCCCACAGTCCAAAGATGTGCAGGTTAGGTGGATTGGCCATGATAAATTGCCCTTAGTGTCCAAAATTGCCCTTAGTGTTGGGTGGGGTTACTGGATTATGAGGATAGGGTGGAGGTGTAGGCTTGGGTAGGGTGCTCTTTCAAAGAGCCGGTGCAGACTCGATGAACCGAATGGCCTCCTTCTGCAATGTAAATTCTATGATTCTATGATGATCGGACAGAGCCGTGAGATTTAGGTGGGGATGTCAGCGACATTCGAATGACTGTAAGGCCAATTGGAGGCATCCCAAAGCCTCCAGGCACAGGAGATGCTGCTGAAAATGGGTGGCACTGAGGTAAACACTGCTGGGGTGGCAACCACTGTGGAAAACCTGGAACATTCCATCCTTGTCTTCAGTGGATGGATGATGTGTCAAGTCCTGCTCAGTCTGTGATGACTGAGGCTGAGGGCCTCGACATCATGTCCCAGTCACTGAGGAACATGTCCCAGGCACAGGGGGACATTATCGGGTGTAGCCAGTTAAAATGGCTAACTCCCGATTTTGAATGGCGAATGGAAAAGGCTGATGGGAAAATCAGCCAACAGGACTAAAACAAGCAGCTGCAGGTAAACTGTGTATTCACCTCTGGGAAGGCCAGACAAAATCGATACCAGTAACCATCAGCACAACAAAACACCAGCCATCTGCATACTAATGAGCAATCCCCGGGAACAATGTGCAACAATTTAGACACACAAAGCCAACCCAGACTTTCCGGCGCCAACAGGAGCCGACACAAATAGAGGTGACCGATCACCCCAAGACCACCCATCGATCAAGGAATCGCTCCAGCATTGGAGAATATCGAACCAAGTGATTGGGACAAAGTGCAATCACTTGGAACCAAGTACGGGGTCCGCCCCGAAAGGCGGGAAGCCCCTGGGGACTATAAGAATAGAATCCAAGTTCAAATCAACCCTTCTGCACCCTTCTTCCTCCTGCCACCCTTCTGCTAGCCTTCTACAACAGCCGCTCAAATCGTAAGTCTTACTTCAACGCTCCCTACGAGATATGCGCTCCTAGCTATCGATCTGTACCAGCTTCGAATCCCACAGGCTCAGCACCCAAACGAAAGGCCATTAATTTCCCTGACCTGGTGGGCCTTGCCAAAGTTAAGTATTGACCTGTTAGTTGTAGGAAGTAGCTTAGAAGTAGAATTTATGCATAAGCATTGATTACTGTATATAATAAATGTGCGTTGATTTAACTCTTACTAAGCAGTGTGTTGGATTATTGATCAGTACTTCAAATTGAACCACGTGGCGGTATCAGAAAGATACCTGGCGACTCAAGAGCAAAGGTGATAGAACAGAGCAATTAAACTAAGGCTAAAGTTAGCAGCAACACGGGTGCTCCAGAGCAAGGCCCAGTCACTGAGAAACATCATTGAGGGCATCAGCATCATGGTGCTGACATTGCAGAGCCTCCAGGACTGGCAGAGCCAGATGACACAGAGGCTGGCAGAGTTCACTCCAGCTGACCCTCCATCCCATGGAGTGATCTTGCACAGACCCCGGGAGAGGACGAACAGGGTTGTCGGGAAGGGGGCGGTGTGATTTGGTGGAGGGGTTGGCGGGGTGAGAGGAATGGGGGGTAGGGGAAAGGGTGGGGGAAGTGGGGGGGTTGGGTGGGTGGGTGGGGGGGGGGGAAGGGGGTGATGCCAACATTCACTTTTGTCTCTGGGAGGATTTGGAGAAAGAGAGGGACCGACAGTCAGCCCCGTCCCGGGACCCTCAACACCCCCAAGCCTCCCAGACCCTTACCATGACTGTCCCGCCTTCTCGCAGAGTGCCACCCAGCAAGCCGGTTGCCCTGACAAACCTCGCTCTGCACACTCACCCCCAGCCGCATCATGAGCCCCCAGACCCCAGATCTCTGCCAGGAACATTAGGGAGACCGTACTCAGCTGCCCTCCGCTCATCCACACACTTACACTTTGGCAGCGAGAGGATCCTCAGTGCTGAAGCCCTGCTCTTTGCTGTTTGATTGTTAACAGCTGCCTCTATGGTGCTGACATTCCTGGAGTTCAGGCAAACTGTTCAGGCAGCAAAGTTCGTTGGACGTGCAGCGCACTAATCATCCTCTCAGACATGGCATCTGTGCCTTTAAGAAGACACTTAGGTGTTCAGGAGCACAAAGTGCTTTCACAACTAACAAGGCTAATTCCTCATTTGAAATGGCCTTCAGCTGTGAAGCTAGAGGCTGCTCACAGTCAAAGGGAGTGAAATTGAATTTCAGGATAGAAGCCGCAGCAAGACTCTGTCCTGGGAGAGTTTGGCAGGACAGACAGGCAGCAGGTGTGGTCGCCCCTGTTATGGGTCTCCACAATATTTAAAGATGGCTTGACGGCCTCACAGGCACAAAGCCCCTCATCCCCCCTCCCAGCCAGAGGGACCCCCAACCTGGAACGTTCCAGCCCCCCGAGCAACCCCAATCCCCTGAAGGGATCCCACTCCCCAAGCACCGGGGCAGCAGCGGCGGTGCCATTGATCTGTATGCTGGGAAATGGAAATGGCTACTCTCCTCCTCAGTCCCCCCATAGTCGCCATCGCGCCGGCTTCACGGTTTTGAAAAGGAGTACTAAACAACGCCCGCTGGGGACTTGGGTGATTCCCAAGAGGCCACTGAATTCGACTTCAATCTCATTAATGAGATTCTCACCATTTGGGGGTGCAGTCTGGAACTTGCCACCGGGAGTGGACCAGATATATCGCAAAATGGCTCATGCCCGGTGCAAATCTTGATCTTACCCTCTCCCGCTACTCATACGGCGTGCCCAGTGTCGTTGAATCGTCCCCTTAGACTTGTACTTCTCCCCTTCAAACTGAATATTACATTTTACGACATTATGATTGCTGTCGCCTAGAGGCGCCTCTTCTATGAGGTTATGATTAATCCTGTCTCATTGCTCATTACTCATTAGCCTACTCCTTGGTTGGGTCTAGAATATACTGCTCTAAGAAATTGTCATAAATACACTCCATGAATCATCTCCTTACTTACTTTTGCCAATCTGATTCGCCCCCACCGTCACGCAGGTTCAAGTTATCCATTATTATTGCCATAGCTTTCTTACATGCCTCGTTTATTTCTTCCTGTATAGGGCAGCGCGGTAGCACAGTGGCTAGTACTGGGGCTTCACAGCGCCAGGGTCCCAGGTTCGATTCCCCACTGGGTCACTGTTTGTGCAGAGTCTGCACGTTCTCCCCGTGTCTGCGTGGGTTTCCTCCGGGTGCTCCGGTTTCCTCCCACAGTCCAAAGACGTGCAGGTTAGGTGGATTGGCCATGATAAATTGCCCTTCGTGTCCAAAAAGGTTAGGAGGGGTTATTGGGTTACGGGGATAGGGTGGAAGTGAGGGCTTAAGTGGTTCGTTGCAGGATCGATGGGCCGAATGGCCTCCTTCTGCACTGTATGTTCTGTGTAATCTATGTATACCCTGTCCTATCCTGTAAATACTGATGGAGTATCCATCAAGACTGACTTTTTGTATGTTTGCTCCTGGAGACTGAGCTTCTACATCGTGACGTGTGAGGTTCTTGACCTGGCAGCATTCTGAAGCCACTGCCTCTCTCAGATACCAAGCCACCTGACAGGCCCAGCGGTTCATGTTTAAAATATCTCGCTGGAGATTTAGAGACAGAGGCCACTGTTCAGTCCCAATGCTCCAGAAGAGTGTCATAATATCCACTCATGTATATAATGAGATGCAAACAGGCAGTGATTGACACACAGGATAACCAGTGAGCACACAACACAGTGCAGCCAATCACCAGACAGGCAGCCAATCACCAGACAGGACACTACCACTATAAAGCCAGAGGGTACTAGGTTTCCCGCTCTCTCGGGACCCAGCCACTGAGACACTCAGAGTCCACGAGCTAGCACAGTGCAAACACCATGCGGTAGCTAGTAAGTCTGGTCTGGCAACTAAAAGGTCTCCAGTCAGTTCAGTATAGTGTCGACCCACAGCTGAATATGTATATCAGTTCTATCGTTGAATAAAACAGTGTTGGATCTTCTCCAGTGTTAGACGTCTGTTTCTCGCTTCCCTGCATCGAGTGCAGTCCACATTGAACCTACCTGCCTAACACATCATGGTACCAGAGTGGTACTAATCTTGCCGGACCTACCTCGAATGAATCAGCATTGACCAGCAAGCAGCCATCCGGTGAAATGGAAAACATCCAGCCTCCTCCGCAGCTCCGCATCTCCGGCAACCTCGGCGCCAACTGGAAAATCTTCAAGCAAAAGTTCCTCTTGTACATCGAGGCCTCCGACCTCGAAGCAGCATCGGATGCCAGGAAGATCGCGCTATTTCTCTCC
This sequence comes from Scyliorhinus torazame, assembly GCF_047496885.1. NCBI lineage: Eukaryota > Metazoa > Chordata > Chondrichthyes > Carcharhiniformes > Scyliorhinidae > Scyliorhinus > Scyliorhinus torazame. Next base: position 240,852,379 of record NC_092717.1, on the reverse strand, counting down.
ACCGCGGGGGACCACGCCATCCACATCTACAACTCCCTTACGTTCGCTGACGGCGAAGACAAAACAAAATTCAAAACAGTCCTGCTGAAGTTTGACAGCCACTGCGACATTGAGGTGAATGAGAGCTTTGAACGGTATGTTTTCCAGCAGAGGCTTCAGGGTAAGGATGAACCTTTTCAGTCCTTCGTGACCCATCTCCGCATCCTCGCGCAGTCATGTAACTCTGACTCGACGGCTGATTCCATGATCCGGGATGGTTTTCAGGGTCCATTCCGACTCCCTTCGGCAGCAGCTCCTGAAAGTCAAACAGTTGACCCTCTCTGTCGCTATCGAGACTCCCACATCAGGGCGGCAGAAACTGCAAAGCTGGCCTCCCACGAGGCAGAACGGGTGCAGGCCATTGCAAAAATGCAGGGCCTGAGCATCGAGGAGAGTGGCCCTTTCGCACGCTTTTCCCGGGTCCCTGCGCATGCGCGCCATGACCGAGTGGACGAAGAGCCCAACAACTCGATTGCGCAGGTGCGTACTTCGACCGAACGCACTGCGCATGCGCGATGGCGCACGGAACACGTTGATATCGGTGTCATGACGTGTCCGAATTGTGGCTCCGCCCATTTAAAGCGGCAATGTCCGGCAAAAGGACGCCGGTGTCTACAGTATGGCAAGCTTGGCCACTACGCAGCCCTTTGCAGATCTGCTCCACCGCTCAGCAGCCAGCGATCCCAGCTGCGGCGCAGAAGTGTCCGCTCAATACAACAAGGCATGCCAGATTCCGATCCCGACAGACCCTGATGCTGAGTGCCTCAAGTCCCCATACCGGGTGGGCATCATAACTACACATGCGCTGCCTTTCACCACAATGGCGAAATGCCTCTCGATCCTCAGTGCGGATCCCGACGACGAGTGGTGTGCTGTCCTCACAGTTAACAAGGCCCGCATCCGATTTAGACTGGGCACCGGCGCATCAGCGAACCTCATCTCAAAATCAGACCTCGACACCATCCGTGCCAGACTAAGCATTCTTCCACCGATCTACCAGCAATCCTGCCAGCCCATGCGACCACCGTCATGGCAGCGCTCCCGCCTATCCACGTGCAGGCGGCTCCTGATCCACTTCTGCGGCGATCGACAAGAATTCGTCGCCCACCACAAAGACTTTATCGATTTAACCTCTGTACATATTGTTTTGTTTGCCATGGATCTGCACTATCGACACCTTCCTATGTATATACATTCATTTAGACACTTTTTGTATATAGTCAGGCATATATATATATATATATATGCACGCACACCTTAGTATTCATTTATCGAAAAAAAAATGGGGGAGATGTCATAATATCCACGCATGTATATAATGAGATGCAGACAGGCCG